>NC_059377.1:28268275-28581775 GCF_019703515.2 Myxocyprinus asiaticus | reverse complement strand
TTTTACGGCTCTTTTGTCAGCCGGGCCCTTTTGGACTCTCAGTTCAGCTACCAGCACGCCATTGAGGAGTCCGTTGTGCTTATTTATGGTTGGTTTCCCTCATTTTCTTCTTCCATATATCTTTCTCTGTCAATCAGCCTGGGCTAATAAAATATGTTCAAGATTTTAAAACGCACTGAATTTGCTACGTTTACACCTCTCATCCACACTGGAACTGCGTTTTCCTCCACCGAAAATGGAGACTTTTCAAAAAGCTCTGTAGTACAACATACTTTGGAAAACTGTGACGTTAGGAAATGGATGTTTTTAACCGAAAACATTACTAAATCTGATGGAGACAGCCTTGGTGCTCATCTGGGATATGTGGTTCGAATATGGGCAATGTTGTGCCTGATCCCATTCCCCCTCTCTCTCCCCAATAATGACCTGTTTCCTCTCTACTGTCTCTATAAATAAAAAGTTTCAAAAAGGTCAAAAATTAAAATACAGATCTTTATTTGTCTCAACATTGGCTCAACCAATAGTTTACGTTTTGGGCGGAACCATCTGTTTGACCAACAAAGGCAGATAAAACTTCTTTGAAAACAATTCTGTTTGGTGATGTTACTGACACAGAAATAACACATTTAACCTTTAATGTTTGTTTCATCCACTTCATCTAGTCTTTTTTTCCCCTAGTTATCATCCATGAAGTTCTCCGGTATGGAGTTCTCCTCGCTGTCCTCTCTGTTATCACCTATTTACTTTGCTTTTCCACTCATATTTTTTTATTTTATTTCTATTGTGCATGCTTGTGCACACATGAAAACACACCAGCATGTTTCAGCCCCCCAACGTATAGACTCCTTTCCTACTGCACTGTTTTTCTCTACCACTTTCCCTTCTCTCTCTCATCCTTTCCCTTTCTGTTTCTCTCCCTCTCTCTACCCCTCATTTTCTTGGCCATGGACAGGGTTCCCCCCCTTGTGTAAACAGGAGGCTGGTTTGTGTGTAGCGGGCCCGGCAGTAGCCTTGTCTAGACAGGGTTTCCTCCCCTCTGTTTATTTAGCTTGCTATCGGAGAGCTGATGTGTACCTTCAGGAGTGGATTCAGGGCCCGGACACCCCCTCATCCACCAGCACAGACGCCACCCATCCCAGATGTCTTTGGACTGATGGCTGCAGTGGATGGAGAAACTGTCAGAGAAGCTGCATTAACAACAAATCTGTTCCTAAGCTAGGGATGTACAAAACTGCATATCAAAATTGACTAGTTGGTTGGTTGCCTGAACGACTAGTCAACTAATCGTATTAAGGAAGCCCTTTATAATTAGGGTGGTTTGGGTTCATCTGACACTGATTCTTGTGGCACATTTTAAAAAGATTTGCACCATTTTTTAAAAACTTGACACAAAGTCTTAAAAAGCAACGCTTGTGGCGTTTATTTTTTAAAGAAAAAAGACGCACTAGGCGGATACAACGGCCAAGTAAATATGTCTGAATGTTTATAGCTGCTGCAGCCGTGCTTTAAAGAGACACTTTAAAGAGATTTTTTGTGAGGGTTTTACTGTGTAAACTTTCTAATGGGCCATTCACATTGAAAAATTTTACCAATGTAAAGTTGTAGTTTTTGCACACTCAAGTTTATTCAAATTTATTAAAACATTGCTTTAGAAAATATAAATTATTTTATTTATTTATTACTATGTATTGGTACATATAAATGAAAATGGTTGAATATAATACTCTATATTTTTCATATAGACAGCGTTCTGATCACAGTTGGTCAGTGTTAAATACAAGTGTAAACGGGGTGCAAAACGCTTTGTGATCGGATCACAAAAACCACATACGGAGATAGTCAAAAATGCATTTAACCACATCACATTTGACGTGTAAATCCTAATCCGTCCTGAATGCACCCCGGACAGCAGCGAAGCACTACCCTCAGCACCACCCTCACCTGCTAATCAACTGCTGGCGTCAAACAAGAGTTTAAAATTTGCTGGTAAAAGCAGCTTAGTTACGGGAAATAACCAGAAAATTAGAAAAAACAAATACATGTACAAGCACGAGAACTTCACGGATCTTCTTCACTGTGTGTGTTATCAACATGCAGTCACTGAGGGGGTAATTAAACTTGGTCACTTCATGTGTTTTTACTGATGGGATTGCTATCTGATCATGAAAAGACCAGATGTAAATGCCCTTCAAGATGGATTCGAGATGGATATAAATCCAGTCACTCAAACCTGCATCTGGCTGTTCAAGACACATATTTAAACATTACTCCCCCCAAACAGCACTACATCAGCATAGGGAAAAATCAAAACATTACTGCACGTTACACGAGCATTTGCATATGGCTCATGTCGCGCAGTAAATAATAACAAAGAAATTAAAAGGTGTACGTTGTAGGAGAGACAGAACTTTTTTCTTTATGTATTTGATGCAGATCACTGATGAAACTGAAACTAAAAACCACAATAGGCGCAGCTGATGTGCATGACGCGTCTTAACTACGACAAGTGCCAAGGTGGAAAATACACAGTGTGCACACACAGACACACACTAGGCAAAGTCACTTGGAATCAAATAATAAATCACATCTTTTAAATTCTCTCCCCAACATTTGCATAATCACCGAAGTTAACTCTGTTTTATTTGCATATAGCGTGGGAATTGAAGATTGGATTTAAATCCATATGGTGGAGACACATTGATGTGGCTAAGTGTAAATGGAATGTGCTTATTCAATCGGATAGCAATCCAGTCAGTAAGAATGCATGAAGTGACCAAGTGTAAATACCCCCAAGGATATGAAACACACACATCTGAAGCCCAGCAATGTACTGGTGGTACTCCACTAAATAGCAGATAATTCTGCTCAAAATGTTGCATTTGTACTTAGATAGCTAAGTACCACTGGGTAGCTCAGTGGTAAAAGACGCTGGCTACCACCCCTGGAGTTCACTAGTTTGAATCCCAGGGCGTGCTGAGTGACTCCAGCCAGGTCTCCTAAGCAACCAAATTGGCCCGGTTGCTAGGGAGGGTAGAGTCACATGGGGTAACCTCCTCATGTTTGCTATAATGTGGTTCGTTCTCGGTGGGGCGCATGGTGAGTTGAGCGCGGATGCCGTGGTGGGTGGCGTGAAGCCTCCACACGCGCTGTGTCTCCGTGGCAACGCACTCAAGCCACGTGATAAGATGTGCGGGTTGATGGTCTCAGACGTGGAGGCAACTGGGATTCATCCTCCGCCACCCGGATTGAGGCGAATCACTATGCGACCACGAGGACTTAAAAGCGCACTGGGAATTGGGCATTCCAAATTGGGTAAAAAAAAAAGAACTTCACCTTTAAAAAACACATCTCGAAACACCTGCATTCTATTCTATTCTTTGTGCTGCCATGAATAGAATTAAGCACAGCTACACTGCTACAACATAAAAAAATAAAATAAAAATACAAGACAAAAATCTAGATAAAGTTAACAACTACACTAAACAACTAGTTAGTTGTTGGACACAGGCTCCACACCTCCTCCTCACTCAACAAACAGGGATGGTAGTGCCGTAAATGCTCTTTGATCACAGCATAGATTGGACGTAGACATAAACTTAAAACTTTAACTGTTCTTTGCACCCCTCCTCCATTCACGCCCCCTTCCATTTCTCTCTCTCTTTCTCTATCGTCCATGCTGTCTGTAACTTTCCTCAGACTTCCCCTCATGCCAGATGTTTATCCCTATCAGAGTGTTTGTTCAGTCTCCTCCTTGTGGTGGAAGGCAGGCCCTACTCACTAAAAATATATCAGACACCTAGCAGCTGCCAGAACCCCACCCTGCACCAAGCACACTCTCCACATGAACAATGAAAGCATTCAGAGGGCTGATGGGTGCACAAACTGTGGCTTGAGGGATGTAGTTTCATATGTTGTTCTGGCTCTCAGGTACAAGGGGGTTGGATATAAAAAGCTAAATGCAAATGAAAATACATATATTAAAGGCATAGTTCACCCCAAAATGAAAATTCTGTCACTACTTACCCTCATGTGCTTCCAAACCCGTGGCATTCAACGAGAGTTTGTCAGAGTGACCAGGAACTGTCAAACAAATAAACACAATTAAAGTAGTCCATACCACTTGTGCGCTATATTTTAAGTCTTCTGAAGCCATTCAGTAGCTTAATGTGGGGAACAGACTGAAATTTAAATCAGTTTCTTTGTATGTCTAGAGCTGTGTAAATATTTTTGAAATAGTTCTTCTTTTGTGTTCTTCAAAAAATAAATAAAAATAAAAATAAATCATATGAGTTTGCAACAGCACAAGTAAATGATGATTAGGTGAACTATTTATTTTTTAGTCAAAGTTTATTGTATGGCTATTAGCCATTTTACCTTTTTTAATGTCCTTTTTGCTCTATGCACAAATAACGAATATTTTTGTCTGGAACTTTTTTATCAAGATCAGACTGTACTAAATCCCCATCAAGTTCTCATTAAGCCTACCTTAACCTTCAATTGTTAGTCTCTTTTCACCCAAACACCCACATCTGTTCCTTACACCTATCCCACATCCTTTCTCTACTCAGTTGATCTTGGTTTTTGGCCAGAGCTGTGCTATTGCTATATTGCAGCTGCCATTCTGGTGTAATTGGCATTGGTTTGTTTCATATCACTGACCCAGGAGTAGGGAAAGACTATTCATAAATAATAATAAAAAAGAGATTAATTAAATCTGCAGCGCATCCTATCTGGGTGTACTTTTTTTTTTTTCTAGGTTTACTGTGATAGAAAAGGTTTAGGTTTTTTTTATTTTTATTTATTTTTTTTTTTTTTATGCTCATCAATATAGACTGTTAACTGTGAAATTGTTATTTTTGTTAATTTAAGATTGTGTACATTGTTGTAAAGGGCACTGTTGCTACTTGTGAAAGTCGAGTGTTGAGGATATCGCTCAAAAGTGCTGCATAAATAACGTGTAAACCGTGAGTCAGTCCTCCATCTGCTTTAAAAAATTAGTTTGAGAACACTTTTGTTCCACTCTTGTGAACAGGTACTTGAAGAATGCTAAGTGAATCTTACCTTGGTCTGAGGAGATCTTGAGATCGACGTTCCTATGTCTGAAAATGTCCCCATTGGCAATATTAGAAGAAAAAAGACAGGGAATGTTGTTTGCTTTCCACAGTGTCTACAAGCATTAACTATGAGTCAACAATTTCAGAACCATGCAGGAAATTCTTAAATCCTTTCTGTGGAGAATGGTCAGAGCTTTTGCCCATCTTCGGTAGAACACTTATGATGCCTTTTTGAGGCAAATTGTCAGTCTTCTGACAGTGAAATTAATCCACTCTGACTAGCTGCAAAATACTTTCCCGCAAGAATCTAGTGCATCTTTTCTAACTTTATAGCTTACATTTTACCTGTCATAAATGGGTGTTTTTTTACTACCTGCTGCTGTTATTTTCTGGTCTTCCTAAAGATATTTGATGTTTCTGAAACTGATTGATAGATAAATGTGCTTTATTGATCAGGATAACATGATTATACTGTTGTTTTATTTTAAAAGGAAAACTACCTGTGCTAAAGGTCTGAAGCCTTTGGTGTGTATAACATAAAATCTGCTTCCCTTACACTCCTAACCAAGCATGGTGCAAAAACGTGAGAAGTGATAAAAGATCTAATTTGAATAAAAAAAAAAATCATACAGATTATTTTGTTGATTGCTTGGTTTCTATCTATGTGGCGTTGTGCTGGGTAGCCTCACCCACAGTGAAATCTCATTGGTCCAATATCCCACTCCACGTAACTTTATATAGAGTGCAGCAGTCTTGCTCCGCAAATAAAAACCCCATTAATTTTCTCCATCGGGAGTAGATATTTAATGATAATTTATTAAACGTTGTTAATCAATGTTATATGCTTCTGTTGAAGCCATCAGTCCATGTTATTTCATCTTCATTAAAAAAAAATTTAAAAAATGTTTTTAATAGAATGATTTCTGGTGAAGAACTACACTACCCATGATCCTGTAGGGCAGTGATCCACCAATATCAATAGTTTTATATCTTTCCATCAGCTTTAATTAGATTGTCATTTGTAATGTTTCATGGGATTGTTGTTCATTCCCTCATTTAAGCACATTAAGATGTCTTGTACTTTTGTATTTTGTCAAGATTTCAAATACTTTCATGCTTCAAATCAGGAAGCTAGATGGTTGATGGCACTGTTGCACTGTTTTACTCAAAGTATCTTCTGTCTGGCTGTGACTGTGTCAGATTGCACAGCAGTTTCACATCAATGTGGACAGACAAATTGCTTGTCGCTGGAAAATTGTCTGCTTAGGACATGGGATAATAAAAGCAATAAATGTTTTGTTTTTGGTTCTCTTTTCCTGTAGATCCCATTAAGACATCTCAGGGTTCTTTGTGTCTCAAGGCCTACAGACTGACCCCCAAACTTATGGAGATCTGTAAAGAGAAGGACTTCTCTGCAGATGGGTAAGACTCAAAACAATACATAAACACACACATACAAACAGACTCCCATCTCCTTGTTTACTTCAACCTCCCAGCCACCAAAAAAAAAAAAAAAAAAAAGCATCAAAACAGAATTTGTCTTTGAAATCAGTTGAATAATCAGTCTTGAGTGCTTGTCTAATGGACCGATCAGTGATGTAGAAGTTGAAATCATTCAATCATTTAATTAGAGTGAGCTGCTCATGTAGTGTCTTTCACTCCCACATTACAGGACACTCAACCACAAGCGAATTTAGAGATCTTAATGGGGGAGCTAGTGGAAGAGACGTACATTGGGAATGAGTGGGAGATTGTTGTGGGGTCCAAACGAAAGACAGGGAGAAAAATGTTGTGTGTGTGAGAAAGAGAGAGCTTTTTGTCATTTACTCACCCTCAAGTTGCAGTGTCAGAAATTAACTTATCCATTAAGGGGCAATATTTGCTTGTTGTTACAAACCTGGCTGACTTTCTTTCTTCAGCGGAAAACAAAAGGGAATTTTTAATGATGCCCGTTCACTGATTTCCATACAATTGTGAAGTGCCTTAACAAACGCAGTTCGATTTGGTGTTTTGACATAATTGTGCACAAAAAATATAAATAAACTCTAGCAACTTTCCTTGCATCCAGCTCCCACATTGGCAGGTCCCATTCAGAAGTGATTTATCCCTGTGCCATGTAGAGCTATTTAGGTTGTAGTCCAAAAACCCGGAAGAGAATTCACCATGGGTTCCCTCTGGATTTTCCTACGGTTTTTATAATGGGGTTTTTTCAACTTATGAGTAAAATAAGGTCTGTGGTAAACATTACTTGATGATACGTGGACATAATGTTGTACAACATAAATTACACACAGTCATACCTCAAACGTGAATTTTGAAGCTGTACTGAATTGCATACTTTAAAAAAAAAAAAAAAAAAAAACATGCAGCGGCCTTTAAAATTCACGTTTGAGGTATGACTGTGTGTAATTTGTAGAACAGAACGTTGATGTATCGTCAAGTAATGTTTACCACAGTCCTTATTAACGGTCTTTGAACATTGCTCCCTGGCTCACAGTTTTTTTAGATCTTGCGCATGAGTGCCATGTTTTTAAGACATCCATCAGTGTGCCATAATTCAAAACGATGTCTGTCATGCAAGAAATACGCTTAAACTATCCTGATGTGGTATATCTGCCTATTCGGCTCTGCGTGTACGCATGAGAGAAAGAGGAGAGCAGCCATGTGAGAGTGAGAAATTTGCACTTTTAATGCAAAAATAACTAACGTGCCACTTTTAAAAGTACTTTACGTATGAGGTTAGATGCATTAGGGAGGTTTTATTTTGATGGTAGGCTACAAGTAGTAGTACAATAAGTTCATAAATTAGGGTGTTAATAATTTTCCACATTCGCATGCAGTGATTTGTTACTGGCAAATGGCATTGAAATGCTTGCAATGTAGAGCCCTGGACATCCTTCAAATTTTTTCCTATTGTGCTCCGCAGAAGAAAGAAAAGTAATACAGATTTGGAATGACTCGAGGGTGAGTAAATGACAGAATTTTTTTTTTTTGGGTGAACTATCCTTTAAGTTATGTGATTTGGTAAGGGTCGTTTTTTAGAATCTGACACTTGTTGATAGATGGGAAAATGTTTTGTGTCCGTGCAGGCTGAAAAAAGCTAACGCAGGGTACGAGAACATGTTCGAGGAGGTGCCCATCATCATCAAAAACTCTCATCTCATCAATGTTCTTCTGTGGGAGCTTGAAGAAAAGTCCACTGTTGCAGATAAACATGAGCTCCTCAACCTTTCCAGCAGGTATAACCATATTCACACCCAATTAGAAGTGTAATATTTAAAAATGAGAATTAGGGCTGAAACGATTAGTTGATGTTATCAACAACATCGACGATAAAAAATTGTCGACAAATATTTCCATTGTTGAATAGTCGTTTGATATCATTTAAAGTAACATGAGATCACATTAAACTCTAATGATGATGCACGAGAGCAGCACTGCAGTTCGTGCCTGACTGACTGACTGAGGAGAGGAAGAATTACACAGCTCACAGTCCAGATACACTCTAAACTTTAACAGCTGCAGGTGATGTAGATCGCAAAGTATGAGGGAATTAAAATGCAAAAATACAAAATAAGTAAATATAGAAGCACTCTCGTTGTGGAACAAGCGGAGCCGGAGCTCTTTAAAGGAAACACATTGGCATTACATCTTAAGTGCAGTTATATTTAATGCGTTATAGCTTTATTAAAGTTCAAATAATATGGAAGCAGGTCATGTAAATAACTACAAACTCCGAAACTGGCATTTCTCTGTGCGGTGAGCACCTCTTCTATGAGTTGCGCAAATGTCCAGATCTAATGGGGAGAGATTGAAACTGCACCCGGCTGATGAACACTCTGTCGCAGGGATGCTCATCCATCGAGCATGCACGCTTAATGCAGCTAGATTATAACATGATTGCTTGCGACTTATTGAATCATAATATATATCACTGTACATTTCTTATTGTGAAGAAAATTGGCAATACGCTGCTTTATTAATAAGAGAGAGGGTTTTTTTTGTGAGTTAAAAATGGATTGAAGTGAACAAAAATGTTTTTGATTTGTTTTTGCTTTGGCTTGTTTTCCAATATAAATATCTAAAACTCCTTTAAAACAATGTACATTTACTTTAGCAGCTATACTGCAGAAGAAAAAAATTGTTTTCTGAGAATGTTGAATATAATATTAAAAATACAAATATTTTAAAATGTCTTAAAATCCTTTAAAAAAAGATGCATTCACCCGAGAAGCAGCATATAAGATATTTAGACTTGCTTTTAGAGAATAGATCTTGAATATAAGTGTATTTTGTCTTTACTGCACTCGCAGAAGTATAACCAAATGACAAAATACATTTATGTACAAAATACACTTATATTTAAGATACATTCTCTTTAGGGATTTTTAGACTATTTTAAATGGAAAACAAGACACTAGAAAAACAAAAACACTTGATAACAGTAGGATTTTTGCAGTGAATTTCTTTACTGAATTACATTAAGTATTTTTCCCTTTAATTAAGTGAATGTCATTTAGAGATATTTTTAAAAGATGATTTTGTCCTCTTTATTGTTAGTAAGCACGTTTAATACATCATTTTAATTCAGGGCACAAGCTGAATATTTGGTTAAGAGCGAATGATTAATCGTCGCAATAATCGCAGAATAGTCGAAAAATCGTTCTAATAATCGTTAGATTAATCTGTTATCAAAATAATTGCAGCCCTAATGAGCAGTAACTCATCATCTGTGATGAGGACTAATGTAGAGGTCAGTGCTGCCCAGGTTTGTTCCTACAGGGCGTCTGCTTTTAACGTCTTTCAAGCTAGACTTTCTGAAATGAAATCTGAGAAAAATGCTTTTGATAACTCTGAAACAGTAAAGGGTGTTCACAGTCCTCAGGTCTTTTACCTCTTGAACTTGAAGTGAGCTTTCGAAACATGACAGTTCATAAGTGACTGTACTCTTGATTGTGATAGAAGCTAGTCTTTTATCTCTCAGGACAAATGTGTTGAAACATAGCCCACATCATCACTTCCTTGCACTGCAATGAAAATCCCATTTTGCCACATTGATTGTATATGGTTATGTATGGTTTTATTACTGTAAACTTGTTTCATGCTGTTCTGCTTTGTATAAGCTGCTTTCTCCGTTGCAAAGCAAAATAAGACATTGATGTTAATATCATGAGCGCTTTCAAGCGGAGCCAGCTCAGGTTATAAAAAATGGTTTTGAATAGATCGTGCTGGTCAATTTTCTTTTCAGTTCCCCTGTTTGTCACGGTGGGCCCTCAGTGATCTAACAGATGAGACAATACATCTTATGCTATCAACATTTCACATATTTCTTAATTTAAATTCACTTGCCATGCACAGCTTTTAAGAATCGGTTGGTGAAGGAAGGAGAGGTTTGAGTTTCCAATTATCATTTTAATCTATTAATTATTTTATGAGCAGCTATGGTTGAGATGATGCTTTTTGAATTGTCAAAGGTCCAAGAGGGTTTGAAGGTCTCTCTCGGCTGACTAGAAAGGGAATTTTATCTTTTTAATTTGTCTCTTGTAATTTGGCCTGCCAGATTTAGTTTTTCTAGATGAAAGGAAGAACCTTTGTCGCACTGCTTAGGACTTGAAAGAATACATTCATAATTAACTCCCTCTCTGAATTTAGAGGTGCACACAGACACACACACACAGCCAAAATGCATTTACACATGCACAGTGGTTGTTGACAACATTATTTTTCAACATCCTTAGGTAAAAATTCTAGGTAAAAATGTATATGAATATAAAATGGAAATATAGTTTTGAGTCCCCATTTTCACCTGGCATTAACATGCATTTTCGGTGATTGGATTGCAATCACCGTATTGGATTGCAATCAGATAGCACTTGACCACTTTAAATGCCAGGTGTAAATGCACCCGAGTCATTGTGCAAATGCATTTTCGTTATTGGGATACAACTACACAAATTATTATTTATGTAATGAGGTTGCACGACAGTCATCCATTGTTCAAGCATTGTGATGCAGGTTCTTGGATTTTTTTTATTTATTCTCCCATCGCAATGTGAAAAACACAACAGACACTGCGTTTTGCAATTCTGTCACGCAGTTAATTATTCCATAGGAATACACTTGGAATCTCTCGTATCTTTCCTTAAATCCCCACTCACGCCTCTCTCCTGATCTGTTTTCTAATCACACTTAGCATCCTTTACTGTGGAAACGTTTCTAAAGTAGAGATACCTTATTATTTAACTGTCAAAGTGATGGAAAGCATTTGAATTATCCATCGATGTTTTTTAAATTTTACAGTTACCGCAGCCTCTGATATATATAAGTAGCTTTTTTCATTTTGCGTGGGTAAGTGTAGACGCATTTGTCTGCAAGGTGTAAATACAATCCAGCTAAAGAACATCCAGATACTATCAAGATATGAAACGCATGTTAATGCCAGGCATAAAGGGGGCCTTAGAAGCCTTAGGTCACAATGTTTTTTTGTTTGTTTTTTTTTAACCATTTTAATCACCTTTTCGCTTTCTGCAGTTTACTTAAAGTATGTCATCTTTTACATTTTAAAATACCTCCTTTCCCAGTGACAGATGGAGGGGGGAGTCTTTGGGGAAACCTCTTTGAAAGCAATAATTATTTTTGCAATTCCGTTTGGTGCTGCTAGTGGTACAGAAATTACACACTTCACCTTTAAATGGTCCTGTGATGTGACAAATTAATTTTGAAAAGTATAAATATTCAATGTAGTGTCTCAATTATTATGAGACCTAAACTACATTTATAGTATAGTATAATGATAAAGAAAAAAAAAAAGCTGTTTAAATATAGTTTTTCACTGATTTAGCACGTCACATACCAGACCATTCTTCGTGTTTACACTGATATTTTTTAATTTTATTTATATATATATATATATATATATATCTCAGTTAAAAAAACTCTTTAAAAAACGAAATACCAGAAAAGCACTCGCAGACAAGGCGGATTTATTGGTGGCTTTTCTGTTTTGTTATTTTTCCAGATTTTTTTTTTTTTTCTTTTTCTTATTTTCTCCCTCCTTCCCTGCGCTTTCTCCACATCTGTTTAAGTTATCTCTTTGCAGTCTGGTGTTACCATAGAAACCAAAGCAAACACTGAGCCACTGAAGTTTCACTAACACAATACAGTACCTCCATGTCTTTCCTCTTGCTCTCTTTCTCCCTCACATCCTTGCTTTCACTTCAACCCAGCTTTCCTCATCTGGGGGTTAAATTGAATGGCACTTTTTTTTTTTAGCTAAAAGAAAAAGAATTATGAGTTTTGCAGTACTTTGGCGTAAGGAGGTGATTTGGGTGGGTATGTGGGAATCTGTTATTCAGGGGTGTCTGCAGCCCCTATTTAAAATGAGCTCAGCTCTCTGAAGGGTCCAGTGCTAACCCTTTTCAATTCCTTTCATTATTTTGTTCTCTCACTCTCATGTTCTGGGCACCCTGGTTCTCTGGCTCCCTTGAAAGAATGTGTTTGAGTGTGTAGCAGGGGGTAGTCCAGATCCACTGCAACGTCTTTGGTAACCACAGTGATTTAGACGTGCGTACATTCTGTATATCACCTCTCTCTGAAACAACCCCCCTGCAAACTTACGCACAGAGTTTCTTCTTCTTTGTTGTTGCTCAAAGCTTGGGTACCCAGGATGGGGCTCATGGGTAGGAGTTGTTGCTTAATCTACACGCAAAATCATCCCCCTTTGGATTGCACCAGATCCATCATGGCTGTCAGTGTTGTGGTGTTAGAGTTCCATCTGGCCTCAATGTGGCTCCCCAAACCACTGAACTCCATGATGTACCATCCCAGACTGTTTCATTGGACTTCATTGACTCTACTCAATGATCTGGACACATTTGGCCTGAAGCCTCCCTTTGATTGGCCAGGAACGAGAGCGGGCTCCTCTGATCATTTCCTCCACATAAATCCAACCATTCATCACTCTGGTTGACTCCAATAACAAAACAGCGTTGTTGGTCTTGTAGAAAATGTGGTGTTTTTGAGCCCACAATGTTTTTTTGTTTTTCTCTGCCAGCCTTTTAGAGTACACCAAGTCTTTCGTCATTCAGTGCTGCAAACTCATCTCTTTTTCTGTGTAATTCACCAATTTGAATTCAATTTATGTCATTATACATTATAATAGTAAAAACAATTCTACTTTTGAAAGGGCACAATTTATTTGATTTATTTTAAGCAAGGCATATGGGCTAGCCATGAAAATATTTTTGTGTGTCATTTTCTCAGAGTGCTTCATACATGAGTCCGATATTTAAAACACAAATTTTATTTAATAAACTTGTCATGCAATGTCTCATTAGGAAACAATGTAAAGGCTGAAACTATCTCTACGCAAGGACGTGTTGGATCGCAGACACTTCTAGCTACTCAAGCTCAGTTTTGTGCGTTGTTGCATTCCAAAATGTGTTGGACCACAATTCATAACACAACAACATTGTCACTAGTGGTGGTATAGCTGACATTAGTGTGAGCTGTCCGCTTCTATGGTGAGTTTTCTCTTTTAGCCAACTACATTCATGGCAGAGCAACAGTTTGAAGAGTATATTGCTGAGCAAGTAAGGTAAAGTCAATATATTCATAGCAACATACCTGAATAATAAAACATACAGTTAAATGACACAGACTTTTGAAGGTAATTCTATTGCCCCTTGAGTGCTGGGGTTTGTTACCGCTACAGTAAAGCAACAACACACGTTATGTATGTTCAACCGCACCACAAATTGGCAATGCGCTTGCATCTGCATACGAATACTTTCGGAAAGTATGTTTCTGGCCTAAGGCTCAGCCTCCCTTTCAGAACGCCTCTGTCAAATCTGTCGCTTTGCCATAATTGCTTTCCCAAAGCACAAGTTCTCCACCATTGTCTGTAGTTCTCCTTGTCTGTGCTTTGTTACTGTCATATGTTCGATAATTGGTTAACATTATTTTAGGCTTCATACTTGTTCTTTGTATGTTTTGGCCGGTGCGTGTTGTCTTATGCTGTCTTGGCACACCATGAGTCCTGATGACCTAGACCTTCCGTCAATAATGCTCCAAAATAGAAATGTGTGATTTTAATGAGTCACCTTTCTTCTGCAGCTCCTTTGACTGGGACACTGCATTCCCCTGTCTGCCGCTCGACTTTCTTAAAGGTTCCATTTACCGTCATGGAAGTTGTTTTCCTTCCTAATCAAATAAGAAGATAAACAACTTCTAACTGTTTTCAGGGGATGTTAATAATATTCACTGACTCATTTGAGACCACAGTCACTAGTGGTTTATTTATGAAGACAATTTTAGATCAGCAGAGATTTGTTTTGATTTGTTTGTTTGTCTGTTTTTGAGACAGAGTGAGAAATGTGTGTGTGTGTGTGGGGGTGGGGGGGATTACATTTTCTCATGAAATTAGCTTAATCTGACAAATCATCCCTTTGTAGAGTTCCTTAAAGGTTAAAATGTTTATATATATATATATATATATATATATATGCGTGTATGTAGTAGTCTATAATATAATTAATATAATTAGCTTTTGTATATATTTATTGTAAAGTATATGAGTGTCGAATCCAAAATTAACAATAACATTTAACTGTACATCTAATGGAGCTACTGGCCATTTGGCATCAGTAACTTTACAAGGAACATAATACATATGATAAATATAATTGTAAGAATGATAGACTTAACCTTGCTGATGTAAAACATAACATGAGGGAATCAAATCAAGGACAACCCATCTAGTGAAGACAACATCGGTAATTTTCATAACTTGCACATATTCTAACTTTTAACACAATGGGAGATTCACCATCAAGTTTATCTAGGATGCCTTTTTTTCTCCTATGACAACTCCTATGTGGAATAGTCCTCGCACTAAGCACCAAAATATGAGAAATAATATCACTATGGTTTTTCAAATTTTTGTGTCAGGTGCAGTTTGGATTTGTCATTTGTCAGGAAAAACAGCAAAATAATGCCATTGTCTAAACCAATAATGTTTAATAAAAATAATGCAAAATACAGTTTCATGGCCAAATAAATATTTATGGCCAATACATTTTCTCAATTCACCTGCCATTCGCAGAGCAGGCCAGTGCCAAAAAGTTACTTTTGGACCATAGGTATGTGTATGTGAATGTACACTGTAGGTTTGTATCTGTGAGTTTATATATCAACTGTGTATGTGGGTGTATACTCTAGCTGTGTGTGCATTTGTATGTGGGTGTGTACTGTAGACTTGTGAATGTGAATATATACTGCATGTGTGTATTTGTAGGTATTTACTCTATAGGGTTAGGAACTGAGAACCATTTTTTAATGATTGGAACATTTTTTCATGATTTCTGGTTCCATTATTGGTTCCAGAAAGCGCATTCATCTGCCAATGTGGAGGAAACAACATACTCGAATGCTCTGACAATTTTTCCTGCTCTACCATTCAGTGGCACTGAAGGGGAATTTTTTGGGGGGGGGGGGAGATTATCACAGTCTGGAATATGTCAATGATTAGCAACAACATTGATTTTGATGCATTATTATTTTTTGTGCATTGTCAGATTTAAAAAAACAAAAAAAACAACTCGCACTCAGTACCTTAGAGGACAAAAATGTCCACGTCAGAAAACTGCCATAAAAATATCACTGACTTTTTAACCAACATCAGTCCTGATCATAACTACCAAATATTCATTCATTTTCAGGATTTTAACTCTTTAAATTCCAGTTTGTTTACAAAATGCCACTGTTGTTTTTCACACACACACACACACACACACACACACACACACACACACACACAAAACACACTCTGACATCCATACCAACACACCCACACAATTTTAGCTGCATCATTTATTCAGTTGGCCTGCAGTGCTCTATAATACAGCAAACAGAAAATGGAAAAAAAGCATGTATTTGCTCCATAGGCTAAACATGAGAAAAATGGTGCCATCTGGTGGAAAATATAACATTTTTTAATTTTGATGCCAGGGCTCCGTAATGAAAGCATAATATCATAGAATTCATTAATTTATACTTTAATGGCACTGAGATCAAATATTGCAGTTTTAATGGGGTTCAGTGGGGAAATTTTTTTCCTTAAGGTCCTGAGTGTAACTATTTTGTGTACACAGTGTATTATTGATGTATTATAGCAACTGAGGTTGAAAATATCAAAATTCCCCCCAAAATACACACCTTTGGCAAAATTTATGCCATTGGCATTAACACAAAACAAAAATAAAAAGACAAAAATGTCCCGAAGGTCGCACAAGTATTAAGAACATGTCAGTGTACACCTTTGTCAAACGGATGCTTTTGGACCATCTCGGTTGCGTCGCATCATAAACGTACGGTTTTAGGTCGCTGTGTCAAGTTAAACGAAGTTTGAAACTTAGAAAAACAAGTATTGAGGTCCCTGCTTTCGGATTTGCGCTCCATCAAGCTGTGTTTGAACACAAGAACGTGTTCTCATCTTGTGTTGTCTGCCTTCGGTAAGTGTTGTTTTTTTCTGTCTGTTTAACCTGCTTGTTGCCTATACAAGGAGTTCCTCTTACTGCCCCCTGGAGAAACCAGGTGGTACTACAAGCTTGAATTGTTTAGATAAAAGGAGTATTCCGTATTACAGTCTGGGGACATAATTAATTGCATCAGAGCTGGCGCGCACTTACATAAAAATACACACAAATGTGTGTGTGTATACACATACACACACATTTTTATGTAATTGTGTGCTGTAGGCATGTGTACTGTATTTTGGTGTGTGTGTGTGTGTGTGTGTGTATGCGAGGTTGTACTGTGTTTGTTTGTGGGTGTGTGTGTTTGTATGCGGGTATATACAGTAGAGTGTGTGTGTGTGTGTGTGTGTGTGTGTGTATGTGAGATCCAAATAGCATGGAGAGAGGACGATCCATGGAGCTCATTGGACTCTGAATAATGAGGTGGTTGGTAAAAGATGGAGGTCATACAGGGATGCGTGCCCTCATTCATCAGAGCTGGCACGCCTCCACAGAAAGTCCCTTCAGAAACATTAAAAACTGCTTTCAGGGCCACACACACACACATCCCCTCTTTCTCTTTTCTCGCTTTCACCCTCCACAAGCTTGCTTTGTTGCAAATACCTGCAGAGCCAGCAAACTCTATAACTTGCCATGTAGGGGCAGATAAATAAAAAATAAAAGTTCACTGTAGGTTATTTTATTTATTTTATGTTGTTCTTAGTCCAGTTAGGCTGTGGTTTACACACTCTCCAAATATACAAAGAGCATGTTTCCTCAAGTTGTGACATCTTTGTTGTTTAATGTAGTTTTTACAGTCATCAACCCTAATCCGAATTTGCGTTCTTTGAGAATCCGCAGGCCTTTGGGTCATACTCCATTTTTAGTGTAGTGCGAGGTGTGTTTACGGTTTGCCGCTGCACTGCTGAAATGTCACCATCTTGTAGCAGGTGTAATCCAACATTTTGCTAAGCAGCTGTATCTGGCTTTTGTCAAAAAGGGTTTTATTTAAGTGTTCAGACAGCCTCCTCCCTTTCACAACATCCCTTTACAGACTCAGTTTTGGCATCGATTAGTGTAGATTACATTATTTCTATAACAGTATATGTTCTGTAAATGTTCTCTTTTGGTCGGCCATGGCGAACTAGCTGTTGAGATCTATTTCCATGCTATCCCTGCCTGGGGAATAGGCTTAAACCAGTCTAAGGTGGTTTGCTGGTCTATGCTGGCCACTAAACTGGTTTCCACTGGTCAAGCTAGTATGGTTTGATGGTTTCAGAGGGTTTTTGGGCATTTGTCTTCTGGTTAGGCCTGTACATCAACTGACCAGCTTAATCAGCTAATGGCCTGCTTAGCAAGGCTGGGAGATGAGTTAAACCAGCTAAGACCAGCAAACCACATTAAAAAAAAAATATATAAAAGCCATTTCCTTATTGAAAAATCAAGTTAATTCCAGATCAAGGTGTTTTTTTAGGAACAAGGTAGCTCATTTGTTGCTCATCCAAAATGGTCTACCAGCCCAGCCAACTCCTCACCTGCTGGTCACCCAGCTTGGACCAGGTAATTACCAGGTTAGACCAGTTAAAAACCAGCTACCATGATCCAAAACACAGCTACCATCTTAAGCTGCTTTAAGCTGGATTTCCATCTTCTAATTGTGGTACGAAATTTATTTTTGTGTTGTTGCACAGAGACCTTACAAGATTACTTGTTGTTAACATAAATCTATAAATGTCCACTCACATACCGTTGGAGATATATGTGGATGTGCACAAGGGTATACATGTTCACGTGTGACAGAGCTGCTCCTGGTTTGCAAGCACCCCTGGGATCTCTCTTCCCCATATAAGTCTAGCATTTTTCTACAAGATTAATGGAACATGCTAGTGAGGCTAATTCATTGATAATGGAGTTTACCAAGAACAGATAAACTGCTTTTGAAGACATTTCACACATCATGGTCCTAGTCCTATGGGCTGTTGTCCTGCCATAAAATATGCTTATCATTCTACAACATTTAGAATGGGACCTAATTTGTGTATCGTATGATACATGCAAATGTTCTTCATGTAAAATGAATTATTAATGAGGAATCCATGTTATCACCATCTGTCTGTGTTACGGTGTTGATGGCCATATGCCTTGATCATTTAAAATTCCAATAAGTTCCACATATTTGGGGAATTTCAAAAGATCATCTTAATGGATTTTTCTCACATTGTACTCACCCTCATCTCGTTACAAACCTCTATGACTTCTGTAAAAAAAAAAAAAAAATAAATAAATAAAAACATTGTTAGGCAGAATGTTAGGAACTGACAACCTCAGTCGCTATTCACTTTTGTTGTATAGAAGGAAGACTGTCAACATTGTTCAAAATGTTTCCTTGTGTGCTCTACATAAGAAAGAATGTCATATGGAGTTTGGAACGGCATGATGGTGAGTAAAGGATGATGACATTTTCATTTTTGGGTGAATTTTCCCTTTAAGGTAGTTGGTACAAATTTGAACTGGTAGTATATGTTAGGGATGACCTGTAAAATAAAGATTTTCCCAGACATCCCAAATGTGGCTTTGAGGCTTAACCCAAAGTGTCTGCACAGGGTGCCATACCTGGAATTAATGTACTTGTGTACTGTACAAGTTATCAGATATCTGTTGATCAATTCTAGTGTACAAATGACATAAATGTCATTCCTCTGCAGTAGTCACCTGGAGAAGAGCTTGCAGATGTTGATGGACCGGGTGGATGACATGAGTCAGGACATTGTCAAGTACAACAACTACTGCCGCAGTCTCAGCAAGCAACAGCAACAGAAACATCAGGTAAACGTTGAATGACTACACCTCTCTTTTCGTTTAGAGACTGTCTAAACGTGTCCCAACCCTCCTCACAGCAATGCAGTCTTTGTATTCTCAATTGTGTGGTTATGGCCTAAATTGCTATGATTTATGTAGTAGATTCCAACATTTTTTGCCAATTATGTATTTAAGTTCATTTACATTTATTCATTTGGCAGAAGTAATGTTTGTTCATTTTAAAAATAATGGATGGTGCACGCTAATTCAGTTAGCCTTCTGTCATGTGAAAGCTGTACCTGTGCAGATACTGTACCTTTCATGACATAACTGTGTGGCTGATAAAGAGGGATTGCATGAGAGTTCTCATGCTTTTAACCCTTTAAGCTCTGATGCAGGCGGGCCTGCAGAGAAAAAAAAATATTATTAAAATATGAATAACTACAGTTTTGACCAACACAAAATAGGTACCGTTTTAAAGCTTAGAAGCTGTACTTTACAATGCATGTAGGCATTATGACCAAAACTGAACAAGTGCTTTGAAATTTGCAGACAAATCAGAAGTGTTCCATTTTGATAATGTATTAAGTTTGCACTGCACATAATATTGTAATCGGTAAAAACGTCAAACTGATCAAATAGCCATGTGTCATATGTCAAAGAGTAGAATACAACCAGCCTATTTGTTTTACTCAGACAAAAATATAGCGAGTAATAGCTAAGTATATGTCTTTGAGATTCATGTTACATGTAAATGGGTGTTGCTTTTATGCTGTGTTTTTGCTTATAACTTAAAAAAATTAATAAAATCATTAGATAATCCACATGGCGCACAATGTGCATACAGCACATAATGTGCTATCAGGCTAAAAACACATTAGCCTTTCTGGATAAGATGACTTAATTGGAAATTATGTAGTATGTTGTCCAGCATCATGGAACGCTAAACCAATTGTATTAGGATTAAGATCACTGCAACCAGATGTGGAAGTCAATCAGATATGGGCAAAGAGCATTGTTCCCGCTAATTACATATGGCCACCAGGAGATGGCACCGACTCAGTGATGGCTCAAATGACACTTGAGTGGATCTGAATGAAATCTCGTTACTCATGCCTGCATGCTTTGGAGAGAGAGCATACCTTTAGTCGTTGTATAATTAGTTCTTATGTACAATTATTATGTTTTATTTGTTCGGAGAGGCTTTTGGTCACTTGGAGACGTTTTTGGACACTAGATAAATTATTTTTGTAATGCTATAACTTTTGATTGCTTTGTCGTAACAACACAAAATTTTACTCAGCTACAGGTGACATGACTGGATACTAGTTTTTCTGAGGTACCTTATTTACACCCTGAGATATATATTGTCAAATCAGAAAAATAAGAAAAAAGTAATTTTTTGTCAAGTTTTTTTTTTTTTTCAGCAGTTTCTTAGGCTGAGAGTCTCAGAATGTTAAATGCTAATCACTGTTAATCGTAGCTTTGCTGTGTAATGTCTACTCGCAGGAAAACAGGTTGCCACTACAAAGATCACAATAAGGGACTCTCACTGAATGAGCATCTGATGAGGCTTGATGCTTTACTCTTCTCTATATAAGATATAATTATGATACAGTTGTAGTTGATGAAACATTGCCACCCGAAACCCAGGAATTAGCTCTATGGCTATAATCAAAGCTTTGTTTCGAAAACACAGGGTGCACAGTCTTCTCATATGAGAGTTATTGGTATTTTTGTTGCGTTAGAAAAAATAAAATGGCCTGACAGTTTTAGCGTTTAGTGTATATTTGTAAATATACACAAATATAGTATTGCTCATTGTTAGTTCATAATGCATTAAATAACTTACAAACTTTCAAGGTAAAAAATGTGTTAGTCTATGTAGAAATTATCATTTACCAAGATTAATAAATGTTGCACAAGTTTTATTCATT
Organism: Myxocyprinus asiaticus; assembly: GCF_019703515.2. Lineage (NCBI taxonomy): Eukaryota > Metazoa > Chordata > Actinopteri > Cypriniformes > Catostomidae > Myxocyprinus > Myxocyprinus asiaticus. The sequence continues at coordinate 28,560,472 of NC_059377.1, read as the reverse complement.
CTTCGTATTTCATTCATATTTACTAGTGTTAACTAATGTTAATGACTACAACCTTACTGTGAAGTGTTACCAAATAATGTCACAATGCAAAAACAATCCCAGTGTTCCTAAAGTAGGCTAAAATAGGTATTTTTTATTTTGATTGTTTGTGAGATTCACCCACATTAAAGAACTGTCTGTCTCAAATATAAGGCTACAAATTCTTCTGATGCAAGAGTGTCTGGAGTTTTTGTGCCATGCAACCAGCCAAGGCAATCACTGGCATCGGTCAGAATCGGCCTGTCTGACTCTATAAAGTCAGTGAAGTTAAAAGAGATTTATTGAGTAGCTGTGTATCAAGGTCTGGATGAGACGAGAGAGAAGAGGTGGTAATGGCCTTGCTCAATGCTGGACTCTGATGCCCTGAACTTAATGATTGATTGAATGTACATGTGACCTCCCGAATTCCTCTGATACTGTAGCAACAATGTGGATCTCTCTGTATTTACTCATTTCTTTCATTTCAGATTTTCTAAAAAATAAATCCTAAAATTCCACTCAGTTTTTGCAGAGGACTCTCTCATTTGGAACTTCATACAATGAGACGTTAAATAAAATTCTGATGCAGAAAATCAAATTCTTGATGTGGAAAACATGATTGATTGCTGTTTAACACAATAACTCAAGAAGTCAAAGTTTACAGTAAGAAAGAACAAGTAGACTTTTTAAAACACAAAATAATGTAATTGCTATATCTGTGATTAGTTAAATGGTTAATTAGATGTCATTGGAAGTAACCGTTTGCTTCATGCATAAAGGTTATAATCCTTTCATTTAATTGTATCTCTCGCTCTACCAGTAACCTTCCTGATTTTAAAGACCCCGTGAAATCAAAATGAGACTTTTGTGACTGTTAGTCCATGTCTGTTAGATTTGAAGGAATCTATAAGCTAGTGTACTCTTAAAAGTTCATTTTTTTTACATTTAGCAGATATTCACATTTAAAATATAAAGTCTTTCTCTTCCGGGAAAACGGACCGAAAATGTTGACGACTCATCTTGCACTACACAGGTTTTGGTCCTGAATGTCCCTCCCTCTAATACCATTTAGCAAGTATTGCATGGTTCATGACTGTGACATAACTAAAGCCTATTGGCCATATAAAAAAAGGGACAAGCCCTTTCATATGTCCCGCCCAAACTGTCTTTAAATACACCATCACCCTACTCTTTCCGCCACCAATTCTGGCCTGTCGTGGCCATCTTAAAATTTCTTTCTCAGGAAATGAATGCATTAACTCATGCAGCACTGAGGTTAATGACAAAGGATAGGGATATGAAGTTCTCAGGATAACCATGTACTGTCTGTTCGTCTACAGTACATTCAGAGACGTCAACAGGAGAACGCCCAGAGACAGAGCCATGGAGAACCTCCGCTTCCTGAGGAAGACCTCAGCAAAATGTTCAAGCCTCCTCAACCACCTCCACGTATGGACACGCTGCTCATCGCCAGTATGTATCTTTCCTGCAAACAACTGTTTGATCTTGAGTCTCTATGAACTACTGTACCACTACAAAATCCTTTGTGATATAAACAATCTAAACAGTCCAGTCATAGTAGGGGGGTAGATTTGTGCCGTTGTGCTGTTGCTAAGAAATTTAAATGTGTCGAGACATTTTTGAAATTTCATTGTGATTCCTTAAATCTAAATTGAATCGAGAGGCACCTAAAAAGTCCCACCCCTATCATCTAGTACCTTCCATTCCTTCTGACAAAAGCAAAAGTGTATCATCACTATGCCAACCTGAAAGGCAAATCAGCTATCTTTTAAGATGTGTTGACTAGCTTTAAGTGCATGATTAGTGTCTGCCTGGTAATGCCTGGTAGTGTCTGCCAAATCTCAGCTAGTGAGGGATGTGAGACACCCTAACATCACGTTAATCATCTCCTCCTCATTTCATCTCATTTGGGTCTGAAAAGATTTTGGACTTATCCTGTTTCTCTCTCTTGTGGAGTTGAGAAGGTGGGGAAGGAGGAGGTGTAATTTATGAGGAACATTAAGGAGGCCTTGCCAGAGATTGATTTAAAGCAGTTTTTTTTGGGGGGGGGGGGTTATCCCCTTTTTCTCCCCTTTTCTCCCCAATTTGGCATGCCCAATTCCCCAGTGCTCACTAGGTCCTTGTGGTGGCACAGTTGCTCACCTCAATCAGGGTGGTGGAGGACAAATCTCAGTTGCCTCTGCTTCTGAGACAGTCAGCCCGCGCATCTTATCACGTGGCTTGCTGGGCGCGTTACCATGGAGGCTCATGCTATTCCCCGCAATCTCCACACACAACTTACCACGGGCCCCATCGAGAGCGAGAACCACTATATCGCGACCATGAGGAGGGTAACCCATGTGACTGTACCCTCCCTAGCAAACGGGCCAATTTGCTTGCTTGGGAGGCCTGGCTGGAGTCACACAGCATACCCTGGATTCGAATTCGCGACTCCAGGGGTAGTAGTCAGCATCATTGCTCGCTGAGCTACCCAGGCCCCCAAAGCAATTGTTTTTAATGTGTTACAGAGGTAGTATATTATAGATCAGCCGCTGTCTGAGTGAAAATAGCTTAGGGGGTGATATGTGTGCCCCGGAAAAGGTCAAATCGTCTTTTATCTCGGCCTGCTGGCCTCTGCGTCATGCCACCGCCATTTGACTCAGCAACATACTGTTTACATTTTTAATGTTTTCAGACTTTAAGAAGATTATATGTAAGTTTTTGCAATCAAGCAAGAATTTCATTGTCCTAATTAGTAGTTAACAATGAGAATAACTAGGTAAAGTTGCTCATGCAATCTAAAAGTGATGTATCTCATGCAGGCCAGTCACAATGATTTGACAATATATTGACTTATGAAGCCACATTTTGTATTGTCTTATCAATGCTTTATTCATCTGCCACAATGATGTATGTCTTTGAATTATATTAATTATATATTTATAATCATTTTAATTATTAAATACTAAATTATCTTTATTTGGGGCCTTTCTCAATAAATATTGACATGTGATTAATTGCAATTAATTCGATTAATTAATCGGCATATCATGTAATTATTTGATTAAAATGTTTTGTCGATTGACAGTCCTAATTATTTTTTTTTTTTCCCCTTTATTATAGCAAGTTGGTTTTAATTATATTAAAGTTGGCTGGATTCCAGTCCATTTCAAGTATAATTTAAAAAAAAAATAATATTTTGAATATTATTATTATTCATGTCATCCTACTCTTTGTAATATTTGCTTACCAAGCCCTAAAAGAAATCATACATTAAGTTTTTAAGTTTAATCTGAATAAATTACGACTTCATAAGGTGTATGTGTAGCTTACACTGTGAGAGACATGAACAATAAAGACAATTAAATTGTTAATCGCAATTGTTGTATTAATCGTAACCAAAGACTTAAAGAAATATTCCAGGTTCAGTACAAGTTAAGCTCAATCAACAGCATTTGTTGCATAATGTTGATTACCACAAAAAATTATTTTGCCTTGTTAGTCAAAATGTTTTTTGAAAAAAAAAAAAAAAAAAAGCAAAAATCTAAGTTACAGTAAGGCATTTAAAATGGAAGTGAATGGGCCAATATTTTGAGGGTTTAAACTTCTGCATTTTTTGAGCTGTAAAATTGTTTAAATTGACAATTTTACAGTCCTTTTGGTTTAGGGTTTGTTGACATTACGTCATCATGGCAATTAAATTGTAAAATTGGCTATAACTTTACACAGAAAAGGTTAGTAAGTGATTTTATCACACTAAAATCATGTTAACACGCATATTGTTTGTCTTGTGGCTATAATTTTGAAATAGTGAGTATTTTAAAGTTTATGGATTGGCCCCGTTCACTTCCATTTATTTTTATTTGATTTATTTTAGAGGAGGGGCAAGTCAAAATAATTTTTTGTGGTAATCAATATTATGCCACAAATGCTGTCAATTGAGCTTAACTTGTATTCACCACGGAATGCTCCTTTAAGCTGTTGAAAAATGTGTTTCTTTAAAAAATTTAAAAGATGTTAAACATCCCTCAATTTCAAAGATCATGACTGTCACTTAAAGCTGAATTCAATTTAATTTAATAAATTAACTTGCATACAAAGGAGCTCATAACATTTAATGGTAGGTACAGATATTAGTTTTAATGCTTGTCTGCTGATTCAAGGCCAGCTATAATATTTAGCATTGAGAGCAGAAGAGATGTAGAGAAAAAGTATTAAGACTATTTGGTTCCACAGGCAACAAAACATTTCAAAAAAATATGTGTACAGTTACAAACTATAAAACAAGAAATAAAGCAAATTGAGATGTACTTAAACATTAAAACGTATCTGAATAATCTCTGGGAGGAACAGATTTCATACATCCACTAAAAATGACATTGGAACCAGTTTGTTAGAAGTCATTGCAAAAATGGCTTGTTCTTGCTTCACTTTTTAATGCTAAATGTTAAAGCTGGCCTTAAATCAGCAGACAAGCATTAAAACTAATATCTGTACCTACCATTGAATGTAAGAGTTCCTTTGTATGCAAGTCTATTTACTAAATTCAATAAAATGCATCATTAAGCAACAGTCATGGTCTTTGTCTTGGTTGTAATGGAGGGATGCCAAGCATTTTTATTTTTTTATTTTTAAACAAACAATTTTATTTTATTTTATTTTTTTAACAGCTTAAAACTTTGGTTAAACAATCATTGCTTCAAGTAAAGAACTAACTTTGTTTGGAGATGCCGCTTTATTTGAAATTTTTTATCTAATGCAATCATGCGCTGGTATTTTTAGGTGCAACATGGGTGTTCAAAAGTGTCCAAATACATTTTGGGTCCATTATTTCATAAACTACAGTGAAAACAATGATGATTTGCCTTCTAAATTTGTGTTTCCATCTACTTTTTAGGTCAAATCAACACGTACTGCCAAACTATCAAGGAGTTCACATCTCAGAATCTGGGCAAGCTTTTCATGGCTGAAGCTCTCCAAGGACATAGCAGTTACACTTCAGCCAATTAAATTGTTTCAGTGAGACAAGTTCTGATTGGTCAAAGTCATCTATTCCCTTTAGCTACAAAATAACATTTATTGATTCACCCCACCCCCGATGGAAGGCTCTTTTTAATATTTAAACTGTTCAATTTTTTTTCCCTAGTGTTTTTATTTTTCACATTACTAGACTTTTTACACATTTAAGTTTAATTGGTGTATTACTTTCTATAAGGCAGGTCAGCTTTTTTTATTTAGGCATTTATAAGAACACATGAGCCGCTTTTCCACCATTGAGCCAAACAGTCCTCATTGTGGAGCCGTTCCATACCAATACGGACTCACTGGCATGGTTACAGTTTCTTTATTTTCACTGTGGTGTTGTAAAATCTGGGCTACAATGGACTGCACAGTGACAAATAGTGAGTCGCCACATCACTAGGTATTCCACCAGAACATTTCTCTGTCCTGAGCACGGTTAGCTAACCGTGCTTAGAATTCCAGGCCGGGAACTGTTTGGAATCGAACCATATTGAACCGTGCTCAAGTGGAAATGCTAATGGAACCATTGCTCCCCATGTTCGGAACTGTTTGGCCCAATGATGGAAAAGTGCTTATTGTATGTGATTCAGAAAATATAAAATATGTTAAATTTGTTCAAAATTTGTTCAAAATATGTTCAAAATGTTAATTTTTGAGAGGAAACAAATGTACCCATCAATATTGTGCAAAAAGGGATGTTGAAAATGTGGTAATACATTTGATTTTGCCCACTATGTAGTGTTTTTTTTTTCAAATTGTCATTTGAGAGTGGGATTTGCTGTGCCAATCCAGCAAAAATGAGTATGACTGGACACTTCTGTTTTTTAGCGCAGTAGATTTTTTCCACCTGCCTTCTTGGCAGTCTTTCTCTCTCTCTTTCTCTCTTTCTTAATCCATTGATCTTACACTTTTTTATGTTTCTGCTCCAACTTTTATTTCTGTTTCTACAGGAACAGGTTCACTTTTGTCTTTATCACCAGTGCCTGTAATGAAAGGCATAAATCCTTTTGCCAATCGGTGACTGTAATTCTCTTTTCCTTAAAATGATGTGATTTCCGACCAAACTCTAATTATGTTAAATGGAAAAGGAGCAATTTCCGGCATCAAAACACACAATTTGCATGGGCCACCGCATTCTTTCAGACAAAAATGGATCAGAATGATCATAATTACAGTACACTGCTGTAAAACAGCCCCCATCCCTGTCAATTTACACCAGGAGTCTGTTGTGTGCTGGACATTAATTTCAACACACTGTTCCCTGTAGTAGAGTAAAACTGGGGTTCACATGGCGTTTACCTCCCACCACCTCTCTGTGGTCCCACCCACAAGCTACTCACTCCAGTCATTAGTCTTCACAGCATGTATTTTTAATTTATTTCCACTTCACTACAGGTGATTAAAGCAGATAAACCGTGACAATAAAACTCTTGAACTCCAGACGCCCTGATTGATGATTGCGAAGAGTTTCAGTCATAATTAACGCAATGAGCTTTTGACATTGCACAACGTGCCTGGCCTTTCAAAGAGGATTGCGTTAGGGTGCACAATTAAATTCTAGCTGCACCAAAAAATATAACGGCCAACAGTTCTTAGACTCCACAGTTTTTATGTCTTTTCCATCTCTGGAGACACCCCTTTTCACCTTTTGCAGGTGAATTAGAGTAATCCTAGTACAGACTCTTGTAATTAAATATAATATCCTGTCACGATGGAAATTATTGCATTTTACGGAACCAAGAAGCATTTTATTTATCGAGGAAAAAGAGATGTTTAGTTAATAACTTAAATACTAGCAATGTTCATGTTTAATGTGCTGAAATGAGTCTGAGGTCTCGTGGCTGATGTCTGATCCGAATTTCAGGCAGGAACCTGAAGAACTTTATATATTTTCTTTCAAGTCAGTTCCTCGGGGACATTAAAAGGAATCTCTAGGAAGCATCTTTGTCAGTCTGTAGAAGACACCAATTAAACATTGCTTTGCTTTTGCACTGTAAATTACCATTTTAGAATTCATCTGAACTCTTCCCATTATGGTAGCACATCAAAGTCTTCTATTCTCATGGGATTTATAATCTACCATCAAGTAATAGCTACCTCCATTTGGCCTACTATGTGGTTTCAGTACATTTAAAGGATAGTTTTATCTCCCTTTAGTTTAGTCTAGGGTTTAGCTCAACCAGTCTCCTCACAGGTGATAACCTGTGTTTGAATCTACAATAATGGAGGGATGAATTTCTCCCCAAAGCCTCATTAATCAGGGTGTGTGTGTGAGTGGGCAGCTTTGAAGCCATTGATTTTAGAAGTGCCAGTACCAAGGTTGGCTCATTAGGTGCTTCTTTGAACACTGCCATTGTGTTTGTTTTAGACTGGTAGGCCGGAAGTGCTACAGCTTTTGTTGTATTATTGATGAAGTCCTAGTTGTTTCCATACTATTCAAGGATGTTGCTCCACAAAGCAGCCAAGATGGCCTGTTAGGAGTTGAAGCTATTCTATGAGGCAGTGCTGTAAGATGGCATTGTTTCCCTGTATAATGGTTTGAGAAGCGCAGTTTTCTTTCCTGTGCTGACGTATTTCCTGTTAAAACAAGAATTCTCTGCAAGACACATCACAGGGCTATTTAATGGCCAATACTTTTTCGTTACGTCATAAAACCTGGTACTTGGTACTTGACTAGTTGAATGCAGGTGGTCTTAGATTAGGTATATACACTAAAAAAATGAAGCCATTACCCTTACTTACTTGAATTATAGAAAGTTTTTACACGTAATTGAATGAAATTAAGCCAACATAATTTAGTTTGATTAGGTCAAATGAATGTACTATAGCAATTTTAACTCGGCTTCGTTAGGTTCGTCAAACTCGATTATTTAATAAATGTTCTTAAGTTGGTCCAACCTTTAATTAATCATTAATAAATGCCAGATGAGCAAGTTTAAAGACAGTGAAACTGTAAAAAATGGATAAAAGCATCTGCCAAATGAATAAATGTTTTAAATAAAATCATCTTGATGAAACAGCAGAAATCAGTTTTAAACATTAGCACCTGCTTTTTCAGACAATCTGAAGTCTGACACATTCATGTCTGTGCAGTACACTCGGTAGACAGTTCATGTTTAATTACCCACAACATGCAGCTTCTAATAATCTGTCACACATCAAAATATTTCATAGGTTTTCGAATTTCTTACTTGTTGGCAAATTTGTTTCTAACAGTTATGGCAATGTTTCCTAACACCTTGAGAAGAAGACATCTACCTACATTCTTCACTTTAATTAAGATGAATATACACAAAATATACACAAGTATGTGGACACCACTTTCTAATTAACAGGTTTGGCTATTTCAGCTACATCCATTACTAACAGGTGCATAAAATCAAGCATACAGCCATGCAATGTCCTTGACAAACATTTTTTGTTGAGTTGGGCATACCTTAACTGTTCCAACATGTCAATGCCCCTACACAAAGCGAGGTTTATAAAGAAATGGTTTACTGCGTCTGATGTGGAAGAACTTGACTGACCTGCACAAAGCCCAGACCTGAACCCCAGTGAACACCTATGGGGTGAATTTAAATGTCGACTGCAAGCCATTCCCATCACCCAACAACCCCATCTGACCTCACTGATGCTCTTGTATCAGAATGGAAGCAGATGCCCAAAGCCATGTTCCAATATCTAGTGGAAAGCCTTTCCAGATGAGTGGAAGCTGTTATAGCAGCAAAAGGAAGGACCAACTCCCTAATGCCCATGGTTTTGAAACAGAATGTTCAACAAGCATATCTGGGTGTGTTGTCAACATTCTTTTGGCCATGCAGTGTTTTTGGAGCATAATTAATTTCAGGAAATTAGCTAATTAAATTAATTTTGATGTGACAGTTTCTGAGTTGCCATTAGCCAATATTGCATTTGCAGTTTGTTCTTTTGTCAGGTGTTTCTCATTAAGCTAGTTTTAAACTCGTTATGTGAATTTAATAAATTAGGCATGTTCATAAACGTCATTTTCCATTAATTGAGTGCTTGTTTTTGGGAGACACCTGTATGTAAAAAGCCAACATTAAAAGAGCTTTTTAGCCCCCACCAATAAATAGCAATAATACCTTGAAATAGCAACAAGCTTAGTAAAGTATATAGAAGGTCAGAATTTATGGTGTATGGTAAATAACTGAACTGGCAATAGCTTGATGCCCATTTAAACTCTTACCTAATAGATTTGACTGTAAATACATTGCTAAATGGCTTTATCTTTGTAGGTCTTTTTAGTGTTGAATTATTGGTGTCAAATCTCCATTCATTTCTTGTTCTTTTTTCATTGATAGGTCAACTGATCTTGGCTGGATTTCCCGATAACTTTGCAACTTAAGCTTTTACGATCATCTTAACTAACGTTGCTTGTTATTTTATGATAGAGTAACGCCTGTTTCCCAAACCAGCACGTAGATCACTAGTTATAAAGTAAAACTTAAGTGCTTCCTTACCGGAGCTGTCCAGCTCAAAGATTCTGATCACTTTTGCCAATATGTCCAGGAGTTTGTATTCTCAAAATGAAAATAATGTGAAAATACTGAAAAAATTGGAAGTTGTGTGTAACCTTGTCGAGGCCCTGAAACGTATTAACTATTACAGAATTTAATTAAAGAAATAATGATGGCTTTAGTAAGACGGAGTTTCAGATGTATTGATGCTCAATCATAGAGATTCATGAAAGTGACGCAATAAATGCATGTAACGTAAGTGTACACAATGTGAATCATAAGTGGCTCTCATGTAACCTAAAGTTTTGTTACTTTGTCTGGAAACTGGACAAATCCACACAGAACAGGATTAAAATGACAGACATCAGTACTGAATTACTCATAAACCTTTGATTAATAGATAATCTGGTTAGAGTTGTAAAAAAACCTGCCTTGTAAAAAGACTATAGGTGAGTCGATTTGAACCAGCCATTGGAAGAAGGAGGGAGAGAGAGAGAGAGAGAGGGAATGTCTCATTGCACACTCTCACTCTAATTTCCTTAACCATATTTAATTTATATATTAAGTCATATTTATTTAAGTTTTAAACAGCATGGTCACATTACTCTCATACGTTTCTTAATCTGTTTAATAAGAACATACCGTCTTTCTACTGCCATTACAATTTTTATCAAAGCTTATCAAAGAAGGTTAATATAACATTATACTGTATTATGTGTCTTGTAAATTTAGACCTATCACGTCACTTGTGCAGAATGTGGAGACTGCCTATTGATTTTTTTTCAACACTTTATCTTCTGAAATAGTTTACAGTGGCTTTCCAATGATCAAAATATATTAATACAATTTATTAAATGTACTATTGTCTGTGATGAACTGTGAAAGATGCGAGAAAGAGACGTTTATGCTAGTCTTAATGGACTTAAGATAGGTTCAAAGCTCTCGTTAATTTACAAAGGTTTTCACAAACTACTTAGATAATGCTTTTGTGAAACACACCTTAGAGATTAAGTACTTAAGCACTTAAGTGGTACTAATGTTCTACTTAGTGCTTCGGGAAACCCAGCCCTTGTCTGTCTGATGTGACTTTGCCCTCTGTCTGGTCATGGCTCTATTTGACACATCCATGCTGAATGTTTCTCATATGGGCCAAATTCAAATATACAAAAGTAATATGAATGTGTACTTTTGAAGTAAATTTGCAGTCCCTGGTGACAGCTGCAGTGGTTGATTTAAATTTTGGAAATGCTCTGCAAGCAATGATTAGATGAAGAAATTTTCATGACCAACAAATGCACAGAAAATTTACACAAAGACAAGCATCCACACAAGAGCTCAAACTGTTACTTTCTATATGTAGTTAAGCTTAACATTATGACAGTGTTTGTAATTGATGGAATTACTTCCTTTACGGATTGAAAAGGAAATCTGCTGTATCGCCCATCAGGCCTGGTTCCAGATCAGAATCACTGAGGGTGCTTCTGAAAATAGTGGGGGTGCTCTGTATAAAGTGGAGATGAATCGTAATTACACATTTTTTAAATATATTAAATAATGTTCAAATGCTACTAAAACAATGTAAATAACAGTTTTTTATGTACAAAACATTTATTGCTTTTTTCACATGATCTTTCGCTGAAAATGACAGCAAAATGCTGAGCGTGCAGATTAGAACACTGATTTGCAAAATCATGCACGTTTATACATTTTGATGCAGCAATTGTGTGTTCACAAACTGCAGGGATTTTTGTGTGTTTGATGGGATTCAAGGAAATCTGCTTGCCAATTTACAGTATTAGACTTACATATTCAACTGAGCAGGGGTGTGCAATTGTTTTGGTACAGGGGCTACATCAGCCATTAAGTAGAACATGGAAGAGAGAAGATAAACATTTCTGCATAGTTGTATATTTTAAGTCCAGAAGTAGTAGTGCACTCATGCACTCAATGAATGATGCACAATTTTCTGAAGTGTATACTGATGGGACCATTCTGTGCTTGCTTGAAGTTTTGCTGCTACATTTCTATCACGTTAGCAAACTGAATTAAGACTGAGTATAATTATTAATTGTTTATTTAACCATACTTCAGTGCAGTGGTAATTTAGTGTTCAATTTAACACTACAATACATCAAGAGTCTGGTTTATTAGTAAAATAAAATATTCGGAGATTATAGATTCTAAAAGCTTATTTTAATGTTTGCCGCAAAGTGGATAAAGTTGTTTTATTCTGAAAACATTATCAACCTGTTTACATGCTCATGGGTCATGATGTGGGTCTCGTCAATGGTTTATTTGGCACCCCATACAGCACACAACTGAATAACACAGGCTGCATGACACTGATAAATGATAACTGCCAGAGTAACATTCGCATAGGATACAGGTGTGAGGGACTTCAGCATTTTACAAATAACACAAAGAACAAACATATTCCTCTCTCACTTGCTTTTGCTCGTGTGTCCCCTCCGTGTGCAAATGATGTAAAGATCTATTGGGATTTTACTAAAGTTCATCACTGAAAAGGTTTGTTCACAGACTTGGGACTAAACAGCACACGCAGCATCACGAATAAACACTGAGTGACTGCATCACACTTTTCTTTGAGCATAATATTGCACTATTGAGCACTAAGTTTTTTTCCGAAGAGGAGAGAGCGCGCGCACTCGCATGCATGGTTGCCAGATTGCATAAAATAAGTATGACATAAGGCGAAATATTTCCTATTTATGCATTTATAAATATCTGCTTGGGGTGTTGCATCTATTATCTGGCAACCCTGAGCATGTTAAAAGCTTATGGATGTGCAATAGGTCTCAAAGCCAGATAAATGAAAGATCTGATAAAAAACGTTCATGATAAATGCGACCAGCAGTTTGCACTGGTCTGCAATTGAGGGTGCTCTAAGGTTTGTTTGAGGGTGATTAGCACCCTCAAGCACCCCCTGTAGAACCGGGCCTGTCGCCCATGTATAGATGAAGAATGAGAAACAAGTAAAAGATTTATCTTCAGTTTTGAATTGCGATACATTTAATGAAAAGAATAGCAATATTATCTATATTATTTCATATAAAATTATATTGTGTAGACATGACTTTTTAACTTTTTATTATTATTTGAAAAATCATATGTCCCTATGTTACATATGCATTCTTTACATTTCAATTGATAAGAGACACCCTGAAATATAATTTGTTCTACCTATGTCTTAAAAGAATATTCTGGGTTCAATACAAGTTAAAAAAAAAATTTAATAAAAATAATATCGAAGTTCAGTGAGGCACTTACAATGGAAGTGAATGAGGCCAATTTTTTGAGGGTTTAAAAGCAGAAAAGTGAAGCTTATAATTTTATAAATGCACTTACATTGATTCTTCTGTTAAAACGTATATATAGTATTTGAGCTGTAAAGTTGTTTAAATCATTTTTACAGTCATTTTAGGGTTTGTTGACATTACATTGTCATGGCAACGACGTTGTAAAATTGGCTATACCTTTACACAGAAAAGGTTAGTAAGTGATTTATCTGACCCCACTCTCCCCCATTCATTGTTCAGCTAGTCAAGACAGTGAAAAGCAGCATGCACTCATTACAACACTCACAGTTAACACGTTTTGAGGGATTCTAATCACCCAACCTTGAACTATTTCACACCATTTCTCTGGCTCTCTCGCTCTTTCATTGTACAAACAGGATTCAGCAGGAGTCTCCTCATTTTATATAAGCTATTTTTGTTTTCTTCCTTTTCACTTAAACTTCAGTCATCTTGGGAATTGTGAAGTGACAGTGGTGAAACCTAAATTCTCCATGTGCTCCCATGCCTTTGAATAAGGTCACATGGAGCTGGAGCCACTATAAGGAAAGGGAGGATTCTTTGCAGTTGAGTTGAGCTCAGCCAACGTTAATGCCACCTGACAAGGCTGAGATTAAAGCTGGGCAGAGGGTGGAAGAGCAGGGCCGTGCCTTGAGGATGGGGGAGGATATTGATGCTGGCTCAGGGGGTAATGACATGGGGTTTAGTGCAGGTCAGAGGGATCGGCTAATGAAGACTTATGTGTGGAGGAAAGGAAAGCATTACTTCAAATCAAACGCCTGATAACCTTGATTCAGAATTAGCTGGCAGACTGTAAATTCTGAGCAAAGGCAGGCGGAAACACCTCTGACCTCTCATGCACAACACGGTCCTTATACATACTCCTCTGTAAGTCCTCTGCAGGCAAAGTGCTGTTGATATTGAAATAAGCTTGGGCAATTTGTTTTAAGAGGATACAAGGGAGGATGGAATTAACCAATTAAATTAACAATTAAAGTCTCCAGTGTACCTGTGTGTGCATCAGAACATTTAATAGCATTTTTTTTTTAATAAAAAGGGTAGTTGATATAAAACTATTTAAACTAATTATTATTTTCTAATTCTTCTGTAGTTATATGTAGTTTTAATGTCTTAATTTAACTGAGAGAAATCACAGAATGTTTTCCCTTTTAAAAATGTATTTGTTATACCGCAGGACTATTTAAGTGACTGGGAAAAAACCAAAAACAAACTGAAAGGTGATTTTGTGGAAAACAAACAAACAAATAAGGCAAAGAAATGGAGACCTAAAAAACAAACGGGAGACCATGGAAAATTGTCACACTTGTGTTTCTCAAGGAGGTTTTATTTTTGAAAGTCAGTAAGGTCAGTAAGAGCTGCTTTTAGCGCTGTGGAAAGGGAGAGTTTTACTACTGCTGTTTTACATATAGTATGTTGTCATGCATTTAAAAACATTCTTTTTGGGGTGTAGTTAATTTAAAAGTTAATTTAGTTATGTTAATTTAAAAATATATAGTATATATAGTATCATCATTCCGCGTACTGTGTATGAATCATAATCATAAGATGTGTTGTTTATTGACTGACATTATTAGGCTATGTACACATTAAATATTTAAAGTATATTGACATTATAGTGTTTTTTTTTTTTTTTTTTTTTTTACAGATATCACATTCCTCTATTCCAAATGATAATATCATCCTTTTGTGCATTTTCAGTTTAATTGTATCCGATGTTATGTTATCAATTTAAATGATACAGGTTATGATAACTGACATGTCAAAAATGTTTAAGGTAAAATTTTAAAGCTTTAGGCTAAATATTTTCTGAATAAAAAAAGTAGACATCAACAAGTGTTATTCCTGCTTTCCCTTTACTTCATCGCTGCTTGATTTTGACAAAATTAAGCCATATCGCTTGAAAGATATAACTTTATTTAAAGAATTATTATTATTATTATTATTATTTGGCTCTGGTAAGTAAACAGCAGTATTGTTTAATCAAGCTTTATAAATAAAAACAAAAGTTTTGCCTAATATTGTCGCATCTCATAGTGCTGATTGAAGGTATATTGGGCTTTTGTCACCAATGTGAAACAAATGAACAGGCACCTTTAAGACTTGGCTACAAAAAAATAATAATAAAAAAAACTATAAACATTTCCACCCTTATTGCCAATTTTAAACACACATTGATCCAGTAGTGGGGCATGTTGTCACTCTATATGGGGTAAATAGTCATAATGAGAAACTGCCATTAAATAGCCAATTTATGATATTTATAAAAATAAACTATAAATAATATAATTTATGAGAACACATTTCAAGCTTTTGGTTACCCTACCCTCATTATACCGTTCAACTATACCTTATTGTTTTAACATTTTATATATATATATATATATATAGTTCTAAAAAATATTTTAATTTAAGACAGTTTAGAACTAGATATTTGAAATCGACATGCCACTGCATGAGAAAACACAGTTTGGGCAACTGAAAAGTTCATGGCCATCATTAGTCAGCTATCCATGGATGTTGAGTACTGACAAAAAAAAAAAAAATCCTTTATCGTCACAGTTAGATACCCTTCACTCAGTCCAGCAGACATTATGCATGCTCAGCCACTCTGGAAGACACTTAGAGATTTCTCTCTCAAGAGCAGAGGTCATCTGTAGTCTTTCAGCATGCTGTGTCAGTCTGCCACAGATCTGATGGAAGAGAGCAGCATTTCATCGATTGTGAGGGCAAGTAAATGATCTAGGCCTAACCTTGCCTCCCTGATGGCACATGAAGATGCTACCATGCTTGCTTGCTTTCTTTCTTGCTTGCTTGCTTCCTTTCATCACTTCTATTGCTGACTTTCTCTCTCATATAAACACATACATAATGTCTCTCCCCTTCATTGCAATCTCTTTTTTCTTTTGCATGCACATTACCATGGAAACTGCAAAACTCTGCACTCAGAGGGTCTGCGGGTTGTGCACTGTGAGTGATGTGGAAGCAGCCCCCTCACATCTCATATCTAAATATCCTAAAACCTGCAAACTATTGATTGCTAGGCAAGAGAGAGGCCAGGCCCATGGTTACGCATGTTTAAACTAAATCTTTATACTCAAGGATAGAGATTCGACCACAGGGGAGAGATAGAGACAGAATATCTCTGCATAATAGAGTTTTTCTCAGGTCAGGACATCACAGCAGGGGAAGCTGCAAATTCCCACCGACACCAGGAGGTCCTCTTTGTATTATATATTAAGTTAGAGACTTGGAAGTCTAATTTATGTCTACAGCCCATGCAATATGGATCAATTTCATACACATGTATTAAAGTAGCATCAAAGTTACTTTAAAATTTGTCATCTTTAAAATGTTGCTGTGATGATAAGAAAATTCCACAAAATCACCAAAGCTAAATTTTTTGTTTTAAATTGTTTTAAACCCAGGCAAAAAAAAGACAAAATTATATATATATATATATACACACACACATTGGAATAATGTACAGATTTCGCTCTTATGGAAAGAAATTGGTACTTCTATTCACCAAAGTGGCATTCAACTGATCACAATGTATAGTCAGGACAATAATAACGTGAAAAATTACAATTACAATTTGAATTTTTTTTCAGAATTTCTTAAACTATTTCAAAGAGTTGCACATCTTTCTTCTCTCTGCTGGTTGTGTAAAGTTTGTGAAAGTGTGTCAGGCGGCGAGTAGGACTGTCCATGTCAGCGCCTCATTTAATTTATTCTGCCTGTGCAACACTGTGTGATAAAACAATGGCAAAATGCGATAAACGGTAAAACTACCCGCGCTCTGAACCAAAGTGTTTAAGAAAATAGTAATTAATGATAATAATATGTCGACATTTATTGCCAGCCTGTAATATAAAGCAGCATAATGTAGTATTTATGTAGTGCTAAAATAGCTGGAAGTGGCTTATACCACAAGTGGTCCACATTCTAGGTTGATAATGGCAGCGCCCTAGTTTCGCTGAAAAATAAGGTGGATAAATTAATGTGTTGTAAACAACACTTCTGCTATTATTTATGCATTTACAAAATTGTCAATTTTCCTGTTCGGCCAATGACATGTTAATAATGGGTCTATGCAGTTCATTGTTATTTTAATTTCTAGTTTGATTTTAAGGACATTTTTGTTTACTTTTGTACTATAAACAGTTTTGATACTGTGTTAGGTTGCCACACGATGTCCAGTGTAAAATCTGGATCTTGAAGCAAAACCAGTTGAGAACCACTGATGCTGCGTTCCATTCAAGTCAGATGTGGGATATTCCTACTTGATATCTCTGATTTCCAACCATAAATGCATTCCATTGCCAGATGCTTGGAAGATGATGTTAAAGGGGAAAAAAACCTGCAACGTTCCCGTTAGCTTAGCAGGTGTTTGACTGTCACCAGAGAGGTCTCCCATCAAACCAATTCATAAACAATTCTGCAAGGCTATCATTTCTGCTACAGGTGTACGATTATCAAAAGAGAGTATAATTTACCATGTTTTGAAAACCTGCTACTCTGTTAATGTTTGTGAAACACGCTTTAATATCATGTAATGTAGGAACTTTGACTCATTTATCGATATTATTTAATAAAAGTGAATGTTTATCACTTATTTTGTATATCTTCCTGGGTGCCAACATGATTGTGACGTCACGCACCTGCATCTCAGTTAAATCAGAGTTTAAAATTTCTGCACGACTTTCCAAGTTGGAATAACGTCTTCAAGTGCCTTTCCATTGCACTTTTCCCAGTAGGAAGTTGGAAAAAAGGTGGGATTGTTAATGAACGACTCTGGCTCTTATTAGTTAAGAAATAAATTCAAGTGAATGTTCATATTCATTTTCTCGTTTCTCGTCTTGGAAGGATATTACTTTAATTTAAGTTGATCTAATGATATAGGTTTTTAAGTCAATATAAACAGGCAAAACCAAACAAAAACCATCGCATTTGTGTCAAATTATTGAATCTGTGCAGTGTAAATTAAGCCTCCTGTCTAGCAGGCTAGCTGTGTCATCAATCTAAAACATTGACAAAAAAAGAGAAATCTACTCCTTAATATATTTCTTTGTTATTCATTTTATTAATTACTGTTCACTTGAATGATTACTTGAAAGCAATGTTCACTTAACTGAAAAATACTTAAAGGTTTCATGCCATTGTTTTTAGTTAATTTGTTCATATTTCTATTATTAGCATATTGTGTGTTTATCGGCATATTTAATTTTGCTGTGGTATAGAAATTGGTATCGTGAATCGTAAAATGAATCATGAAATTCATATTTTTGAAATTTTGGTATTGTGACAACCCTTGGAGAAATGGAATATAAGTAAATGAAACTTTCAGACAGGATGCTCATATCTGTCTCTTACAGAAAGTTATTAAACTGAATCACAGAAAGCCTTTAGACTGCCCTGTATTCCTGCTCCCAAGACATGAACACACACCTACACTTCATGATGTCACAGCAACCTCCACCATTGTCATTTATCTGGGACCCTGCACAATGCTTAAGGCAAGTACATTGGATCAAAAAATGTGTATAACAGATTCGAATATTTTATTAAAAAGATCTGTACGTATCAAAGATGTTTTTGCTATTTATCTTAATGGCAGTTGCTAGGCTGGCGCATACCACTCCTTGTCCATTGGCTTTAACAAAGACATTTTTCTTGAGCACGATTAACATATTTACTGTTAATACAGAATAAAGCAGCATAAACATTGGTTGGAAGGGCAGAACCTTTGCGATATGTCCGCCCGGAGTCATTACACTGACGCACAAACCCCAAACACACAGCAGTGATTCAGTGTCACTGATAAATTGATGGAAAAAGGAGCTCTTAATGCTATTTGTTCAACAAAACAAGCCTAGATGGAACTTGTGACAGAAATCAAATATTTTTTAGCCTAAGTAAGGTGCATTTTAATTAGGCTACCACAGAAGCACGCCAAGTCTTAACTATCACCAAAACACAGAATGAGACGTTTTTGTCTGCAAGCGCTTTTCATGTGGAGTTCGAAGCGGCACTTGATGCTGACACCCTGACATCAATCATGAGCGTGGCTTCTAGAATGCTGTAACAAAGCCACAGTCTACCGGCTGATTAATATTGTGGAGAATGAGAGATTTAATGCCCATTGCAATGAATATGCAACCTGTGGGGAGACTAGTTCTTCCAATTGGTCAACCTCCCACTTAGACTTTGGGAAATGTTTAATGTTACTTGAATTGGTACTATTAAAGAGCATTTCTATCTTTATATTGCGGAAGGCTTGTTTGGAAATTGTTAACAAAGCATATTGTTACATATTGTTTTGTTTTCTTTCCTAAGAAGGAAATAAATGCATTTTGACAGGAAAAAAAGTATATTTAGAGTAAAATTTCAGCACTTTCAAAATCTGTGATTAATCGCAATTAACTAAGAAACATTATGCGATTAATCTTTTTAATTTAATCTTTAAATTTTTTATCGACTGACAGCACTACTTTAAAGATATTACTGTGTCACCAGCCACCTACATTTCACACTAAAAGAGCAATAGAAATAGAGGGAGGGCTTCGGCTTTGAAGACTTCCTGTTGCAATACCACTTGGCAGTCCTTTCTAATGAACCTGGACTAATTGGATTCCACCCCATGAAAGGGTGGATGAGAAGATGCATGGTGTGATGTGGAGGAAGAGGGGAGGGACAGACGGATGGCAGAGCAGGCAACCGAAGCAGGAGGGAGAGGGCGTTCGGCATTACGTGACTCCTCTCTAAGTCTGTGAAGTCACTGAACGCAGGCATTAACTGCTTGCACGGCCTCCTCATTGGCGCCCCTCCCAGCTGGTGGCGCCCTAGGCGACCGTCTATTTCGCCTGTGCCTAGAAATGGCCTTGAACAGGGTCACTTAAAGCTTATTGGAGTTCCACAACATCTCCCATTCTCTTCCCTCCCTCCTTCACATCTTTTTTACTCTCTTTCTAGATTGGGCATCTTCTCGGTACCAGTCACTTTACATTCAGCTCTCATTTCTCTACTGCATCTGGTCTTTATCTCTGAAAGCCATATGCATTCAGTATACATACACATTTGTTCCATAGTGGGAGGGCTTGCCAAATGGGTCCAGCTTGCGCCAGGTCCTTGTGGAAAATATTTTATCAGCAAAATGATCAATGGCTGGCTCTCTGTGCATTTTCAGTCCTGATGTGGGATAGTGTGCGTCCCATGCATGTTGCTGAAGGAGAAGGCATGGGTTTTCTGGGAGCACAGATGCACTGCTTCTCTAAGAAAGACTTGTACAGATGGGGTGTTTTTGGAATCTGTCAACAGATTTTTCCCACTTCATGTTTTCCATGAGGCAAACAAAGCTTGTACACAACAGGCTCCTTTAAAGAACTGTAAAATGTGTCACATCATGGCTGTAACTTATGAAGAAAGTGCCGCTTAATGATGAGGAACTGGCATGATGTCCCATAAAGCAAATGACTGCAATTACCGCTTCATGTTTAATTTTGAGGTACTGAAAATGATTTTCAAACACACATGAAGCATTTCATCACTTCAAATATTCTTGGGTTGATCAAACCAAGTGGCATTTATGTTGAAGAAAGATAGCACAAGCACACAATTCTAACAAAATTTTTCATGTTTGGTTGGTTTTAAATGATACAACTGTTTACTAAATAAAAATTAAGACAAAAAGTATTTTGACACTTTCTGGTTGTCAAACTTAGTGAAATATTCCCTATATAGTTAAAAGAGTAATTCCCTCAAAAATTAAAATTCTGTCATAATGTTTTTACCTGGATGTTGTTCCAAACTCGTGTGACTTCTATCTTTCATGGAACACAAAAGCAGATATTGGGCAGAATTGGTATCAGTATTTTTGCAATTCCGTTTGGTGATGCTAATATTGCAGAAATTATACATACAGTACACTTCACTTTTAAGGATTCTGGATTTTAAATATTTTTTAAATTGAAAACGAATCACACTAGTTCAACAATTAAATCTGGCCTTTTTGCCGAATGAAGTGTCATTTTTGGGTGGACTGTGGACATAAAAAACTCAGTTCTGCTCTCACCATGGTAACGCTTCTAAATTCAAATCAGTTAACATAAATGTTGTACAGTGATATAATGTGATCAGCCTGGTCTCATGAAAATTATGTGACCATGGCAACATTTTAGCAAAACGTAATTACGTGCCTTATTACACGTTTGGCTGCAGTTTCCCGGGAAAATGCGCCGAAAGCAAGTGAAATTGTGACACAATGAGACAAGGTTTTTAAGGTGAATATTAGATGAAGGTTTTAATGAGTAAAACATACCTCCCTAACATAAACATAACCAACAGTGATCTAAAATCAAATGAGAGGTAAACACAAAACAGGTATTCTTACCCTTAACCAATGCCTAAACTTAACCGAAAATGTCCACAAGCAAAACGAGAAATGATAAGCACTAGGGATCCATGAATTTTTCACACATCGATAATCAGAAGATTTTCCCCATGATTATCGATGTTTATCAGGATTTCTTTCAGATATAAATAGGGCTGCTCATTGCACAATAGTCTTTGTCTCTTCAGACATATTTCTCAACATAACTTTAATAAAGTGTGAGCTGCAGGGTAAATTAAAGGGGGTCGCACACCGGACGCATCTGGTGGACGACATGGCACATTCTAAAATTAGAAACAATTATTTATTTTCTACAAAATGTACGCACGTGCCACCAACACTCTGCGTCAACATTCTGCAGCACCACAGAGCTCAGCTTGTAAGGTTTTCCAATAAATTCGACCTAAATCATTATGAAAGGACAAAGATTATTTACTCATCACTGGAAGATCTATTGTGAACATGTATCTTTCATAGAGCCTACACAATGTATTTTCAATTAGAAGTATGTCAATTTGTGGTTAGACAGCTTGAATGAAAGACGTATTCAAGGCTACATAGAGAGAAACTGCATAATAAACGTTGCCATTTCTAATCGTTCAGTTTGCGCAGTTACAACAGTTTCACTAACCTGTAAACTCATCAACGTCACTTTGTTAATTCTTGAAGAAGTACCAAAACTTTCGTAACTTTGGACTACCATCTCCTGTGCCGCTTCAGCTCGTCCTGTGTGTGCTTCAGTACATGGTATATCCCTTGTGGTCTCCCAATGCTATAACGCCAGACTATAAAACAGAGGCCAACTGAGTGAATTGGAAAACATGCAAATTGGGCTTCTAATTTAAATGTTGGCTAATTTTAATATATCGATGCCTCTAAAATATATCGATAAATAACGTGCTGATCAGTAATCGTTATTTCATGACATCCCTAATAAGCACATTTTCTAAAGCAACCAGGTCATCTCGTGTTACTTCAGTGAAAATTTCGTCTCACATGTCAGCTTGCGTGCTTGACTGGTCTCAAACCTTGGTCTTCCGAGTCCAAAGTCTAACACTCTATCAGATGAGTTATTGCACAAGCTAATCACATTAGATTAAGTGTGTAAATGAGTCTTTAATATAAGCGTTAACAGGTATCATTTTTTAAATGGTGCGTTAGAGTAAAAGTGTGTCAGTATCATAATATATGTGTGTGAGTAATAGTATGAAAAATACGTTTTTATGAATTGATAATCAGCGGATGTAGTCATAATTTGTGTGAAAGTGGATAAAATGCACAGTTGTTGTAGCGCCACTAGTGTTAATTCACAAGGAAACCGCAGTAAAACGTAGAACGCGGCGCGCAAAAGTCAGTTTGCAAAAATTTTGTTATAGTAAGTTTAATGTGATTCTGAGTCACAGGCTGAATCTGGACCTGTCGTGAGGTGCTCTGGATATTAACTCCTTAACTGGTGGCAGCTCAAGGCCCACCTCTGAATTTTAACGACAGCATGGATGGGATGAATTCCCATGCAATTTCCACCTCTAGTATTGGGCCAGCTTAAACTGTCCTTCACTCTATGCTTTGCCATGTGCACTTTGTATGTGAGTGGGTGTGCTGTGTGTGCTCAACAATTCAAGTGACCTTCATAAGTCTAATTGGAAGTGTTGAAATCCATCAGTGGCAGGTCATGTCTGTCTTAAGATAATGCATTTTAAGTTTATAGCATTCTTCTCTGTTCTTTTATCTACTTTCAGCCACTGCGACAGAACAGTAAAGCAAACCTTGAACAAGATATTATGTAGAAATTTGCCCTTTCAAACAAAACCGTCATGCCTATTCAAACAGATTTTTGAGCTAAGTGGGTATATATTTATATTGATAATTGATCATTTGATATTTACATGATTGCTGTAGTTGAAAAAAAAAATGTTTGCCTAAAACTCTGTGGTCAGTCAAATCGAGTCACAGACCTTTCACAGATCAAATGCTTTATACGAAAAAATCTGTCATTATTTACCCACTATTGGTTGCTCGAAACTCACATTAGTTTTTTCCTGTGCAACACAAAAGGAGTTATCAAAATGTTACAATAAAAATACCTACCTGGTTTTATACAGTAGAAATGTATTACTATACATGTACCTACATTTTTGCAAATGTACATATTGCAGCAGTTGTTTGGTGAAATGAACATAAGAGCCGCTAAAACAACTATGACTTTTATTTCCTTTCACACAAACCACATGTAAACACTTTTCACCCTGTTCCTCAAACAATGCTGTCTAATGACATCAAAACTATACATTTTACTAAAGTATTTGACTTGTAAGGCGATTTCTTTTAATGTCAGCATTACATCACCAACTACATTAATAAGGTTGTTTGAGTGTGATCAATCTGTGCAGCAGTTCAACAATGTGTTGCACCTGCAATGCAAATGCTAGGCTACGAGTCTTGAAGAATACGCAAGTCGACACATTAGTCGAAAGTGTCATGAAAGCACCACAATATTACGTGGTTGCTTCAGCAATTGGGTTTTTTCATCTCACATTTGCTTTTTATGACACTCGGTTGGGTTTAGGATTAAGGTTTAGGCTAGAAAGGTAGGTTTTGTTAATTAAAACTCAATTGATGATTAATCTTAACCTCATCTGCTTGAGAGAAAATTTTACTCTCTTTTAGCGGCACTTAGTGGACATTTCACCTCAGAACTGCCGTGATATGTGAATGGAGCCACGTAATATAATTTTGCAAAAATGTGCCACAGTCACGTTTTTTACATGAGATCAGTCTTGAAAATGGTGATCAGTGGCTGTCAAGTTCAGTTGCAGTTTTGCTTGGTTTATTAAAAAAAATACCAACATTAATGTACAAATGTACCACTAGACAGTGTTGGATGTAATCCAATTACAAAGTAATTAGTTACTGTAATTTAATCACTTTTTAGTAAAAAAACTACATTTACATAAAATAATACATTTACATTTACATAAAAATTACATTTTAAATTCTTGTAACAGATTACAGTTACTGAATTTCAATTAATTTAATTACTTTTAAGTACATTATAGGGTTATGCTTATTTCTAATATATTGTTTATGTAGAATACATTAATCATGGCCCCATAATGATTCATTGTGAAGGAGATATGTGAGGTGCTGAGAGTATGACTTCTGTGTAACAATGAAAAAGAAATATAGACACTTTTTTAGAAAGTATCTTAAAAGTAATTAATAATGGGATTACTTTTTCAATTAATGAATTAATTAGTAGAGTAATCTGATTACAATTTTAGAGAAATAATTAATAATTTGTAGTGGATTACTATTTTTAAGTAACTTAACCAACACTGCCACTATACTAGTCTTAATCAATGAACTACAGTTTCTAAAGTTCTTAAAAGCTTACTATATCTCACCTACTGTAAGGCACCAATTGAGCCTCGACTGCCACTGGTGCCCCCTCAAAAAAATAAGTTCATAATGCCCCTACTTCCAAACAAACATTCACGTGCTTGTAGAGAACACTTCATCTTTTAATTATCTGGTCTTCTTTATGCAAATTGGCAATGATAACCATGCTGCTTGAAACTTTAGCCCCAGGGAACATATCTTTACAAAATTCTGCTACTTCTGAAACTTTAAATTTTCCTTTTGTGTGAAAATATGGGTCTACCAGTCTCTACTTTGTCTGTTTAAAATGTCTGTTTGGACTGTTGCTTGGTATATCATACTGCCAAACTGTCACTGCACGTATAATTTAAAAAAAAAAAGTATTTTCAAACACAATATGGCTTAGAAATAACTTGCCAGGCAGTATAGAGACTAACTAGTGGCTAGCAGGGACAATGCAGTCAAAGGCAGTCTGTTATGGAGAGACTTGCGTCGTCTTATTGGTCCTTGGCCAGGAATGGCCAAAGTTATTTTAACGTCTCGTTATGATGTGATAATTAGACACCAATTTGGGACCAAGAAATGGAAAAATGTTCCCAGCCCTCCTCCTCCACAGTGGCCAGTATAGTTTTTTTCAAAATAGCCTTTTTCTTTTTGCATGTTTACTTAATGCACACATGAATGGAAAGCTTAAATATCAAGTCTTTGTTTATAATCATGCCATTTTGGCATGCCTGCAGAGGGTCGCTCATGCTGCCACTTAACTCGGGCTTTGTTGCCATAATGATTTGTGTCAGAATGGCAAATCCATAATGTGGGGCAACATGAGATGATTGGTCCTCTGTGCTGGCATCTGTTCTCTATGGTCTTATCTGATGTGAATTTCTATGGAGCTTTTCGTAATTTACTCCAAAGATGATTGCTTTGTTTGCATAGAAAGCATGTTTTAAAGTGCGGAATAGTTTCTTGTGAGAGCACTGTTGGGTCCTTGTACAGTACAGTTGTGCTTGTCTTTGAATCTTGCTATATGTTTATACTGCTGTAAAGCAGCCTGCAAGAACTAACCAAGGTGATTTCTTATATTTTGCACTGCTTGACTGCTTATAGGTCAGTGAAAATGTAAATAGTAATTAATAAAAATGTTAATAAAAATAAAAAAGTAGACAAAAGGCAAATTTATACAGGGTGGTTGTGCATTTTTAAAATATGAGCAATCAAACATAGTTGCCCTGTTTTTTTGTTTTTTTTTGGCCACCCTGTATATAGCCTCAAAAAGTATTTGGTACCAAGTGTCATTTATTTTAAAGATGGAACACTTTTCAAGCTAAATATTTCACAAAAAGTTTGTTAGGTTTTATACGGTAAAACATAAGATACTGCTAAAAAAACAAAGACAAAAATATTGTAACACTTTCTGGTTATCAGCTGGAACATGTCCATAGTTAATATAATGAACTACACCTATGGTTAATCTTTTAGGACTCCTGTGTGAACCTGAGGGGAACTGACATCATGCATCCACTAAAAATTGCCTAATTGAAGTTGATTCTTAGAACTAACATTAAATGAGAATAATTTTTTTGCACTCTTGGTTTGATATCTTTTAATCTAATGCAAGGACATTCATACATTTTTAAGTGTGGATTAAGTGCCCAGATATGTTTTGGGTGCCACTGTATGTCAGAATTCATACATTCCTCATATCATCCTTATGTATGTGCTGTAATTATTACGGCAAACCTAACAGAGATATCAATTTGTACAAAAATGAAGTATCTTCGTGTGGCAAAACATATTTGTTTATTCAAGTAAAATGCAATATTATGCATTCATACGTGGATTTGTATACAAATGGATTATCACTTGTATGTTTTCTTATAAACTGACACAATTCGTGTTAATTGAATGCCATAATGAAGTATGTAAGTACAATTCTTCCTTCATACTGCACAGAGTCTGAATGCAGTAGCTGAGGGCATTCTAAATAAAGTCATACATTTGCTTGCTAAAGTTAATAGGAGTGAGCTTTGTACTGTATGTTATGAGGCTGTTTTAGGTTTGGCGTCAACGACTGAAAAGCATCAGACTGTTGCGCACTTCAGCCTGGAGACTGCTGATGTCAGCTCTTCTCGCTGTCTTATTCATTGAAAATTGCACTCTTTCACTCACTCTTTTATTCTGCCTCGCCTTGGTGGATAATTTATCGGCTTCTTAACCAACAAGCAAGATGTAAAAAGCATATATGCAGCAGCTTGACAGACCAATTGCTTTAGTTTTACTTCATAAAGGCAAACACCAGAATCTAAATAAGAAAAGGAGGTTTTTATTACTATATGGGGAAAAATTCTTGACATGTTTGTTTTTAAAAGTAGAAAGGTTTATAATACAATATCTGTGCATTAGGGTTGCACGGTATACCGATACTAACGAAATATCGCGATACCAAAAAAATGAAAATGGTGATATCATCTTGTTGCTATTTCGGTACCATTTTACAGTATGTGGCCATTAGCAAAATCTTAGGAGATGTGACATTTTTAGATGAAATCATTGACAATTTGAAAATAAAAGAAAAGTGTGATCATTAAACAGCAGAAGGGTGTCATTTAAATAAATAATATACAGTCCCATTTGCTGCGTGCTACAGATTGAACGAGAGGTGCCACTCTGCTCTATCTACTTCACACACAGACACAGGCACGCATGCATGCTCTCACACACACAAACGCAGCACACACTACTGATGCTTGATTTTCATGCAGTGTGTTTAGTGTATTAAAGGTTGTGAACACTCAGATCTCTTTCTCCGGTGCAGCTCGGAGATTTAAGTTTGCGAGTCGCTAGGGGAGTATTACAGCATTAATGGGAAGCTTGATATACACTACCGGTCAAAAGTTTTGAAACACTTGACTGAAATGTTTCTCATGATCTTAAAAATCTTTTGATCTGAAGGCGTATGCTTAAATGTTTGAAATTAGTTTTGTAGACAAAAATATAATTGTGCCACCATATTAATTTATAAAATTTAAATGTAATTAAAAAAAAAAAATGTTTTTTTGAAATTGGTGACTTGGACCAAATAATAAAGAAAAGCAGCAAATAAGTGCCCAACATAGATGGGAACTCCTTCAATGCTGTTTAAAAAGCATCCCAGGGTGATACCTCAAGAAGTTGGTTGAGAAAATGTCAAGAGTACATGTCTGCAAATTCTAGGCAAAGGGTGACTACTTTGAAGATGCTAAAATATAACACAGTTTTGATTTATTTTGGATTTTGTTTAGTCACAACATAATTCCCATAGTTCCATTTATGTTATTCCATAGTTTTGATGACTTTACTATTATTCTAAAATGTGAAAAAATAAAATAAAAAATAAAAAATAATAAAGAATGAGTAAGTGTTTCAAAACTTTTGACCGGTAATGTAACTTACCCCTCAAAAAAAAGGAAGAACTCAAACGTCTGTCAAAATAAAAGTCCCACTAAAACAAAAGCTCTATTTATGTGTGAAAATTGAAGACAGAAAAATATAACTAGTGTATAAAAATGTAATATTCAAAAAGTAGCAATAATACTCATAATAACAGTAGTATAATATTAAATGGTTGTATTATGATTATTGTGATTATTCATTAATCATCTGTAAGCAATATCACAAAAGTGTACTGAAATCAGCATGTTGTGATTCAGCCATAGCAGCCTTGTGCCTGAGGTAATCAGATTTTTTTTTTCCATTAATGTTTTCATCAATACTGTAAAGCTCTGTTTTGCAGCATTTTATTTTACCAAAAAAAAAAAAATAAATAAAAAAATGTTTTATTAAAAATGAATTCTTATATTTCCATGTGATTAAAGCTGCATGTATTAATCATACGATTTAATTAAAACATGTAACATTGAATCCAGAATTTTTTTAATGGAAAACACCGAATTTGTAAGACTTTATGCAGTTCTTTTAATCAAGTCATTTTCAGTGTAATTTCATAAAAAAACGGAGGTCTTTATTTGCCGCCTAAGTATCGATTTAGTATCGATACCGAGGTACCATGGCTGGTATCGTACCAAAGCCAAAAGTTTGGTATCAGAGCAACCCTACTGTGCATTAAGTGTGTTAGAGGAAATTCTATAACTTATTTGAATAGTGTATGCAGTATGTGTTGTCCGATCTGTTGAGCATCTGCTACTGCATAATGATTACTTGATTATTAAAAACTCATATTTTTCATGTTTTTCAGCACACATAATTGAAATGCTGTTCACACAATTGAGCAGTTTGCTCTCTATTAGAAATGCTTACGAGAAGAAATTAAAAATCGATTTGCATTTCCTGAAGGAAACACAAGTGCCTGCAAAGCAGCAACCTGGGAAAGGAATAGTTCACCCCTAAAAAAATGACTTTCTTTCTTCCGAGGAACTTAAAAAAAGAGAAATTTTGAAGAATGTGTTGGTTGCTCTTTTTCATGCAGTTACAATGATGGGGACTAGAGCTTTCAAGCTTCAGAAAGGATGTAAAAGCACCTTTAAAGTATCATAAAAGCCTTTTTGACTCATTCACTATATTCGCTATAAGTCTTCTGAAGTCATATGATAGCTTTGTGTTTGAGCTGTTTTGCCATTGTCATAACGCTTTTAGAACAAACTTCTAACCAGACTTATGTAGGAATATCATTACAGTGCTGCCTTGCAATTATAGAACAATGCTAAAGAAGCTGCTATATAGAAAAAGCCCTTTTTAATATTCACTGTTTACAGATGATGTTCTAATGTTTACATTTTACATGATAATAAGGGCAAATTTGACCAGAATTCTCATTACGAACAGATTTTCAGGAGCAAATTATACTTGCAAATCAAGGACACCTGTATTGTAAGACTTCCCTTGTTTCATTCCACTTCTCTCTTCCCTCACTATTTCACTCAGTGCTGCTCTCACCAGTTCAGTGGTCATATGAACAGGGTGATTATCACCTGATTGACTCTGAGGTCAATTGAGGTTCTGAGTGGGTTCTCCGTGTTGAATGAATTTTTCAATTAAAATATTTTTATTGACTCATAAACATATAACAAAGAGAAAACACAACATATATACATTGAATCAACATTTAACATTTAACCGCCACTATTACCCCTCCCCCTCCCAATCACCAACCCCACCCCGACCCCCAACGAACACCCCTGTGGTCACAAATAGAATACACACACACACACACACAATTTTTTTTTTTTTTTTAATTAAATTAAAACTAAACCTCTCTCTCCACAGCCCCTCCCCGAGAGTCCCCCAAAAACACCAAATACCTGCCCCACTTCCTATCAAACAAATCTCGAACCCCCAGCCCTCTGCTCGACATCTCCTCAAAAGCCGCCACCCTCCCCATCTCCGCACACCACTCCGGAAATGAGGGAGCCCCATCTGACTTCCAATCCCTTAAAATAATCTGCCTGCCAATCATACGTGCCCAAAACATCACATATGAAACTCTGAAACTTCAACAAAAATTCTTGGATTTTAACACACCCACAAAAAACATGGGTTGTGTCTCCATCTTCTGAATGGCATCGCCAGCAGGTGGGTGTATCTTTAAGACCAAGCCTATACAATCTAGAGGAGGTCCAATAGAATCTATGTAAAATCTTGAATTGCATAAGGTGAACCCTTGCATCTCTAGATGCAGACTTGACATTTTTTTTAAATCACAGCCCACACTCCCTCCTCCAATACCAAGTTTAAATCTTTCTTTGCGGCTGGAAAGCCGATACTGGGCAGTACGCTGTCAGAGCCAATGCTTCGGATTTAGACCAATTGACTTTGTATCATGAGAACTTAGATAAGGAATTAATAATTCTGTGCCATATGGCCCCGGAGCCTTGCCTGCAGGCAAGGCCTTAATTAACTCGCCAACTCCAAGTTTATCTCAGAATCAAGATCATTTTTTGCTCAATCATCAGTTTAGGGAGTTCTAATGGTTAAGACTGTAATGGCGGACAGCCGCGTGAATTTTGAGTGTTAATCTGAAAGTAATAATACCAAATACGGGGATAACTAATGTGACTGATGCTCAACTAAAAGTTATTTTAAGAGTTTGATACATGATACGTTATTTACAGGTAATGTGATCAGATATATGTCATGAGTATCTTTAATGCTGTTGTATGGCACAAGTGAGAATGATTTATATTTTTTATGTTTTAGTTTCATAATGTGTACTAAATGCTTGCAAGGGTTATTTTTTTTTTATTATTTGGAAAAGTTCATAAGTTTATTTGCTAGAGAAATTTTATTGTTTATGTAATGGAATTTGTTCTGGAGTATGTCGTCTATGCCTGTATACTGCACTTTAGTGGTCTGATCAGAGAGTGTATAGCATTACTTCACTTATACGTGAAGAAGAGACACACCCAGCAGTATGCATCGTGTTGTGTAATACATTTCATCTCATGGTGTCATTTCTTGATGTAACAGGGAATGCAGTTCAAAGAGCAATAAAATTACATTTGATGCCACCAGAAACAAGAGTCTTGTCTGTGTGGGCAACACTTAGTATCTATTCTCAGTTTGGCTGGAAACATCAGAGCAAAAGAAAGAAAATCCTGTGCTTCTTGCTTCGCGTAACACGAGATCTTTATTGGATGATCTCAGAAATTTGTCCAGAATTGCTTGGGGCCTGTCTCCCTCAGCAGATCTCCGAACCGGAACCCTTTGAGCTCTCTCTCTGAAAGATTACCATATCTCGGCCTTCCTCATGCTCAGAAATTCCAACACTTCGGACGTTGTTTTGTCGATTACGATTCTCCAAATCCTCCAGTTTTTCTCAAACACGCTGCAAATCCACCTTGGTCACTAGCGGGTTAGCAGATAATTCCCTCTCCGATGACTCCAGATAATCGATCCATTTCTCAATGTCTCCCATTCTTGTAACCAACTCAGTGAATTTAGTCTCCATGGCAGTGATCGATCGACGTATTACAGCAAGATCCTCCAAGTCTGCAACGACCTTCGCCAGCATTGCTGACATGCTCGACAGTTGACGCTGGATCTCTCCCACCGCACCGTCCAAACTGAGTCCCTGGTCTGTGGCCCTGTCTGGGGTGTCAGCTTGAGCACGTAAGTGTCTTTTAAAAGCTCCAGAGCCCAAGGATTTTAAATTCTTTGAAATATTGTCTTCATAGAACAGTTAAGAATCAGGGTGTATCATATCTCACCGGTTTATGACACAAATAGTAATAAAATAAAACAAACTAGCAAAGTGTGCAGAACTCGCTGTTCACACGTCCGACCCTCGCATGGCGCCACGCGACTCCCAAAGCAGCCTATGTGTTGAATTAATAAAATATTATTCACGGTCAGCCAAGCAGGATACTGATGAAATTGCATCACACATTCCTACAAGTAATACTTTCTCACCAATAAGCCAAGTATCATGCACAACGTTTTTCTATTTGGTAAAATGTAGGAATGCATGTTGGTCAGAGCTATTTGCTCATCACAGGTTTATTGCACAGTGATGAAATTGATGTGACTTGTGCTGATGAATGTAGGGCTGCAACTAATGATTATTTTGATAATCGATTAATCTAACGATTATTAGAACGATTATTCAACTATTCGGCAATTATTGCAATGATTAATCATTAGCTCTTAACCGATTATTCAGCTTGTGCCCCGACTTAAAAGGTTGTATTAAACATGCTTACTAACAATAAAGTGGACAAAATCATCTTTTAAAAATACTTCTAAATGACATTCACTGAATTAAAGGGAAAAATACTTTTTATTAAGGTTAATTCAGTAAAGAAATTCACTGCAAAAAATCCTATTGTTATCAAGTGTTTTTGTCTTGTTTTCCATTTAAAATGTTCTTAAAATCCTTAAAACAAGAAACATTTACAGTGCATTCAGAAAGCATTCACAGCGCTTCACTTTTTCCACATTTTGTTATGTTACAGCCTTATTCCAAAATGGATTAAATTCATTATTTATGAATTTCTACAAAATTCTACAAAAAATACCCCATAATGACAACGTGAAAGAAGTTTGTTTGAAATCTTTGCAAATTTATTAAAAAAAAAAAAAAAAAAAAAAAAAACCTCACATGTACATAAGTATTCACAGCCTTTGCTCAATACTTTGTTGAAGCACCTTTGGCACCAATTACAGCCTCAAGTCTTTTTGAGTATGATGCTACCAGCTTGGCACACCTATTTTTGGGCAGTTTCTCCCATTCTTCTTTGCAGGACCTCTCAAGCTCCATCAGGTTGGATGGGGAGCATCAGTGCACAGTCATTATCAGATCTCTCCAGAGATGTTCAATCGGGTTCAAGTCTGGGCTCTGGCTGGGCCACTCAAGGACATTCACAGAGTTGTCCTGTAGCCACTCCTTTGTTATCTTGGCTGTGTGCTTAGGGTCGTTGTCCTGTTGGAACATGAACCTTCGCCCCAGTCTGAGGTCCAGAGTGCTCTGGAGCAGGTTTTCATCAAGGATGTCTCTGTACATTGCTGCATTCATCTTTCCCTCGATTCTGACAAGTCTCCCAGTTCCTGCCGCTGAAAAACATCCCCACAGCATGATGCTGCCACCACCATGCTTCACTGTAGGGATGGTATTGGCCAGGTGATGAGCGGTGCCTGGTTTCCTCTAGACATGAGTTCAATCTTTGTTTCTCATGGTCTGAGAGTCCTTCAGGTGCCTTTTGGCAAACTCCAGGCGGGCTGTCATGTGCCTTTTACTGAGGAGTGGCTTCCGTCTGGCCACTCGACCATACAGGCCTGTTTGGTGGAGTGCTGCAGAGATGGTTGTTCTTCTGGAAGGTTCTCCTCTCTCCACAGAGAAACGCTGGAGCTCTGTCAGAGTGACCATCAAGTTCTTGGTCACCTCCCTGACTAAGGCCCTTCTCCCCCGATCGCTTAGTTTGGCCAGGCGGCCAGCTCTAGGAATAGTCCTGGTGGTTCCAAACTTCTTCCATTTATGGATGATGGAGGCCACTGTGCTCATTGGGACCTTCAATGCTGCAGAAATTTTTCTGTACCCTTCCCCAGATCTGTGCCTCGATACAATCCTGTCTCGGAGGTCTATAGACAATTCCTTGGACTTCAAGGCTTGGTTTGTGCTCTGACATGCACTGTTAACCGTGGGACCTTATATAGACAGGTGTGTGCCTTTCCAAATCATGTCCAATCTACTGAATTTACCACAGGTGGACTCCAATCAAGTTGTAGAAACATCTCAAGGATGATCAGTGGAAACAGGATGCACCTGAGCTCAATTTTGAGTGTCATGGCAAAGGCTGTGAATACTTATGTACATGTGATTTTTTTGTTTTTGTTTTTTATTTTTAATAAATTTGCAAAGATTTCAAACAAACTTCTTTCACATTGTCATTATGGGGTATTGTTTGTAGAATTTTGTGGAAAATATTGACTATAATCCATTTTGGAATAAGGCTGTAACATAACAAAATGTGGAAAAAGTGAAGCGCTGTGAATACTTTCTGGATGCACTGTACTTGAGAAGCAACATAAAAGATATTTAAACTTGATTTAAGAGAATTTATCTTAAAAGTAAGTGTATTTTGTATATGTGTTTTTTCACTTGGTTATACTTCTGCGAGTGCAGTAAAGATAAAATATACTTATATTCAAGATCTATTCTCTAAAAGCAAGTTTTAAAGGATTTTTAGACATTTTAAAATATTTGTATTTTTAATATTATATTCAACATTCTCAGAAAACAATTTTTTTCTTCTGCAGTATAGCTGCTAAAGAAAATGTACATTGTTTTAAAGGAGTTTTAGATATTTATATTGGAAAACAAGCCAAATCAAAAAAACTAATCAAAAACATATTTTGTTGCAGTGTATAATGGGGTGAAGACTACCCTCTCTTACCTTTTTGTTCACTTCAAACCATCTTTAACTAAAAAAAAAACAAACTCTCATTAATAAAGCTGCGTATTGCCAATTTAAGAAATGCACAGTGACATATTATGATTCAATAAGTCACAAGCCATCATGTTATAATCTAGCTGCATTAAGCGTGCATGCCTGAGGGATGAGCATCTCTGTGACAAAGTGTGCTTCAACCGGATG
This sequence comes from Myxocyprinus asiaticus, assembly GCF_019703515.2. Taxonomy (NCBI): domain Eukaryota; kingdom Metazoa; phylum Chordata; class Actinopteri; order Cypriniformes; family Catostomidae; genus Myxocyprinus; species Myxocyprinus asiaticus. The sequence goes on along the minus strand of NC_059377.1, from coordinate 28,525,767 downwards.
CAGTTTCAATCTTTCCCCCTTAGATTGGGACATTCGCGCAATTTATAGAAGAGGTGCTGACCGCACAGAGAAATTACCGTTTTGGAGTGTGTAGTTATTTACATGATTTGCTTCTGTATTATTTAAACATAATTAAAGCTATAAAGCGTTAAATATTACTGCATTAAAGATGTAACAACGGGGTGTTTCCTTTAAAGACGCTCAACACGCAAGTATTGCTTCAGTGGAGTGGCAGCTCCAGCTCCACTTATTCCACAACGAGAGTGCTTCTGTATTTACTTATTTTGTGTTTTTGCATTATAATTCCCTCATACTTTGTGATCTACATCACCTGAAGCTGTTTGGAAAGTTTAGAGTGCACCTGGACTGTGAGCTGTGTAATTCTTCCTCTCTGCAGTGCTGCTCTCGCGCCTCATCATTAGAGTTTCATATGATCTCATGTTACGTTAAATGAGATCAAACGTCTATTCGACAACGAAAATTTTTGTCGACAATTTTTTATTGTCGTCGTTGTCGATAACGTGGACTAATTGTTTCAGCCCTAGATGAAAGTAAATTAAATCTCTGCTGGTGCCTTACAACATGAGTGTAGCTGATTGTCCCAATAACATTCGTAAAACCTGTGCTCCTGCAAATTGCTTTTAGATTGTCACTGTTGAATTCAGTGAAGAAAACTGCATTTGTAAAGCATTCTGTTCGATCAACACACTACACAGCAAAAAAAAAAAAAAAAAAAAAACAAACAAACAAAAAAATTCTTAATCAGTATTTTTTACCTTATTTTCCAGCTAAAATATCTAGACATCCTTGAAACAAGCTCCATTTACTTTTACATTAAAAAATTGTTAAACATTAAGACTTGTCAAAGAATATATGGGATCCTATCCTTTATTCTTTCTCTGTTGGCAAATTGTTGTTTTAATCTGGTTTTAAAGGTAAATGTAATGTTTATGCTTGAAATAAGAAATGACAATTTGCCAATGGGGTAAGAAAAATAAAAATAAAATAATAATTAAAGGGGATGGTTCACCCAAAATTTAAAATTATTTTATTATTTACTCACCGTCATGCTGTTCCAAACCTGTATGACTTTCTTTCTTCTTCGGAAAAAAAAAAGGTGATGCTAAGAGCGATTGTCTCAGTCATCATTTACTGTGATTGCATCTTTTTGCCATACAATGAAATTGAATGGTGACTGAGGCTGTAATTCTGCCAAACATTTCCTTTTATGTTCCGTGGAAGATAGAAAGTCATATGGGTTTGGAACAACATGAGGATTATTAAATGATACAGAATTTTCATTTTTTGGTGAAATGTCCCTTTAATATAAGATATAGTATATTCTCAAAAACAAGTAATTAATGCAGTTAAAACTGCCTCAATTTTAGATTCAGGGTGAACCTTTTTTATATTACTTAATGATTTCATCTTTTTCATCTTTGTTTCTTAAACTGCGCTTTCCCTAAGCAAATTTAAGGTTGTTTAACGGGGTCTACGCACGCCATAATTTTTTGTCAAAAGAAAACTTTAGTTGAATTCCATGACCTGCAAATTAAAAACTTTTCTTTATGGAGTAAATTATGAATAGAAGTTGATTTCACAAAGCAATGTGTTTTGAATAATTATTATAATTTTTTTTTTTAACACAATGTTTTGTCACTCATTCTTATCGCTTTAATTACATTTCACAAAAATGTCTTTTTCCGACAGGCTGCATTTCCTTAATAATTACATTTCAGTCATGCAAACTACTCACCTTTCAGCTAAAGTCACCTTTTCTGAAGATAATTCGCTCAAATTGTTATTCAATAGATGGGCAGTACACTGAAGATAATTCGCCAAATCCTTATTCAAATCACTTAAAAGGGTTAGTTTTAGCTTAAATACAACAAAAAGCTTTAAATACAAAAATCAAATCAGCAGAAAATATCTGGAACACCTGGTATGACTTTCTCATCTTTTTCACCGCTCATGAGATGGCATCCCTAAAATTTCTAATATAGAGTATGTGCTGTTTTTATCTAGTCATATCTGAGTCTAGAGAGTAGGTTATAACAGGAAAATGTTTCATGCTTCTCAGAGAACATGTCGGCAGTGAAAATGGACACAACTGGCCTCTTTAATTTTGATATGTATCTAAAAACTTAAATGCATGATGATAACAACTGGGCTACTATTTTATATATTTGGTGAGTTCCCAACTCCATTTCCCAATATTGTCAATCATTTGTCGCAATCAGCGTCAGGATATTTGTCAGATATCGTCGATATCCCATCACATCATCCTGTATCCCAGCCCTATTGGAAACTGACCAATTACTTGATATCTACCATCAACCATGGCAGTATTGTCTTTGTTTTTAGATGCTCAGCTCATTGACAACACAAAGCATGACTAGCCACACAGGAACACATAAAAGGACATGAGGTGAAGATAAACAAGTGCACTGCAGTCTTGGCCATTAGCTTGGTCATAAAATCCAGCATGATGCCCATAATCACTCATTCTATAATGAGACGACATCAGTGGTCCAATCAGCATCATACATCTCAACATTTTCATGTGAATTCTGCATGGATTATGACCACGTTAGCCAAACTAGCACTGAAACACAAGAAGCATAAATGCCTCAGGTAATTTCCTCACAGTTTCTTTCAGGCGCTCCACCATTGCAAACCCTTTGGCTTTGGCGGATGCGAGCCAAGAAACATGTTTTTCATTATCAACAAAAACAAAACTGAGAAACCATATGTCAAAACAAGCAGGCTTTTTGTTCATCTAAACAGTTCTGACAGTGCAACTACGACAAATGGAGGGGAAAAGAGGAGGGAACTGCTAATCGAGATAAATACACTGTGTAGAGCTAAAGAGTTCCAGCATTGCTTTTAAAGAGAATTGAATTACTCTGCACTGAGATGTATGCTTTTATAGCTGATCCAAAATAGTCATTTTAGTTTTTGCACAATTTCTTAAATCCATACGTACATTTTGCAGTGTTGCAAAGTGTTAGTGGTATTTTTTATTTGTATTGCTGATGTGTTTCAGGTTTTTATGAGTCTTAAATATTAAATTAATGCAACAAATACTTTCAAACAGCTCTTAGAAAGGATACAATTCTCAGAGGACTCTTGTTGTCTGAGGAGCCGTCTGCTGAAAACAGGTGCCTTTTTTTTTGTTTTATGGAAGTGTTATAAAGCAGCCAGTTCCATTAATTTCAGGTCTAACAACCTGCCCCCAACCTCCAAGCAAAATATGAATAATTAATCACAAACAGTCAAGAGTATTTTAGTTATATAGTGCATTTTATATTATGTAAAATATATACTGATTATAATTAACCTCATGGTCATTTTAATAGCTTGAAATACAATCTTAAAATTGAAGTATCAGGTTAATACTTCATGACTGGTACTAATCTTATGTGAACTCATTATAAACAGAATTTCAAAAGTATCTTTGGGGACTCAGAGACCCTAGGTATAAAACATGAATAAATGCAATGCATTTTTCTGATTGGTGTACACACTGTAGAGATGCACTCCTGTCAGTTTATTTTGATTTCTTTCATTTTATTTATTTTGCTGTCAACAAATTGACTCCAGACAGAATCAACATATACTGGATAACAATAACCCTTCTGAATAGTGCATGTCTATTTTGTGATACAACAGTTGGGTTAAATCTTCAATAATATTTGTCCACTGGGTTTTGATGAAGTCAGAGGAACATATTACAATTATTTAAAGCAAAAATAAACGTTAATTCAAAAATTACTATCATTATTTGTATTTATTTTTTTACACACAGCACTGGCATCTCTGGACCTCAAACATAAAGAATTTACAGTCAATCCCAATAGAACATGAGGGTTAAATAGATTTGCAGTATTCATAATATTCAAACAAATGAAAACCAGAATTTGTGCATTAAGAAAATGTCATGAATAAAAGCCATTTCAGGAACCATTCTAATGCTAAAGTTTTGGTAAGCCAAGTTCTTCATGGAGACCTAATTGAGAATACCACAGCTTATCTGGCTAAAGTTGACTCAAAACTGGGATAACCGTAAATCTGTTTCTCATACATTAGGTTACTGTACACTTACCTGAGCCCTGTCAGCTTCCCCACCAGGCCCAAGACACTAAGCCTTTATAGACCTTGTTAATGTTCGACGTCTTTGCGATCATTTTAGCCCTTCCATCTGCCCACACACTTCATGAACCACTGGCACAAGGTTTGGGCTTTCCTTTTCCCCCTCTCTGTCACTTCTAAATAACAAGCTGGCCACAATAAATAGAAACCTTTCAACTTGTATTTATTTTCTTGCCTTTGCGTTCAAATTTAAACTGTCCTTACACAAAATCTCATTATAAAAAAAAAATAAAGACTGAAAAATGAGGCAAAAAATTTCCACTGAAAAATAATTGACAAATAAACGGGTGATCTAGGTTGCAGAGCCCAAAAAATAAATTGGCTAGGGTAAATAGCATGTTGCTTATCTGTGGCCATGGTCTTTGTGATGACGTATACAGATTTACAATATCCATAGGCATAGACTAGCCCAGTAAACCTTATAATAGTTTGTGGGTTAAAAGAGGTATTGTTTTCACCTAGCCCAGGCTGTGGATATAAATATAGGTTTAAACTGCGAGCGTAGTATTTATTACCCAATGACCCAGCATGACTGACCTAATCCAAGGGTGGCAATAGGCCTTTGTTTTTGTTTTATGGCTATCTGTTAAGTTTAAATTCTCCTTAGCTCTATGGCTAATCAATAGTTGCATATTGAGAGCATAGATCTTTGGAATGACTCGCTGAATCTCACTAGCATCTTCCCCATTGTGAATGTTCAACAAATTTCATTACCTGTTTTAATAATGAAAACAGCAAGATTGTTGATTCAGTGGGATGAGAGTACTTCATCAGGACTTTTTGGAATATGTGTGTGTGTGTGTGAGAGAGAGAGAGACTGAGAGAAATAGAGGTGAGATTTGAGCTTTTCTTTTTTACAGAAGGGTCATGTCCATTCAAACGGACAAGCCACATGCCCCCATTAGATTTATGAGCAAAGTGGATTTTGAATATGTACTGTATATATATATATATATATATATATATATATATATATATATATATATATATATATAGTACTGTGCAAATGTTTTAGGCATTTTTGAAAAATATTGCATAGTGAAGATGTCTTAAAATAATGCCATACATAGTTTTCATTTATCAATTAATGTCATACTAAGTCCAGTGAACATAAAAAATATTAATTAATATTTGGTGTGGCCATCTTTGCCTTCAAAACAGCACCAATTCTAATAGGTACACCTGGAAACAGTTTTTCTTGGTTGTTGGCAGATAGGATGTTCCAAGCTTCTTGGAGTATTTTCCACAGTTCTTTTATCTATTTAGGCTGTCTCATTTGCTTCTGTCTTTTCATGTAATCCCAGACTGACTCAGTGTTCACTGGGGGGCTTCATATGGGAGTCTAAAATGTTTTACTTATTGACAGACTAAAGCTGAAGACATAAATAACAATCTTAAGACAAATGTTTTTGTGAAATGTCTTATGTGCCTAAGACTTTTGCACAGTAATTTATTTACTGTGTATGTGTGTGTATATATATATAACTCATCAGTCAATCATTGTTTTGAGGGATGAAGGCTACACAATGCTTGAAATTGCCAAAAAACTGAAGATTTCATACAAAGATTTACAGTTTACAAAAGGCCAACTGGCTCTAACAAGGACAGAAAGAGATGTGGAAGGCCAGATGTACAACTAAACAAGAGGATAAGTACATCAGAGTCTCTATTTTGAGAAATAGACGCCTCACATGTCCTCAGCTGACAGCTTCATTGAATTCTACCCACTCAACAACAGTTTCATGTACAACAGTAAAGAGAAGACTCAGGGGTGCAGGCCTTATGGGAAGAATTGCAAAGAAAAAGCCACTTTTGAAACAGAAAAACAAAGAAAAGGTTAGAATGAGCAAAGAAACAGACATTGGACAACAGATAATTGGAAAAGAGTGTTATGGATCTTAACCCCATTGAGCTTTTGTAGGATCAGCTAGACTGTAAGGTGCGTGAGAAGTGCCCGACAAGACAGCCACATCTGTGGCAAGTGCTACAGGAAGCGTGGGGTGAAATGTCACCTGAGTATCTGGACAAACTGACAGCTAGAATGCCAAGGATCTGCAAAGCTGTCATTGCTGCACGTGGAGGATTTTTTTATGAGAACTCTTTGAAGTAGTTTAAGAAGTTCTGAACATGTTTTTCAAATTGTAATAGTAATTTTTCATGTTATTAATGTCCTGACTATACATTGTGATCAGTTGAATGCCGCTTTGGTGAATAAAAGTACCAATTTCTTTCCATAAGAGCAAAATCTGTACATTATTCCAAACTTTTGGCTGCCAGTGTGTATATATATATATATATATATATACAGGGGTTGGGGAGAAATGGAATACATGTAACGGGATAACGTATTTAAAATACAAAATATAAGTAACTGTATTCCACTACAATTACAATTTAAATAATTGGTAATTAGAATACAGTTACATTCAATAAGTATTTTGATTACTGAAGAGATTACTTTGCATTTTATTGTCATTTGTTTCATTTAATATTTAGTCCTTTCAGATGAAAAACATTTATACATACAAATAATGCGATCTAAAGTGCATTTGAACAGCGGTGGAACACTTTCTTATGATGTGTTAAATTCATACGAGTAGACAGAGAAGTAAGTTTGAAGTAAATTTGGAGCAGAAGAAATATAAATAAAGCTTTACACTTAGCTAAAATGCTATTTCTAGCCATTTTACAGGCACGATCATATTTTTTTATCAAGAAAATTCACGTTAGATCATAATTTCTTTTTTTCTAGTAAGACCTTTGATATTAGGGCAAAAATCGTATTCTTGATAATAATTTTTTTTATTGTTTTCCTGTAAAAATATCTAAAAATCCTTAAAACAAGATCAGGGTCAAAAGATTTGAAACACTTGACTGAAATGTTTCCCATGATCTTACAAATCTTTTGATCTGAATGTGTATGCTTAAATGTTTGAAATTAGTTTTGTAGACAAAAACATAATTGTGCCACCATATTAATTTATTTAATTACAAAACTTAAATTTTATAAAAAAAAAAGAAAAAAAAGAAAAAAAAAGAAAAGTTTTTGAAACTGATGACTTAGACCAATTAATAAAGAAAAGTAGCCAATAAGTGCCCAACATAGATGGGAACTCCTTCTATACTGTTTAAAAAGCATCCCAGGGTGATACCTCAAGAAGTTGGTTGAGAAAATGTCAAGAGTACATGTCTGCAAATTCTAGGCAAAGAGTGACTACTTTGAAGATGCTAAAATATAACACATTTTTGATTTATTTTGGATTTTGTTTAATCACAACATAATTCCCATAGTTCCATTTATGTTATTCCATAGTTTTGATGACTTTACTATTATTCTAAAATGTGAAGAAAAAAAATTATAATAAAGAATAAGTGTTTAAAAACTTTTGACAGGTAGTGTGTATATATATATATGTGTGTGTATATATATATATATTCCAATTTTAACGGTCACGGAAAGTCAGTTGATTAATTTTATGTTATTTTTATTTATTTTGACCTAATTCCTTGTAATTTATAACTTACACTTTTATTTCAGCAAGCACAAAGAATAAATGTCAACAAAACTGTTTCGTCCAGGCCTGCGATATTCTCCGCCATGAGGTTAGTCATTTAAAACTTGAATCGCTAAAATCTCTTTTGTGGATTGACTAGTAATCCTGATACCAGGTTATGTTATAATTAAATTTTCTTTGCATCTAGAAAACATGGGAACAAGTTTCCAGGAGCACATCACAGCATTGAATTAAGCCAGCTGCACTGATATAAAGAGCTTAATCAAGCTCAATTCAAGAGTGTGAATATGTCAAATGTCCAAAGTTAAAGAGAGGATAGAAGTGATGGAAATGTTTCAGTTTCTCAACTTGTGAGTATCTGTTGTTTGTAGTTTTATTGTCATGTACAAAAATATGAATTATGTATTTTGTTTTATTGAAGATGCCATATTAATTTAACATGGGTTTTTATCAAAGACCTTCTCCTAACTCAAAGCACTTCTGAAGTTCTGGCCACCAACATAATCAGAGCCATGAGAAGTGGAAGTCAAAGGGGACATTTGACATGAACAACGTCATAAAAGGTACACATTTTTCTATTATTTCTCATTATTTTGCATTGCATCAAGGTTTTTATGATACTAAATAATGGTTAATTCCTGTTTGCAATGGCTCTGCAGAGCAGCATTAGTAGTTTGACCATCTTCATACAGATAAAACAACACTCTATTCATATTTTAAGATATAATTTAGAGATACCAATTTCTTTGTTTTTTATTACTCTGCATACTGACAGCAGGTCTATTAATATTTCACATACTTACAGGCATCAACACATCCATCCGCAACCTAATCTTTCATATGGTGTTCAGACCCCTCAGTGCAGAGAGTCGGCATTACACTGATGACATGGAGATGGCTGAAGTGAAGTGAAGTTTTGTTTAATTTGTTGTATCCAAAAGACCTCACTCAGTTTGTCAGACCAGTGACAACAAAATTATTCTATATCTGCCCCAGTGCTAAAATTGTTTAACAGCTTTTCATTGGTCATTTGTTTTATTTATTTTTACTTCATGTTTTTTTTACTTGTTTATTAATCTTACTTATGGTTATAATGTTAAATTTTAGTTAATGTTAAATGATTTAATGTTTATGATTTTTATATAAATAATATTCCTACTAATTAACTTTTAGCTTATTATTACAAACCTGTGGAATTAAGTCAGTTCTCATAACTATTGCAATATGAATTGTTAATAATGTGTTAATAATTTCTTGTGTTGTTATAAATACACATTTTATTAAAAATGCTTTACTTAATACTTCAATGTCTTTTATATGGTTATTTCACTTTCTTAGGGATATAGTATGAACTACTCAATTTGCATATCCATTAAACATTCCTCTGGTAATAAAACAAAAAATACATTTAAAAACTAAACAAAAACCAAATGTTATGGTTGCATTTTTGGAACCCCTAAAAGGTTCTATATAGAATCTTTTAGGGGTTCCAAATATGAAGCGAGCGATAGAACCCTTTAGGGTGCTGTATGGAACCTTTTCTTCTAAAAGTGTATATACAGTGCGTGCGTGCGTGTGTGTGTGTGTGTGTGTGTGTGTGTGTGTATATATATATATATATATTATAGCTAAGAAATTGTTCATCTAATTGTCTAGAAATGACTCATTCACTTGTTTAAATTTGGTCAGAGAAAGGAAGTGAAAAAAATGAAGTGAAAATGATAGGATGGAAAAAATGAAAGGAAAAAGAAAGTAAGGAAGGAAGCAAGGAACAAATGAAGGTAAAGAGAAGCAAGGAAAGAAAAGAAAGCAATAGGAAGGTAAAAAGGAAGTAAGGAAAGAAAAGGAAGGAAAACTAATGCAAAAAGGAAGTACGGAAATCGAGCAAGTTATAAAAAAAGGAAGGAAGACAAAAGGAAGGTTTAAAAGAAAAAAGAAAGAAAGAAAAGAAAGACAGGGAAAGTGTTGTAAGGTAAGGGGCCGCGAGACTTGCAGTCAGTCAGAAAGGCACACTGGGATGGCTCTGGGGTTGAGAGACATATTTATTTACTTAAGCAGTATGTGTATTTTTGGTTCTGTCGGATTGTTCTCTCAGAGGTAGCAGGCTGGTGGTGACCCCATGGCACCCTGCCGCTCCCTGTGTGAGAGGGTTAGCCTACTGCTGCTATGGGGTCTCGCTGATATGACAGGGCTGCCCTGACATTGCCCAACTAGAAGAGACCCAGAGAAAGAGAACAAACAATGCCTAACACCTGCATGCTGTGACCAATTTAAAACACAGAGGCTGTCTCTAAAAGCTGGACTACAATGAATATTGAACAAAGGCTCACCAGTGGGACATGCACATAAACAGACAGGCTCTGTTTGTAGTATTTTAGGAGGAAAGCTTTTTATTGTATAAAAACCCAAAAATGTTCTCTAAGATCATGAGCGGTTACTTAGCTAGGACACCTGTGTGAACTTAAGGGGAACTCTTTGCCATACAAAGGAAATGAGAAATACGGCTTCAAAGTTTTAGATTGTCACTCTGTTTCCTGAGCATAGTTGAGCTTAAGTAAAGCTTTATTTATATAGCACCTTTTAAAAAAGTGTTTACAAAATGCTTCACAGGCATTTGTACCCATCTGTTACAGGACAGATCATAGTCTAAGAGTCCCAGTTTCGGCCATAACTTAATTTTGACAATGTGTAGTTACGGAGTTTTTACATCCACTAAAAATCACCTTGACACTTAGTTAAAATTTATTGCAAAAAATGGCTCAGGAAAGTGAAGTTAGTCCTGAGAAAAGCACTATTATCATGTAAGAACATTCATACATTTTTAAATGTGGCTTAGGTGTCCAAATGTTTTTTGGGGCCACTATACATTTCCATAGTACTTTTTGGTGTTCTCCAGTTCAATCCATATACATTTTCACGTGGAAATATTAAAAAAAATATTCCTTCTTTGTTACTCAAACAGAAATGCCACACAGCAATGTCCTGAAAACTCTTCAGTATCCATTTGCAAATGCCGTTATATATCGCCTCTCAACTCTTCTGTCTCACCTTTGTCTCAGTGCCTGTTAATATGACAAAAACTGCTGAATCCAATCTAGACCATGACAAACCTGTTGCCCATATGTCACATATATGGGGGCTACATTGTCAAATCAAAACCAGCAGCTGCTGTGACTGTATAAAAAACGGCACTGAATAATAGTACAGTTGTCTGCACCGAATAGAAGAATATGTTTATTATACTGGCAATGGAGTGCCATTGCCAGGAAATACATAATATATACAGCGATGTATAGGAATATATTACTCATCCCTTGTGTGGCGTGGGCCTCCGAGCAGGTAATGGATCCAGCACATGGGTTTGGAACCCCTCCATAAGAGCTTTCTGATTGAGCAATGAACCCCTGAGTGTAAGTGCATTACAGACCTGACTTTACGCACCGTCTTTAGTCCTGCCTTCAAAGATCCTGTATGTAGAATGTTTTTTCTTTCCCTTCTAAACATAGAGCTTAATGTACCTCATTTATTTAACCTGCTCATTATAAATTCTCTCCTAAGAGGAAATATTGTAGCATGCCTATGAGCAATGTGAATAGGCTCAGTTGAACCTGAGTGATTGTTATTTTTGCTTCTGTGCCAGGATATAAAAGTACACCTTGTACATTAAATGATATGGTCAGAGATCAGCTCAGCGTGTCTTACAAGGAAATAAATGTAGTGTTGTGTTGGTTATGGTGTGCTATGGCCCCTGTTCCATTTTAATGATATGAGATGCTTTGACCACTGGGACCTAGATGCACCACACACTATTTCTGAGCTGCTGAAAAACCTCCACACTCTCTTTCTCTCCCTCATCTAAATTGTCTTGATGTCCCTTTTGTTTTCACATGTTGACTTTATTGCATGCCGTTACTTTTGTTGTATTCACATTGAAGGTGTCTGTTAAATTATTTAAGACACCCATGAAGTCACATTTATTTTGATAATTAATCATGCTTTCTAAGGCGTACCACTTAGCAGGTACAAAATTTTAAGAGGCAATATTTCTCTCGTACATCTAAAAAATCTATCTTTCATGCAAAAGAGTGGTAAAAAGTGGAATGTACTGTAGCATCATAACTCATCTTGTTTCTCTGTGAAGTGCTTTTCTGATGAGAAAAATTACGCTGGAGAAATTCAAGCAAAATGAATCAAAAACACATGAATGAATCAGCAGTTTATTACAATCACAAGTTAGGGGCTGATTGCAATCAGATGGGGTCGTATACATTTATTGATTGCTTTCTGTTTATCGTTCCAATTCCACCTCGTCTCAGTCTGAGGTTTCACTCAGCTATATATCATGATGTTTAACTTAGATTGTTATTGTTATAGTGCAGAATAATAGTTTTGTATTAGAATAATTCTATGGACAAATCACCACAAACTAGACACTTCAGAACAGATAGGAGTCAGAGGAGAGTTTTTATGTTTTGATATGCTTTTAAAATACATTCAAATAAATCAATCAAACATGAATAAAGGACCTATTACAATAACCAATAATCTTCAAGGATGAAAAGTAAATTGTCTTATTGTCACCTGTCCACCATCTTTCATTTATGTAACATCCACACAAAAAGACACAGTCTTAACTATTTCTACTTCATGAAGGACTGCCATGCTTTAATGCTTTAAACTATTTTCTTAAAGACATGTGTATGTGTGTGGGTGTCAGGTTTTAACTACACTGTGGTTACCCATGGACATATGAGAAAAACAGCTTAGTATACACATTAAATAATGTTTAGATTCAAATCTAAAATGGCAAAAAAGATTTCTGTAAGGGTTAGGGGATATAGGGGTATGGGATAATTTCTAAAAACACTAGAATATAATACCCGAGGGACAAATTTGTTCCCAAAAGTTAGCTAAATATAACAAAACCTTCCTTTGGGCTCATAAATTGGTAAAAAAAAAAATTAAAAAAATAAAACTTGCATATTTTATATATACTCTACACACACACACACACACACACACACACACACACACACTACCGGTCAAGTTTTGAAACACTTGACTGAAATGTTTCTCATGAACTTAAAAATCATTTGATATGAAGGTGTATGCTTAAATGTTTGAAATTAGTTTTGTAGACAAAAATATAACTGTGCCACCATAATAATTTATTTAATTATAAAACTAACATTTAATTAAAAAGTTTTTGAAACTGATGACTTGGACCAAACAATAAAGAAAAGCACCCAATAAGTGCCCAACATGGATGGGAACTCCTTCAATACTGTTTAAAAAGCATCCCAGGGTGATACTGTAATGTTGGGTTCTTGGAGTGGAAGAGGAAGAGAGGAGACGCAGGAGTAGATCCTTTCAATCTTTTAATTATAATCGCTGGAGTAGAACAAATGCTGTAGTGGAACAAACACTGGAGTGGAACAAACTATAAAGCTATACATCTCAAACTAACAACACAACGTAACACTTCATAACGTAACACTTTAAGGACTGACAAATGAATGAACAAAACTAGAGGGTATATAAACACCCCCCCCCCTTTAAAGAGCAACTCCTGGCGCCCAAAGACGGATGAGGAGGGTAGGGTGACGCAGAAGGTGAAGGATCCAAGGAGGACGATCCAGGGGCCTGGGGGGCAGCTTCAGGGTTGGGAATGGATCTGGAGGCCTGGGAGGTGGCCACAGGGCAGGGACTGGGTCAAGAGGCAGAACCGCTGGAGGAGGAGACTCTGGGGAAGCGGGCGGAGCCGTGGAAGAGTCTGAGGGCGGAGCCGTGAGAGGCCTGAGCCAGGGAACTTGGTTCCTGGAGAGTAGCCGACAGCTTGAAGGGCCAGGGTGGAGCCGAAGGTTTGGAGGACCGAGTCGGTGTTGGGGGATCTGAGGACAGAGGCGGAGCCAGTGGGACTGAGGACAGAAGCGGAGCCAGTGGGAAGGAGGTCCCTGGTGAAGCTCGAGGCTCAGAGTGACGAAGAATTGCTGGAGGATCGGAGAGCCGAGGCGGAATCAGGTGACCGACTGACCAAGGCGGAGCTGGAGGGACGAGGGATCCCAGAGAAGCCGATTGGCTGAAGGACTATGGTGGAACCAAAGGGACATAGAGCTGAGGTGGGACAGTCCAGGGCTCAGAGGGTCTAGGTGGAGTTGGAGGGTTTGAGGTTCCCCTTGACCATGGTTTCGCCGGGAGCGAAGGTTGAGCCGGTAACGTGGGGGAGCCGTCTGACCTGGAGGAGGAGGACAAAATGTCTTGAGTGGAGCCAGCGGAGGAGGAAGGGACAGGGCACTGGATGGAACAAGGGTGTCCATTATGCTGGCTGGAACCAGCAGAGGATGAAGGGTAGTCAGGGTAGGAACCAGGGCGGGGAGCAATTCCAGGTCTATTAACTTGGGGAGAGCTGGCTCTGGGGCAGTCGAGGCTACAGGCACTGGCTCTGGGACAGTGGAGGCTACAGGCGTGGGCACTGGGACGGTCGAGGCTTCAGGCGCGGGCGCTGGGACGGTCGAGGCTACAGGTGTGGGTGCTGGGATGGTCGAGGCTACAGGCGCGGGCGCTGGGACAGTCGAGGCTACAGGTGTGGGCGCTGGCTCGTTGACCGTGACAGGCGCTGGTGCTGGTTGTGGCCCGGGCTTCCTGCCATAATTCACAGCGTATGGGGGATCTACCGCCGGGACTTGGTGAGGGTCTTCCTTGTGAGTCGGTAGAGGTGAGAGGAGATGTAGGGACAGCATGGCTCAGACATATTCCAAAAAGGGAAGATTCTCCACTTGTGGAAGGGCTGTGGGATGATGGAAGTTCAAGCCCATTCCATAAATGGCACAGAGGTAGGGGTCTGAGACAGTGGTGGAAGAGATGAGTTGGCAGAACTTGGTGTAATCCAGGAGAGAAAGGTCTTGTCTAAATAAATCCATAAGTGAACTGGTCAGCTCCATGATTCTTGTAGGTCTGGATGTGTAGGAGAGGAGGATTAGGGGGAAATCACTGGAGTAGAAGGTGGAGAGGAATCGCGGAGAGTCTGTATTCTTTGTTAGGTCAGTCCTTTTGTAACATTGGGTTCTTGGAGTGGAAGAGAGGAGAAGCAGGAGTAGATGCTTTCAATCTTTTAATTATAATCGCTGGAGTAGAACAAACGCTGGAGTGGAAACAAACGCTGGAGTGGAACAAACAAAGAAGCTCAACAATAGTAATCGCTGGAGTGGAACAAACACTGGAGCAGAACAAACTATAAAGCTATACATCTCAAACTAACAACAGAATGTAACACTTCATAACTTAACACTTCAAGGACTGACAAATTAATGAACAAAACTAGAGAGCTAAATGAGGGAATGGAATACAGGTGTGGATAATGAAGAACAGATGGAAGTGATGAGGGCAGTGAAACATGGGAGATGTAATCCAGAGGAAAACTTCAAAATAAGAGTCCTTGAAGAACGTGAGGGAGACAGACTGTGACAGATACCTCAAGAAGTTGGTTGAAAAAATGTCAAGAGTACATGTCTGCAAATTCTAGGCAAAGGGTGACTACTTTGATGATGCTAAAATATAACACAGTTTTTATTTATTTTGGATTTTTTTAGTCACAACATAATTCCCATAGTTCCATTTATGTTATTCCATAGTTAAAATAGAATAAAGATTGAGTGTTTCAAAACTTTTGACCGGTATGTATATATATATATATATATATATATATATATATATATATATATATATATATATATATATATATATACATTTGAAGTCAGAAGTTTACATACACTTAGGTTGAAGTCATTAAAACAAATTTTTTAACTACTTCACAGATTTAATATTAGCAAACTATATTTTTGTAAAGTTGTTTAGTACATCTTTGTCCATGACACGAGTAATTTTTGCAACAAGTGTTTACAGACAGATTGTTTCACATTTAATTGACTATATCACAATTCAAGTGGGTCAGAAGTTTACATACATTAAGTTAACTGTGCCTTTAAGCAGCTTGGAAAATTCCAGAAAATGATGTCAAGCATTTAGACAATTAGCCAATTAGCTTCTGATAGGAGGTGTACTGAATTGGAGGTGTACCTGTGGATGTATTTTAAGGCCTACCTTCAAACTCAGTGCCTTTTTGCTTGACATCATGGGAAAATCAAAAGAAATCAGCCAAGACTTCAGAAATTGTTTTTTTGGATCTCCACAAGTCTGGTTCATCCTTGGGAGCAATTTACAGATGCCTGAAGGTACCACATTCATCTGTACAAACAATAGTACGCAAGTATAAACACCATGGGACCACACAGCCATCATACCGCTCAGGAATGAGACGCATTCTGTCTCTTAGAGATGAACGTAGTTTGGTGCAAAAAGTGAAAATCAATCCCAGAACAACAGCAAAGGACCTTGTGAAGACGCTGGAGGAAACATGTAGACAAGTATCTATATCCACAGTAAAACAAGTCCTACATCAACATAACCTGAAAAGCTGCTTAGCAAGGAAGAAGCCATTGCTCCAAAACCGCCATAAAAAAGACAGACTACAGTTTGCAAGTGCACATGGGGACAAATATCTTACTTTTTGGAGAAATGTCCTCTGGTCTGATGAAACAAAAATCGAACTGTTTGACCATAATGACCATCGTTATGTTTGGAGGAAAAAGGGTGAGGCTTGCAAGCCGAAGAACACCATCCCAACAGTGAAGCATGGGGGTGGCAGCATCATGTTGTGGGGGTGCTTTGCTGCAGGAGGGACTGGTGCACTTCACAAAATAGATGACATCATGAGGAAGGAAAATTCACAAAATCTGAAGACATCAGCCAGGAAGTTAAAGTTTGGTTGCAAATGGGTCTTCCAAATGGACAATGACCCCAAACCAACCTCCAAAGCTGTGGCAAAATGGCTTAAGGACAACAAAGTCAAGATATTGGAGTGGCCATCACAAAGCCTGACCACAGTCCAATAGAAAATTTGTAGGCAGAACTGAAAAAGCATGTGCGAGAAGGAGGCCTACAAACCTGACTGACTTACACCAGTTCTGCCTGAAGGAATGGGCAAAAATTCCAGCAACTTATTGTCAGAAGCTTGTGGAAGGCTACCCAAAATGTTTTGACCCAAGTACAAACAATTTAAAGGCAATGCTACCAAATACTAACAAATTGTATGTAAACTTCTGACCCACTGGGAATGTGATGAAAGAAATAAAAGCTGAAATAAATAATTCTCTCTACTATTATTCTGACATTTCACATTCTTAAAATAAAGTAGTGATCCTAACTTACCTAAGACAGAGAATGTTTTCTACAATTAAATGTCAGGAATTGTGAAAAACTGAGTTTAAATGTACAGTATTTGGCTAATGTGTATGTAAACTTCTGACTTCAACTGTATATATATATATATATATATATATATATATATATATATATATATATAACTTTTCTTATGGAGTGTAGAAGATAGTTAAAGAGAGAGTTACTTTTAGTCTATAGTAATTAGCTTTATATAAAACCAATAGAATATTAATTTAATAGAACTATAAATAGTCTTTGGCAGGGGTTTTCAAACTGTGGTCCGGGGATCCCCAGGGGGCCGCAGTGGTGTGCTAGGGGGTTTGTGAAAAATGTCAGAGCAATAGTGTAAAAAAAAAAAAAACTGTATAAAAGTAAACATTTACCAAAATTTTAATTATTAGCATTTATTTTTTTTCTATGGACTAATAGTAGATTTCAATACACTATTTTTTTTTTTTTTTTTTTTTTTAATTCTTCACAGTATAAATGCAGTTTAAATGATTCTTTACACATGAAAATATATCATTGCCTTTGATTTTTTTTTTTTTTTTGGCCACATTAATGTACAATTAGCTATCTATTTCAATAACAAAACATTACTTAGACAGTATGAAACATGTAATTAAAAATTATTATTATTTTCCCTGCAACTACAAGCTTCCCTCCGGGGAGACACTAAGTGCAAGAAGAGAATAAACGGACATGGACACGTAACATGAAAAGCAGGTCCATGGTTTTTCCACAAGGGGGCGCTAAAAAGACTCTGTGTTGTCTGATTGAAGCACACTGGTACAATAAACACAGTCAGACAGACAATGCCTGCATTAGCTGCAGTTTTGGGGTCAGCGTAACTGTTAGTGTGTTTTTGAACAGATGGGTTATGCCTTGCTGACTCTTGAGCTACTAATGTGAGCAGACAGATGCACAGCAGGCTCAGACCAAATATTAGGCTATATGTTCAACTGAATAGAATTTGGTAGTGTTGCTAACTCATCCACTGGAGATTATTTGATGTGTAGAAAAAACAATTATTGGTTGGTTTGGTATTTAGGGTTGAAGTTCTCTTAAAACACTTGACTTTATGTTGACTGTATGTTTAGGCCAAATACAGCAGATAAACATGTCTAGAGTGGAAATGATATCGAAAACGTAGTCTCTAGGGAGCGTGTAATTTACTGGATTGTATTCATCAGGTCTTGTTAACAAAATCAGCTAACCATCTGAGCTGGTGGCATTGTCGTTTTGTAGACAATTCAACCAGATTGAATAGCATCAGACCAACACACAGAATCTTACTGTCTGTGTATTGCAAACTCCCCTTTTTGGAAGAACCAAAAAAGATTTTTCCTTCAGTTCTCTAACCCAAGTTTCCTAAGGCAAAATCTCTCTCACTCTCTCTAGATGTCGGGCGGAGAGATTTAAAAGCATGTTTTTTTCTCTTTTCGCTGTGGGTACTGTAAGATGTGTCTTCTAAATAACTAACCATGTCAAAGAGGGAGACTAGACTTTTTCATTCAGAGCTTTACTTTCCGTTTCATCTCAGAGTGTATGTGCACTTGTGAGAGAAATGCTATCAACGTGGAAAATGCCTTTCCATCAGCTGCTAGGAACCATCATCTCCTGATTTATCCACACAAAGCTTTTGGAAATGTAGCTTTTTTCTACTAAGCTTGCAATGTTCAGGGATTTCTCGACCAGTCTTACTGTTATGTCAGTGACACATCAAGATAGAGAGATTACACCCAACATCAGTGTGAGAGAGGGGAGCCCTGAGGGAATTTTCCCATACTCGCTGTCACAGGAGGAGACAAGCTATTATACCAGCTCACCCATCAGATTATAAGAACTCTCATGCATTTTAATAAAAAATAAAAAATTGTTTTTAAAAAGCAATCCACCAAATAACAATAAGACAAACCCAAGTTAAAAGAGAAAAAATCAAACAAAAATAAAAAATAACACATATAATACTACTACTAATAATACATATAAATATAAAAAAATATTATAAAAATCAGGAGAGATTAATCTGTAGGCAAAATTTATAGAGTTGAAAAACTATGTTTTAAAATGTTTCTTTTTCTTTTACCTTTACTGCCCAAATGGTCTAAAATGACATTTTAGACTCTTTTGTTTCTTGAAAGAAATAAAAGGAAAAAGTTTTAAATCGAATATATGGTTTTGGTCACTTCAGCATGCTAGGACTAAAATAAGGATGAAATAAGAAACATTTTCACACCAACTTTAAAATACACAGTTTATAAGGTGATATAAAGATTATAACAGATCACTAGAACCTAGCATACAAATGTGACACAACATGACTATTGATTATTATTGCTATTTTGTTTTCTTCCATATGCCCACAATCACTTAAACTGACTTCACTGCTTAAAATTCTGCAGATTACACTTTTCATTTGATCCTCTTAAGATCTATATACAGTATAGTCCTTATCTAGACACTTTGCCCTGTTGTGATTGTCCCATATTTGCATAGAAGAGGCGTGTATCGTGAGGATATCTGCAAACAAACATAATTGCTTCATCATTCTCCATGTGGGCTCACCTTTGAGGTGTTTCTGTGCTTATTATTTATTGTTTGAAATAATCAAATTGAAGAAACATATGAGAAGTTGAGCAGCAGAGTGGACTTCTTGAAAAAAATGAAATTGTTGAGTAATATGCTTGCAAAATTGAATCATGCTGTCATTGAAACAAGGATTTAGGATGTTTAGAAAGACCCTGTTATTGTTGTGCTGTAATGGATTTACGAAAATAGTAGACTGCTGTTTTAAACAGACTGAAGTAAACAAAGCAAAATCTCAAGAATTATTTTGCCCCATAGGACATTTTTTATAACCGCATAAACAGCGGAAATGTTTTGTGTAATTCAGTTTTGCGCTCAAACTTACTGTAATAATCACAAATATTTTTAACAGTCAAGTTTACATTCAATTATTAAGTGCATACTATTTTGACATTATTTCACGATTAATAATACAAAAAGCTGAGCTATGCTTGACAACTTGTTGCACTGAAATGCCCAACATCCATCATGCAAGATTGGATTCACACCTGTTCTTAAACAATATTTAATACACAAAAACTTTCTTTTTAAAATGAAGTACTACAAGGATCTGTCATTGTTTAAATCTTCTTTATATTCTCACATTAACATCACATTAACATCTACATTTACAGACTTCACATTAGCGTCCTTGACTTACTTTCATGGAAGAAAAGCATTTGTTCTACCATAGAATAGTGCTTGCTTGACTATTTCCTGTGTGCTTTTTCATTTTATCACTATTAGCTCTTAACTCCTTGGGGGCATAAAATAGCTGTAGACTGCTTGAGTGTTACCCACAGGCACTCTGAGGCATGGGCAGTCTCTTGGAAATGTTTTTGTTAGTCAAAGACACATGACAAAACACACACTCACCCTTGACAGTTCCCATGGGCACATAGGGATAATGCTTTCAATGACACACTGTATTATGTTTGCTAGATTTGATGTGCCATCAGTTAGAAAAGGCAAGAGGTCATAAAATCATGAAAGACAACAAAATATAACTGGACTGAACATAATTAAGAAAAGTTTTTTGAAAAGTTTTTGAGTCAAAAAGTATAAAAAATGAAAAATTATAAATGAAAAAATACTAGCATATTTTCCTTAGATTCTAACACTGAAAAGTGTTCTGGTGGACACTTTATTTTGACACTTAAATCAGACTTAAATTTGTGAATATCATTATATTAGATAACAAAATATCAAACCAAATCTAGCTCACTTTTGAACACTCTTCAAGCAAAAGTAATGTAGACAGAAAGTATTTGGACACTATCTGGTTGTCAAATGTTAGTAAACATGTCCATAGTTGATGTGATGAACTACACATGCGGTTACTCTGCTAGGACACTTATGTGAAAATGAGGGGAACTGACTTCATACATCCACTAAAAATAACCTTGGGACCAGTTGGTTATAAGTCAAAAATTGCTCCAAAAGAGTAAAGTTAGGTCTGAGAAAAGATCTAGATGCATTTGTTTGCTGAGGCCAGTTGGTGTGATATTTAATCTAATGTAGGTTAGTCTTTTCTAATGCAATTGGTACGGTTTGTTATCTGTGGCTCGACTGGTGGAGCATGGCACTTGCAATGCTAAGGTCAAAAATAAAATGATAAACATGTATACCTTGAATGTACTTGTGACAAGGAGGAGGGCGGGGCCGGGCCATGACTATACACACCTGACCCCCAATCGGGCTAATCAGCGCGAGGAGAGGGATAAGTGCAACGAGATGCGGCAGTTCGGGAGAGAGAGAGAGAGCTACAGGCAGCTGTCCAGTATGCATTTATGTTTGTGTGTTTTTGTGTTTAAGTTTATTAAAACATTACTTTGATGCTTCGTCCTTTCCATTGAACCCTGTCACATTGGTGCCAAAACCTGGGAAGGAGGATGGATGTGCCGTCGTAGAGTCCTCGCTACTACCATCCACCCCAAAGGAGCAGCCGCGGCCATCCGCTGGGGGATGGAGGAGTTGCTACCGGCCGCCTGGACGCGGAGGAACGGCCACGTCCGCAAGGGGAAGAGGGGCTCACTGCCAGCTGCCTGGAGCAGTGGGGCCACTGCCAGGGGAGGAGGAGTTCCCTACCGGCCACCAAAATGCGGTGGGGTCGGAAAAACGGCCTCCGTCTGCGAGGGGAGGAGGGGCTCACTGCCGACTGTCTGGAGCGGTAGAGCCGCTGCCAGGGGCGGAGGAGTTCCCTACCGGCCGCCGAAACGCGGAGGGGTGTTCCGTCCACCAGGGGTCGGAGGACTGGCTCCAGTCCACCTGGAGAGGAGAGGCTGTAGTCTGCCAGAGGGTGGAGGAGTGATTGAGGACCAGGCGACAGCGTGTCTGGGAACTGGCGAGTACGTTTTTCCTCTCTCTCCTCTCTCTCTCTCACTGTCGCTCCGTATTGGCCTTTCCCTCTCCTCTTTTTGTTGTTTTGTTTTTCCCTCCCCTTGTCTCCCTCCCAGGTCGTGGAAGGTGGGGAAGGCCTGCCGGCAGGCGGGGCCAGAAGGGCAGTGCCCCCCCAACCCCCCCCACACCAGATGTACCTGAGGCAAAGAAGGGAGGAGTGTGACAAGGAGGAGGGCGGGCCAGACCATGACTACGCACGCCCGGCCCCCAATCGGGCTAATCAGCCGAGGAGAAGGATAAGTGCACCGAGATGCGGCAGTTCGGGAGAGAGAGAGCTACAGGCAGCTGCCCTGTATGCGTTTATGTTTGTGTGTTTTTGTGTTTAAGTTTATTAAAACATTACTTTGATGCTTCGTCCGGTTCCCACCTCCTCCTTTCCATTGAACCCTGTTACAGTACTTTAAGTTGCTTTAAATAAAAGTGTCTGCCAAATGAAATGTAATGAAATGACATTCAGACATTTTTAAGTATCCAAATGCCTTTTGGGGCCTCTTTATACACTTCAGAACTCACAATCTATAGCCTATGTGCCATTTAATACTGATATTGAGATCTCTCAAGTGCCCCGACAGTGTCTGGCAGTCCGTGCATAATGATTTGTCTATCAAGACTCTGATGTTATAAAGTACATGTATGTGTGTTTATGGTGTAAAGTAACAGCTTCTGTTGAAAACTACAAGCCGTTTGTGGTAGAGTCAGCTGGGTTGAGAGAGATAAAATCTGTTTGGCTGTGTTGTCCAAGCCCTTTGCATTTTCAGCCATCATCTGAGTGAAATCCGAACGTAAACAAATTAGTGAGCGAAGGCTTTCCACTCTGTCTGATTCCTCTGATGCCTGCGGGTCCAGCCCAGTTGGCCGGGGTTAAAAGGCAGCCTGGAGTAACTGTGTGCGATTTTTGGCGGTCTGCTTCTCTAAAATGAGCATGAAGAAAGAGATGAATATAACATACAGGTTATAACAGGTTATAGTTCTTTCTCCCCTTCTCTTTTTCTTACAATCTCATTCTCTCTATCACACATGTCCTGGCAGAAAATAGACCGTGTGGAAAAATGAAATCATAAAAAAGTGAAGCTGGATGGATGAGGAAGTAATGACAAAAAGACAGAGAGAGAACTGAATTTGAATATGTCCTTTCTTACCATATACAATATTGCATCGTACGTTCATTAATTTTTTGTTGCGCTGTTGATCATTCATTCATACTTCTAGATGTGTGAGCACAGCCTGACAGAGCTTAATAAGGACAATATATGGATAGCCGTTCCATCTTTAATAGACGTTTGGGAGGACGATTTAAAGAAGTAGCCTCAGGATGTATGTAGAGCCACGAACTGCACGTTATCCCTGAGCTCTGTAAGGATACTGTAACGTGATCTAGCCGAAACCACTTGAGCAAAACATAATACAATACTCACTCAGAACTTGTTTATAGCTCTTGATTTGTTCAATGATTCAAAATAAAATGACTCACTTTTTGACACATTTTAACATGTCTCTGTTTATTGACTGATCGCATATTACATGTTGGTCTTGTATGTCTGTTTCTAAAACCATTTGTAACATTTGCTGTAACACAGTGCCATATACTGGATTCTTGAAGAACAACAGGTATTGTAATTAATGCACATCATCACAGTATTAAGATGTATCTCGGGTGATCCGATCACATACCGCATCGCTGTTGGTCGCACAAATGCGTCTCCTGTGAGCACTTGTGATAGGTTTTTGAGGGGAGGGTTTCATGATGGCTTATATCATCACTACATCATAAATGAATAAACCAGAAAAATGTCACAAAAGACAAAGAAGCCTGGAAAAATGGTGCACCAGGTACAACTCAAATTTCATCTACTGTACTGTAAGTGCACACGAAGGCACTGAAGAAGATCCGTAAAGATCTCATACATGTATATGTAAGCTATTTTTCAATTATTCCAATCAGACATTTAATTCCTTTTAAAGCCAGGTGTCACCAGAGTCATGAACAGTTTAAACTCTTGATTTAGTGCAGCGGTTTTTTGATAGACAGATAAGGAGTGGCACTTCGCTGCATCCTGGATGGTGTTTTTAGCATTTCAAATGCGTTTTTGACTACCTCCGTATGTGTTTTTTGTGATTCGATCACAAAGGTTTTTTTTATCCCATTTACACCTGCATATAGTGCTGATCATTTGTCATCGGATCATCCGAATCACATCTTTATACCAGCTGAAAACAGGGTCTAAATGACCACTGCCTACAATAGCAAATGCTACAGAACGACTTCCGGCTGAAGTTCATCCTATACCCATTTCCCCAGTAAGACCCCCAGGAATAAGGTGGATAAAAACATTGCAAATCATAGACTCATTCAATAAATAACATCTAAAAAAATGACATATTAATAATTCCAATACAAAACTGAGCTACACTAACTCTAACTATTTAAAATATCTTCCATAGATTAATAAAAAGTCTTGATTTTTCCAGGGTTGTGAATAACATAGTGACATTCTAACTAGACTTGACTCATGATCAAATGTAACAATTTACAATCAAAATGCTTTTTCTGAAAAAATACTGGCCCCCAAAGTATTTGGACACCTTGGATGCTTAAAGGTTCACTCAAATATTTAAATTCTCTCATCATTTACTCACACTCATGCCATCTCAGATGTGTATGACTTTCTTTCTTCTGCTGAACACAAACAAAGATTTTTAGAAGAATGTCTCAGCTCTGTAGGTCTTTACAATGCAAGTGAATGGGTACCAACATTTTGAAGCTACAAAAAGCATAAAGGCAGCATAAAAGTAATTGATAAAGGCGGTCACACACTGGATGAGAAGCGCAACGGCACATTGCGTTGTGGCTAGGAGACGGCACAGGTATCAAACACAGGGCACGTAGATGCTGTTCAGGTGTCAGACAGTACATAAAAGTTTCCAAGGTTTTTCCCTTCTTCAAGAATGAACAACACTAGAGTAAATAATCTATGTCATTTAATAATGATTTGGGTCGAATTTAATGAGTTGCGCTCTGTGGCGTGGCAGAAATTTGAGCAGTCTCCGGAGTCGTGGCTAGGCACTGCTGACAGACGATGTGTGTGTACCTTCATTGAAAACAGTTGTTTCGAATTTTAGAACACACCATGACATCTGCCAGATGCGTCCAGTGTGCGACCCCCTTAAGCCTCCATTGGTTAAATCTACAGTATATCTTCAGAAGCGATATGATAGGTGTGGGTGAGAAACAGATCAATATTTAATTCCTTTTTTTTTTTTTTTTTACTATAAATTCTCCTCCTTGCCATGGTGGTGGTAATCACCAAAAACAAAAGAAGAATGTGAAAGTGAAAGTGGAGATTGATAGTAAAAAAAGGAGTTACATATTGATCTTTTTTCAACCACACCTATCATATCGCTTATGAAGATATAGATTTAACCACTGGAGTCTTATGGATAACTTTTATGCTGCCTTTATGTGCTTCTGGACCTTCAAAGTTTTGGTACCCATTCACTTGCATTGTGTGGACCTACAGAGCTGAGATATTCTTCAAAAAATCTTAATTTGTGTTCAGCAGAAGAAAGTCATTCACATCTGGGATGGCATGAGGGTGAGTAAACAATGAGAGAATTTTCATTTTGGGGTGAACTATTCTTTTAAGCTACACTTAAAAATGTCTGAATGCCACTGCAAGTGGCAAGTGGCATCAAAGCAAGTGGCATCTGCAAACAAATAGTGCTAGAGCTTTTCCTTGAAGTAACATCACTTTTCTCATTTTTCCAATAAATATCCAACTGGTCTCAAGGTGTTTTTTAGCAGATGTATGAAGTCAGTCCCCCTCAAGTTCACACAGGTGTCCTAGCAGAGTCACCATGACTATGGAGATGTTCCACAAACCTTTGACAACCAGAAAGTGTCCAAACACTTTTTGTCTTCATTTTAAACAATATATGTTTTGCTTTATATTTTGAAACCTAACATACAGTACTTCCTTTGTGAAATGTTTGGATTGAGAAGTGTTTGTGCTATATTTCTTTAAAATAAATGTCATTGGTTTGTTACTTTCTCATATGATGCAAAGACATAGAGAGAAAGAGAGAGAGGGTGTTAGGGTGGAGGAGGAGAAAAGGGTTGTATCCCTATCGGGTGCAGTTTTGGCAGAGCACTCTCGGCATGACTGATGAGATACGTGCCATCTCTGACACCCCCGCTGTCCGGTACTGGAAGGGAAGGAGGGAGAGTGGGCGGTAGGAGACGTTTATGGGAAAGGCAGATCATCCAGTTCTGATGTGCTCGTGCCAGACACAGGGTAAATCTCTCCCTGGAGACTCACAGCTGCCAGACACAGACAGCCCATGCCCACGTTGTCACCGTCTGTGATGTAACACATTCCTCTTTCTCTTGTGCACAGGCCGACACCTAATTTGGTCACAAACTTCTCATCTGATGAGACGCTGTTAGAATTAAATGATCCATTTTGCAGTTCACATGCCCATTTCATACTCCTTTTCCCATCCTGTTTCTCTTTCTCTCTCACACACACACACACCAACAAATTCTTATTAAAATGTTTCATACACTATGCCAAAGTATAGAGGAAGCTGACATGTTGATATGTCCTGCAGTGTGTTGTGCTATACTCCATCTAAAACTATTTTGAACATGGTATTTTTTCTTGCATCCATAACTCTTAAACCATTATAATGCATTTTCTATGATCTCATAGTTAGAGATTACAGAGAATATTTCTACAAAAATTAATTTGTCACACCGCAGGACCTTTTAAGTGAGCTAAAGCATTAGAGTTTAAAAGCAATAAAATAGATTGGAGAACATTTACAACACCAAAAAATAAACTTTTATTAGTACATTTATGTTTATACATTTTTATACAACAGTTAGTTCTGGTCCTCGAATCTGACTGGATGAAAGATGTTTCAAGTGTGCTGATATCTCAGAACAGCAGCACTGGGACAGTTTACCGTTTGTTTCACTTCTCTTGTGTTCGTGGCATTCTAATCTAAAGTGTTAGAGTAGCGCAGATGTATTAAAAGCAGCTATATGTGTGTCTTTTCATTTACCCCTGTGACAGTAAAGGTGTAGCCAGCAGGAAGCGACAAAAGACCATTTTTTATGTATTAAATGTGCCAGTTGAGTTGACGTTCATTTGAGTCAGCGCTGCCAGTCAGCATGTGGTTTCAGAATCAGAATCAGAGTCAGAATCAGAATCAGCTTTATTGCCAAGTATGCTTACACATACAAGGAATTTGTCTTGGTGACAGGAGCTTCCAGTATACAACAATACAAAAACAATACAAAAACAGCAGCAAGACATAGATTATACAATAAAATAAAAAATAATTATACACATACGTACAGACACACACATACATACATACAAACATACACATAGGTAGTGCAAATCTAATACAATCTGTTATCTGTTATGTACAGTGCAAATACAAATCTGTTATGTACAGTGCAAATGTTTTTTTTTTTTTTTTTTTTTTTTTTTTTCAGAGGAATGAAATGGCAGAAGAGGTTCATGAGATGGATAGCCTGAGGGGGAAAAACTGTTCCTGTGCCTGACAGTTCTGGTGCTCAGAGCTCTGAAGCGTCGGCCAGAAGGTAACAGTTCAAAAAGGTAGTGGGCAGGGTGAGTGGGGTCCAGAGTGATTTTTCCAGCCTTTTTCCTCACTCTGGAAGTGTATAGTTCTTGAAGGGGGGCAGGGGGCAACCAATAATCCTCTCAGCAGTCCGAACTGTCCTTTGTAGTCTTCTGATGTCTGATTTCGTAGCTGAACCAAACCAGACAGTTATTGAAGTGCAGAGGACAGACTCAATGACTGCTGAGTAAAACTGTATCAGCAGCGCCTGTGGCAGATTGAATTTCCTCAGCTGGCGAAGGAAGTACAATCTCTGCTTGGCCTTTTTCACAATGGAGTCAATGTGGGTCTCCCACTTCAGGTCCTGTGAGATGGTAGTGCCCAGGAACCTGAATGACTCCATTGCTACCACAGTGCTGCATAGAATGGTGAGGGGGGTCAGTGTTGGGGTATTCGTCCTAAAGTCCACAATGATCTCCACTGTTTTGTGTGTGTTCAGCTCAAGGTTGTTTTGACTCCACCAGACAGCCAGCTGATCAACCTCCCTTCTGTATATAGACTCATTGTCATCTCGGATGAGGCCGATGACAGTGGTGTCGTCTGCAAACTTCAGGAGCTTGACAGAGGGGTCCTTGTCGATGCAGTCATTGGTGTAGAGGGAGAAGAGTAGTGGGGAGAGCACACAACCCTGGGGGGCACCAGTGCTGATTGTACAGGTGCTAGAAGTGAGTTTCCCCTGTCTCACAAGCTGCTGCCTGTCCGTCAGAAAGCTGGTAATCCACTGACAGATAGACATGGGAACAGAGAGTTGGTGTAATTTATTCTGGAGTATAGCTGGGATGATGGTGTTGAAAGCCAAACTGAAGTCCACAAAAAGGATCCTTGCATATGTCCGTGGTCTGTCCAGATGTTTCAGGATATGATGCAATCCCATGTTGACTGCATCATCCACAGACCTGTTTGCTCGATAAGCAAATTGAAGGGGATCTAGAAAGGGTCCAGTGATGTTCTTCTGGTGGGCCAACACCAGTCTCTCTAATGATTTCATGACCACAGACGTCAGGGCGACAGGTCTGTAGTCATTAAGTCCTGTGATTTTTGATTTCTTTGGGACAGGAATAATGATTGAGCGTTTGAAACAGCATGGGACTTCACACTGCTCCAGTGATCTATTGAAGATCTGTGTGAAGATGGGGGCCAACTGGTTAACACAGGATCGAAGACACGCTGGTGAGACGCAATCTGGGCCTGAAGCTTTCCTCGTCCTTTGTTTCCGAAAGACGCGGCTCACATCATCTTCACAGATCTTAAGTGCAGGTTGAGTAGCAGGAGTGGGGAGGAGGGGGGTTGCAGGAGGTGATGGTGCTTGTGTGAAGTGAAGGTCAGAGTGGGTGTGGGGTGTGAGATTGGGCCTTTCAAATCTGCAGTAGAACACATTCAGGTCGTCAGCCAGTTGTTGGTTCCCTACAGGGTTGGGGGTAGGAGTCCTGTAATTTGTGAGTCATTTCATACCACTCCACACTGATGCAGGGTCATTAGCTGAAAACTTGTTTTTCAGCTTTTTAGAGTATCTTCTTTTAGCCACTCTGATTTCCTTGTTCAGTGTGTTCCTGGCCTGATTGTACAAGACCTTATCCCCACCCCTGTAAGCATCCTCTTTGGCCTGACAAAACTGCCTGAGCTCTGCTGTAAACCACGGTTTGTCATTGTTGAACTTTAAATAAGTCCTAGTAGGAATGCATATATCCTCACAGAAACTGATATATGATGTAACAGTATCTGTGAGCTCGTCCAGGTCTGTGGCTGCAGCCTCAGAAACACTCCAATCTGTGCAATCAAAGCAGGCTTGTAGTTCCCGTTCTGCTTCATTGGTCCATCTCTTTACAGTCCTTACTACTGACTTGGTTGATTTTAATTTCTGCCTGTAGGTTGGAAGAAGATGAACCAAACAGTGATCAAAGAGTCCCAAAGCTGCTCTAGGGACAGAGCGATATGCATCCTTTATTGTTGTGTAGCAATGATCCAGTATGTTCCTGTCTCTGGTAGGGCATGTAATGTGCTGTTTGTATTTGGGCAGTTCACGTGTGAGATTTGCTTTGTTAAAATCCCCAAGAATAATAATAACTGAGTCCGGGTATTGTTGTTCTGTGTCTGTGATTTGATCAGCCAGCTATTGCAGTGTGGCATTCAAACACACTCACCAGAATAAACGAGAAAAACTCCTACGGCGAGTAGAAAGGCTTACAGTTAATAAAGAGCGCTTCCAAATTAGAACAGTACATCCTCTTTAACGTTGTTACATCTGTACACCAACTTTCATTGATGTAAAAGCATGTTCCACCACCTCTCGTTTTCCCCGTTAATTCCGCGATGCGATCCGCTCTGAACAGCCGAAAGCCCGGCAGATGTAATGTGCTGTCCGGAATGGCTTCAATCAGCCAGGTTTCTGTGAAGCTCAAGGCAGCAGAGGTTGAAAAGTCCTTATTTGTGCAGGTGAGGAGATGTAGTTCGTCCGTTTTGTTAGGAAGAGAGCGGAGATTTGCTAAGTGAATACTCGGCAGCGCTGTTCGAAATCCGTGCTGATGGAGTTTGACTCGTCTCCCTCGCCTGCATCTCTTGAACAACACAGATGTGCCTCAACTAAAATGTCCAGTAAAACGTCTGAATATTCGAAAACCGCGAAAAGATTGTCTGGTATATGCTGTCGAATGTTCAGCAGTTCGTCTCTGGTAAAACTGACTGGAAAAAGATTACTAAACACAGGACAAACAAACAAAAACAACAAAAAAATAGGAGCGCTCCACACCGAGGCAGCCATCTGTGGCGCCATCATGAATATATCTTTGATATATTGTGCTGTATGGCCCTTTCATATTCTTTGAAGTCATTGTCTCTCCCTTCATGATCGCTCGGATTATTACTACAACATGAAAGCTGGGAAATACAGTTTAACAACAGCTTCAGCTTTAAGGCTTATCACAGCTGATAGAAACAACAGACGGAGTAATCACACATATTCAAGGTGCTTACCAACCGGAGTTCCGTGTTGGGAGGAGATGTAAACATTTAACATGGCAGAGAAGAGAATGAACCAGCTTACGCAAAATACTCTGGGAGGACCCCCGCTCAAACGGCTGTTTTAACACAGAGAAAATAGGATGTAATTGACCATAATTACATTATCTTCAGCAAGCTGACAAATAGTACAGCTGAGGAATAGAGTTAAACAGCTATAGCTTTACTGTTCTTCTCTGCTTGAGAGTAGTGACAAACGCAGGTAATCGCACACATTCAATCACTCTCTCTCTCAAACACACACACTGACACACATTTTTGTTTCTCCAATAAATTGTTAGAAAAGGCACGAGTCATGGTTACTAGTTCTGAAGTGACATTTTCAAATGAGTAATGGAGGCTTGGCTGCATCTTTTGAACTAGCAATGGCATATCCTGATCTGTGGCATAAGAAAGTGGTTCCATGCACAGGTGCGTTTTTTTTTTTTTTTTGTGACAGTCCTTAGTTTTTCTTAGTTTATTTATTTACTTGTTCATTGACTGTAGTATAAAAGCAATATCAAACTCGCAATTGTGCTGTATGGCCCTAAATCAGCATGGCTGTGATTACCTGCAGCACGCAGCCTTGTGCCTGTGACTGAATCACAGCCGTGTTGATATAGGACCATACAGCACTCTTGCGAGTGTTATATTGCTTTAATATAATTTTTTTTTAAACCTAAAAACTTTGTTGATTAAAAAGAAATCATGGCATGCATAAACTACCCAAATTCATGTCTGAATAACAATTTATTTCCATGAATCCTTATTTTTCTATTAAGTATTTACTTTTAAACACAAGAGGACACAAGGGAGGTGTGTTTATAATTCTTATTTTGTTTTTGTAAAATTCATATGAAAGGCATGTCATAATGTACCGAATACTCTTTCTTGCTTTTGGTTTATGCCACTTTGCATCTTAAAAAATAGTTCTAGAAGTTTCCTCATTCTATTTGTGATTTACATTGCTAATACTGAAATTAATCTTAATTTTTCTACTATTTAGTTTTTCTATCTCCCTCTCTAGCTTTTTAAATGTAAGTCTTTTGTATCTCCCTTTCTAGCTTTTTAAATGTAAGTCTTTTGTATCTCCCTTTCTAGATTTTTAAATGCAAGTCTTTTCTATCTCCCTCTCTAGATTTTTAAATGTAAGTCTTTTCTACCTCCCTCTCTAGATTTTTAAATGTAAGTCTTTTCTATCTCCCTCTCTAGATTTTTAAATGTAGGTCTTTTCTATCTCCCTCTCTAGCTTTTTTAATGTATGTCAGCTAACAAGCATTACTTGCACCTCTTATTGAACAACCTTACCAATGTCCTCTAATTCAAAATAAGAATAAATTAGGAAATAAAACAGGCTGCTCACACTAACATACAGTATTGCATCTCTCTCTCTCTCTCTCTCTCTCTCTCTCTCTGATTTGTTTTATATTTGTCAATTTTTTTCAGTTCAGAGGTTTGCTCCTATCCAGGCATACCCTCATTCCTTCTGTCAGTGCATTTCTCGCATGACAAGATGTGTTATTTATTGTCAGTGCTATTTAAACTTAAAGAGAGCGTAAATGCATCAATAGTTTGACTTATCGTTGGATGCTGTCCTTAACTAGTGGCTTAATCTCTCTCCACAGCTCTCAAGCACCCAGGCGTAAAAGCAAAGCAAGCAGAGAATGGTTTCCAGATAAAAAAACAAAAGTCAAATCAAAGAGGATCCTCCAAATGTGGGGGCAGATGGCTCCTCTGTTCCTGTTCTTGTACATATTTAGCCATCGCGTTTCAAATGATGGGAGATTTGCATGTTAGATTTCTGATACTAATGAATATGTTTTTGATTTTCATTGGAGAAAATGGAAAAACTCTTCCATCCTGTAGGGACTTTGCTGGTCTCGTTCTCTCTCTGGAAGCTTAATTACTTCCAGGATACAGATCTGAACAGATCTGATATCCTCTTTTAACCTTTAATCAGTTTAATCAGCTTCCCTTTCATAGAAAGTGCCTGAGCCTTTTAATATACTAATTAGTTATAGGTTAAAGGTTATTCTCCATTGTCTTCGTAAAACCCATCATTTGTTATGTGGCTAACAAGTGATCAACAATTAAAAAAAAAATAGCTCAATACTTACACTGTGGTACTGTGTATCTGTTTAGATATGGTTAAACCTTCAGAGGGAATTCACTAAGAATAAATTGGCCCTGTTAATATTGTTGTTTATCTGCACACACTGTCTACATTATTTTAGCACTCAGTTCACTAAAGAAATTAGGCATTTTAGGTAGAGGCGTAGAAATCATATGGGTTGGTTCTGAGTGGCACCACCATTTAGTGAATTTGCCCCTCAATATATACAGTAGAGAGTCACTTGTGTGTAACGAACTGGTACATTTCTTGCCAGTCTTATACTTGTGCCAACTGTTCTTATGTATCAATGTAATTGCTCTGGAATACACAGTGTTAAACTGTCAAGTGTAATGTAGACAGGCTTTGCTCTACATCTTTTAGAAAACTGATGATGATTTTAATAGAAACACTTCAACATTTAAACATGCCACACCAAAAATGTTGTTAATTTAGTTACATAAATTGAGTTAAATTAAAATTAATATTTAAGCAGAAATTATCATGCTGAAATTTGATGAACTCTGATTTAAACTGTATTAGAAAGAGGATTCCAAGACAATGTTGTGATCAAAATGTTGGTCAGCTGGAATAAATAGGTAAGTATAATGACAAGTAGGGATGTAAATTTTCAGACATTTTCTAATTTATCATAATGGAAATTAACAATCAATTATTCGTTAACGTTAATACCGCAAAACGTTAATACCGTATGTGGAGGACTGAAATAATATGTGCATGTAGCCTACTCT
Organism: Myxocyprinus asiaticus; assembly: GCF_019703515.2. Classification (NCBI taxonomy): domain Eukaryota; kingdom Metazoa; phylum Chordata; class Actinopteri; order Cypriniformes; family Catostomidae; genus Myxocyprinus; species Myxocyprinus asiaticus. The sequence continues at coordinate 28,492,348 of NC_059377.1, read as the reverse complement.
TTAAATAATTTTAATTAATATACTTAAGAAATGCAAGTATTTGCATTTTCCTCTTAAACTATTCTTAGTTCAGTGTATTTTAATATATTTAGGCTATTTTTAGTACCAATTTGTGAATTGTTTAATTACTGTTAATGGATTACTCTTAATAATAACTTGTATGCAAGATACTGTACTGTATATAAATTGTATACATATTTGAGTTTATTAAAACTTTTGGACTTATTTTTTTTATTTGTAATTAAGTCAAATCATAACACGCTGCATAAAAACACAGTAGCCTATATAACATAATGTTCCTCTGGTGCTGGTGAGATGTCAGCTGAATGTGCCTTAATGCTTTTCTGGCGATCACTCACGTAATTGTAGGTTGAGATGAAACAAGAAAACCAGCAGATCAATTATGCTTGTTGTCATTTTGTACTTTAGGATACTATCACAGTTTATGCAGAAAACATCATGTTCATTTATCCATCTTTTTCCTTGGGGTCTTACCGGAGAAAATAATGTGGGTGTGACTTCTGCCAGAAGTTGTTCTACAGCATTAGCCAGCTTTGGCTGCAGTCATTTTAGACCTTACAGCTGATATTAAGACGTGTTTCGGATGATTTGATCGTAAATGGTCAGCGCTAAATACAGGCGTAAACGGGGTGCAAAATGTTTTGCGATTGGATCACAAAAAACACATACAGAGATAGTCAAAAACAAATGTTACCACATCATGGTTGAGGTGTAAATGCTGTCCTGAATGATTTGTCCTGGACAGCAGCGAAGCACCACCTCTCAATCAACCGCTGCGCTAAACAAAAGTGTAAACTTACATGCGGATTTAAAAGGAAATATCCGTCCGATTGGACAACTTGAAAAAGCGATTACATCCCTAAGCACGAGAATTTCACGGCTCTCCCTCAGTCTGTCTATCTGATATCAATATGCAGGGTGACAAGATGACAAGCACAGACAGAGGTACTCCACTAAAACAGATAATTTTGTTCAAAATGTTATGTTTGTGAATTGATACAATTTCTGCATTTGAGAGAAACACACCGGTATTGTTCATGATTTCTTTGACTTTTTTGCAGTTTATTATTGTTCAGTAACACACTGACATTATGATTGATGTATGCCATCATGAAATCAGACACCCTCTCCAAGAAATCACAGCATCGCAATGAAAGAATAAATGGATGTATGCCACAACAACAGCTGTGTTTACTTGATAACGGAAGTAACACCCACGTTTCACGCTTTAGTTGGATAGAAAAGTGCTCCAACACTGATTGTGGTTCTTCTTCTGTAATGCGGACAATGCTTGACTTGCAGCGTGCAAGATCCCTGTAGCAGTGGAGGATTGTATAGACAACCTTTCACTGGTGTAAAATCCTGAACAAATGTTCTTTTGATCTTATGGCCCTTACAACTCAAGCAATTTCCTCTCAGCTAACGAAGGTCAGAGAGGAGATTGTGGATCACAAAAGAACCCTCATGGATCGTAATCTCAACGAGTAACGATTGTCACAGTTATTCTATGAATGTGATGATTATAAGAATTCGTTGGAAAAGGAAATTACGGATTATACAAATAATTTTTTTTAAAGGGATATTAAGGATTATCAGCATGGTACTGTTTACAAATGGCGAAGCCAAGTAGCTTTTAATCAACAAACACCCAGGGGAATGAGACGGACATTTGTGAGGTCATTTGGACAGCACAAAGAATTTTTTAGAAAGAGAGGGTGATGTCCATGGAATCCGCGGCACACATGGAAAAAATGCAGACAGGTAAAAAGTCGTCCTCCAAGAATTCCATATCGGACTCGCAGAATGATTAGGAACTGAATGTTTTCAAATTAGCCAGTAAATCAATCTCTTCTACCTGCTTGTCTGCCTTGAGTAAGGACCTCTCATTTATTCCCACTACACATGTGGATGATTACTAGTAATATTCATTACTATGATTCATTTATATAAATATTCCGGAATCTTAGACTAAAATAATTCTTTAAGGACTATGACTCATCCAGTGGTAACTTTCTACTATTACGACATGAAATGCTTAATTCTTCTACGGAGGATGATTCTCCCTCCCCTGGGGATGCACCCCTTTTAAGGACATTTACACCTTTTTAATGTAAATCTGTATTCCCCCCCCCCCTAAAAAAAGGGATGCCTCTTTGGAGACATATTGTCTATTGGTGGAAAAAGATGTACTTACTATTCTTCAAAAAAAAAAAGACAATATAAAGTTGCTAATAATTTGACCAAAATACAATCTTCAGAATTTACTTTTAAGAGCTGACCTTCCTCTGACTACCCCTACTCATTTTTTGAGTTCTGTTCCTTATGGTATTTATACTTGCGGCCAACAGTGCCATTTTACTTATGAAACACAAACATTTAATCATCCACAAACAGGAAAAAATAAAATAAAATAACAATTAACAATTAATGTTATCTACAGTGCTGTGAAAAAAATATTTGTCCCCATCCTGATTACTGCCAGCCATGTTCAATCAAATCAAAACCTAAATAGAACTTTTTCAGCAGCATGAAGTTGGCTAAAAGTTCTCACCCAGTAGCACACTATGCCAAGGCTGAAAGAAATTCCAGAAATGATGAAGAAAAAGGTGATTGAAATACATAAGCCTGGGAAGGGTTACAAAGCTATTTCAAAGGCTCTGGGACTCCAAAGAACCACAGTGAGAGCCATTATCTTGAAATGGAGAAAACTTGGCACAGTAGTGAATCTTCCCAGAAGTGGCTGACCTTCCAAAGTTCCTACAAGAGCACAGTGATGACTCATCCAGGAAGTCACAAAAAAACCCAAGGACAACATCCAAGGAACTGCAGGCTCCTCTCGCATCAATAAAGGTCACTGTTCATGACTCCACTATCAAAAAGACACTAGATAAAGATGCCATCCATGGAAGAGTGGCGAGGCAAAAACCCAGAAAAACATTAAGGCTCATCTGAATTTTTCCAAAACACACTTTGATGATCCTCAAAGATTTTGGGAGAATGTTCTGTGGACTGATGAGTCAAAAGTGGAACTGTTTGGAAGACAGGGGTCCTGTTACATCTGGCGTCAGAGGTGGGGAGTAACGTGCTACATTTACTCCGTTACATTTACTTGAGTAACTTTTTTGAAAAATGTTTACTATTAGAGTAGGTTTAAAAGTGGGTACTTTTTACTGTCACTCAAATAAATTTCTAATGAAAATTTTTTACTTTTACTTCGTTACAATGGGCAGCGTTCCTGTCGTTACATTACTGGGTTTAATTTTAATTAATGCGTAATTTATTGAGAAATTATTGAATGGGACATTTACGACAGCGGGAGTTCACACAGCGGAAAGTCACTCAAGCCGAGTCTATCACTGCTGCAGCATCAAGCTCTTCAAAGTGAAACACTTTCTTTGCTCTGCACAGTGAAAAAAGAATAGTTTCGTCATGCAATGCCTTCATTTAACACCAAGACAAGCTGATATTTCAAGATTAAAATCTCAGCTCCAACTTATGGCAGCACTCTGAGGTAAGTTGTGGCTCTAATGCTAACGCGGGCTTTTCTGTGTAATGTGATGGTCATTTTCATGGTGATTCTGTAACTGGGCTCTTATGACATCAGTTTTTAAGTGTACATTTTTAAATCAGTGCAGCAATATATCAGCACACATTGTCCCACGTCCCACATGTCATAAGCGGTATTTACGAATTTACCCTCATCTTTACGAGTATGCCCTCGCAGGGATACTGGAAGATATGGCAGCTACGGGCTGATTAATTGTGTAAATCCATGTAAACATCCAAGTTAAGTGTAAATGCCTTTTGCTCTGCCGTTCGCGTGATTGACAACTGGAGCGCCAATAGACAGCATTTCTGCACTTGGGGTGCGTGTGTGAAAGATGTGCGGGCGCGAGGCGATTGTATGGTGAAGAGAGTGGCTGTGTCCGAAATCGTTCTCTCATTCACTCATTCATTCATTCCTTTATAGGAATGGCAGTGAGTGCACTATATCTCAGCACTGAGTGAACAAAATGAGTGAGTGAATTCGGACGCTGACATATACACCGAGTGCTGGAGCTCTGGGGCTGTCGCAGAAACAACATCACATACGAACTTTTAAAATACTTTGGCATTACTTGATATTCTAATGAAATTATATATTAATAAAATAAATATTCATTCTGTTTGTCATTTTTAATATATATGTTAATATAAAGAGTAAACACATTTTTATCAAATGTACATTATTGTATTTATTTGTTATACTTTAGTATCTTTAAACTCCAATACAAGCTGGGTAGCATTTCTCATCTGACCATAAACAGCACCAAAGTTATCATAACCTACATGTTATAACAGAATATTTAAATCGTCCACAGAATTATCATTTCCACTGTGTGCAGTCTCCTGAGTTAAAATAATATCACCTCATTATTTAGAAAATAAAGCATTCTTCAGAATTCTGTATAAATATTAATAAAGAGTACATTTTAAAATGTATCTGTATGTTTTGCCTCTCAATATGTTATTATGTTATTTTCATCAAGTAATGATTTGTCAAAAGTAATTTAATACATTCAGCATGAAATAAAACAGTGCAGGAGTGAAGGAAGCAGTAAACTCCCGACTCGTACGTCTTCCCCATGGTGGATTATGGGCAATTAACCGTCATCGAGTGTACATCAAATGTACACTCAAAATTAGAGTGCACTGTAGGTAAGAATGAGTGAAAAAAAGTAGGGAACGAGTAGCTCACTCAGAATTCAGACACTCCTACAAAATGGCGTAGACCCGAAATAGTGCACTATATAGTGGATAGGGGGTGGATTCAGACACAGCGGGTGTTCCGTGACCGGGGTGGGTGCCCTACGCAGGCTGTGTACTCTGCGTTTAGAGAGTGGCAGTACTGCTATACAGAACTGATGATCTAAATTCTTTCGACACTGAAAACTGTAACTACACTGAAATAAGAATCCATGCAGGACTTTAAAAGCTATGAAATAGCAAAAGTAGGGATTAATAAAACATTATCTTGCTTTGGTTTATATTTCAGCATTATATATAATGTCCCTGTGGGACATTTTCATGTTTTCACCATTATAGAAAAGTTTCCAAACCTCTCTTCTTATTGACAGATTCATCCAGATCTGACAAGAGCCCTTAAAGGCCCAAAAATGCTAATTCTCTCATCATTTACTCACCCTCATGCCAGATGTGTATGACTTTCTTTCATCTGCTGAACACAAATAAAGATTTTTAGAAGAATCTCTCAGCTCTTTTGGTCCATACAATTCAAGTGAATGGATGCCAACAATTTAAAGCTTAAAAACAACAACAAATAATTAAGCATAAACGTAATACAGAAGACTTCAGTGGTTAAATCAATATCTTCAGAAACGATGTGATATGAGAATGTGTGGATGAGAAACAGATCACTTTCACAGTCTTCTTCTTGTATTTTTGGTGATTCACATTCTTCTCTGCATATCACCCCCTGCTGGGCAGGGAGAAGAATGTCTAGCAAAAAATGACAAATATTGATCTGTTTCTCACCCACACCTATCATATCACTTCTGAAGATATGGATTTAACTACTGGAGTCTTATGGATTATTTTTATGCTGCCTTTATGTGCTTTTTGGAGCATCAACATTTTGACACCCATTCACTTGCATTATATGGACTGACAGAGCTAAAATATTGTTCTAAAAATCTTAATTTGTCTTCTGTGGAATAAAGGAAGTCATAGATATCTGGGATGGCATGAGGGTGAGTAAATGATGAGAGAATTAAAATTCTGGGTTGAACTATACCTTTAAAGTGATAGCTCAGCCATAATTTAATATTCTGTCATCATTTCCCAACCCTCATGTTGTTCCAAACCCATGTGACCTTCTGTATTCTGTGGAACACAAAAGATGTTAGACAGAATGTTAGAGACTGACAGTTTTGGTCACCATTTACTTTCAATATATCTATATCTATCTATCTATCTATCTATCTATATCTATCTATATATATATATATATATATATATATATATATATATATATATATATATATATAAAAACATTCACTGAAAGTAAATAGTGACTCAGGCAAACATTCTGTGTGTTGCATGGAAGAAAGAAAGTCAGGTTTAGAACAACATCATGGTGAATAAAGACAGAATTTCCATTAATAATAATAATAATAATTCTGTAATATATGTTAAATGTGTATTATGTAATGGAATATAGGGGAGTTAAAGTCCATTATGTCATTTGTGAAAGTAACGAGTTACTCACTACTTGAGTACTCTTTTAATTGGATACTTTCTTACTCTAACTCAAGTAATTATTTATGTTAGTACTTTTATTTCTACTTGAGTAATTTTTTTTTTTTTCTAAAGTAATTGTACTTTTACTGAAGTACAGTTTTTGGCTACTCTACACACCTCTGTATTGTGTAAATCTAACACAGAATTCCACAAAAAGAACATCATACCTATGGTCAAGCATGGTGGTGGTAGTGTGATGGTGTGGGGATGCTTTGCTGCTTCAGGGCCAGGGCGACTTACAATAATTGAAGGAAATATGAGCTCTCTACCAGAAAATCCTAAAGGAGAACGTCTGGTCATCAGTCCGTAAATTGAAGCTCAAGCGCAACTGGATTATGCAACAAGACAATGATTCAAAGCATAGGAGTAAGTCCACCTCTGAATGGCTCAGTCAAAGTCCTGACTTGAACCCGATTGAGATGCTGTGGCAGGACATTAAACGGGCAGTTCATGCTCGAATACCCTCCAATGTGGCTGAACTGAAACAGTTCTGCAAAGAGAGTGGGCCAACATTCCACCACAGCGTTGTGAAAGACTGATTACCAGTTATCTGAAACATTTGGTTGCAGCTGTTGCTGCTAAAGGTGGCAGAACAAGCTACTAAGTTTAAGGGGGGCAGTTAGTTTTTCAAATGGGAGATATAGGTGTTGGATAACTTTTTTGCTTCAATAAATATATATATATTTGAAAACTGTATTTTGTGTTTACTCAGGTTGCCTTTGTTTTATGTTATATCTCGTTTGAAGATCTTAAACAATTTAGTATGAAAAATACACAAAAATAGAAGAAATCAGCAAATATTTTTTCACAGCACTGTAAATGAATGAATGAATGAATGAACGTTACATTTATATAGCGCTTTTCTGACACTACACTCAACGTCCATAGGCCATAGTGCGCCAGTACGCTCACCACACACCAGCTATTGATGGAGAGGAGAGAGTGGAGTGATAGAGCCAATTAATTTATATAAATGTTAATAAATGTTGCAATGTCCATGTGGGCTTGCATAGATATGAAAAACTACCAGAGCCATTAAAATTAGAATTGCAGAACACCGTAGCAATATTAGAAATAGATCTACAACTTGACCTTTAGCAGTACATTTTGCCGGATTTGAACACAGTGTAGCCACTTTGAGATATGTAGGAATAGAAGCATTAAAATTTCCACTTAGAGGGGGTGACAATAAGAAGAGAATTGTTTTGGTTTACACTTTGAATACTATGAGTCCTAGGGGTTTGAATGAAGACTATAATATTAGACCATTTTTATAAATAGTGTATCTTGAGATGTTGCAATATATATTTTACATTTGTACGGGATTTTGTACGATATATATAAACAGCATCTATGTATTGTATTGATTCAACTGTTGGAAACACATTTAATGATATGGAAATGTATATATTGTATTTTATTTTTATATGTGTTTATATGTATATATTTCATTGTATGTTGATGGAAAATGTATCATGTGACAGATATTTTCATGTGACCTATACTATTTAAGATGCCGTTTTTGAATGAATTTTAAATCTGATGAAGAGCTTACGTATATTAAAATCCTGTTAATGGAATTTTGCTTTAGGTGTGCATCTCCTTTGTTTTTTACTGTTGTATTATGAGTTTTTTGGGATTCTGCACCCTGATACCTGGTAAATTGGATGTGCGTGCCTTTGTTTTGTATATTTTTTGTTTTGGTATAGACAGTCTTATCAACGTCTGCAGGCATGATTACTGAATGTATTTGTCCTGAAATTAATTAATCGACGAGCAATAAGCTTAATCAAACTATTTACTAACAAAAATTAATCGATTAAACATTAACATCCCTACTGACAAGATTTGGCAAAGCACTATTAATTTCATACACATAAATAAATCATCCACTTCTATGTGCATCTTAAAGCACAGTATGCATTATGCAGATTTTGTTTGTGTCTGAATCTATACCTGAAAAATTGGGGATAAGTGGATCTGGGCTTTTTTTGGAGCTCAGACTTAAACATCTTAATAAAAAAAAGTGAATGAATTATTTTGCTGCTTTATTGAGTAAAGACTTCTCTCTCTCTCTGCCAGTGCTCCTCTGTGTGGAGTTGGCTGATGGTTTGATTGGTCCTGCTTGGTGGGATAATTGCCTGTTAAAGCGTGTTGGAGGCAGGTGCAGAATGACTGTGCTACCAGAGCACTTGCCCTCCAACTCAGCTCAGGACCCCTGGCAGACACTCTGAATAAAGGCTGTGTTCTTACACAGTAGGCTCCTGCAAAAAACAGCCATTTGCTCAAAAAGTTTTTATAGGTGCATACGTCATGGTTACTTGTGTAACCTCCGTTCCCTGATGGAGGGAACAAGATGTTGTGTCGATGAAGTGACACTAGGGGTCACTCTTGGGAGCCCGAGACACCTCTGGTCTTTGATAAAAGGCCAATGAAAATTGGTGAGTGGTATTTGCATGCCACTCCCCTGGACATACGTGTATAAAAGTAGCTGGTGGGCAACCACTCATTCAGGTTTTATGCTGAGGAGCCGAGACAAGGTCCGGCCATTTCAGCGGGTAGTTCAGCCTTGTGGCAGGAGGGACACAACGCCTCGTTCCCTCCATCAGGAACGGAGGTTACGTAAGTAACCATGATATTCCCTATCTGTCACTCACTCGACGTTGTGTCGATGTAGTGACACAAGGGTCCCTATACAAAACGCCGGAACTGGCTGAACTATGTTATGTGAACTGGCGGTGTGTGATGGGCAGACAACTGTGTGCCTCGTAGCTAGCACACCAGGCCGACACGTAACCTCCGGGACGGCCCTTTGGAGACAAGTCGACTACCCAAAAGATAGAGACAGGCTAGCCCAGTCGTGACCTCTTTTTTAAAAAAAAAGGGGAATATCTGACTGGGCCGACCAGGTCTAGTCGGGGGGTGTCCCTCCCAAAGGGAGGACACCATGGAGACCACACCTCGCCCAGAGTGAGGGGGGATATTTAAGTGGAAAATATGTCAAATGGTTTTGCCGATCATGTGGAGAAGTCTCATGGTAGGTCCTACCCAATGGGGGGAGGAGTTACTACAAACATGGAGACTGTGGCAGAGGGGCCTCTGCCCAAGGAAAACGCAGTTTGCCAGCAGGGAATTAGCGGAAGATATACATCGCATGGGGTTGCCTACAGGGAACCGCCACATGCGGAGCACCTACCCCAGAACAGGGCTCTTAGTTAGCACATGTACTGGGCTGGCAGCGAGTCTCTCCGAAAACTTGACTGCCACAGGGCTCGGAGGAAGTCAACCAGGGAACATAGTTTGTGAACACTACTGGGAATTAATGGTGCACGTCTTCAGCTCAGAGGAGGTGAAAGGCGCAATGTGCAAGCGATACACCTGGCCAGCTATCCTGAGCTTATCCGCTTGTATTGCGTGCCAATACCCGGGACGAAACCGGTTCCACCCGGAGGTTGCAGAACCTCGCAAATGTGTTGGGTGTTGCCCAGCTCGCTGCTCTGCAAATGTCTGTTAGAGAGGCATCACTGGCCAGGGCCAAGGAGGCCGCTACACCCCTGGTAGAATGGGCTCGTAGCCCTACCGGGGATGGCACGTCCTGGCCATGATATTGACTGACGTCAATGACCCAGTGGGCGATCCTCTGCTTGGAGACAGCACTTCCTTTCCACTGTGCACCAAAGCAGACAAAGAGCTGCTCAGAGATCCTAAAGCCCTGCGTGCAATCCAAAGAGATGCGTAAAGTGTGCACCGGACACAGCAACGACACGGCTGGGTCTGCCTCCTCCTGGGGCAGTGCTCGCAGGTTCACCATCTGGTCCCTAAAAGGGGTCGTGGGAACCTTGGGCACATAGCCCGGTCGGGGTCTCAAGATCACGTGAGAGTAGCCCGGACCGAACTCCATGCAAGTTTAGCTGACAGAGAACGCTTGCAGGTCTCATACCCTCTTGATGGAAGTGAGCGCAGTCAGGAGGGCAGTCTTCAAGGAGAGTGCCTTAAGCTCAGCTGACTGCAAAGGCTCAAAGGGGGCTCTCTGTAGACCCTGAAGAACTACAGAGAGGTCCCATACGGGAACGAGGCATGGTCTGGAGGGGTTCAGCCTCCTGGCGCCTCTCAGGAACCTGATGATCAGGTCGTGCTTCCCTAAGGACTTACCGTCCACTGTGTCGTGGTTCTCGGTCCGGACCAGCCATCGCGACAGATTGGAAAGCGCAAGTCACGCATCCAAGTTCCACGCGAGGGGGACCAAAGGGACAACCTCATCGGACATACCGGCAGGTGGGGCCTTGCGCCAGGGTGGAGCTCGAGGTGCCACACCATGTCGTGGCCATGCTGAGTCTATGGACATCGAAGCACTTACCTGGCTCCTTGTGACCACCCCCGGAACAGCCTGGGATGGCGGAGGAGGAGGCATGTCCTCGCAACCCGTGGAGACTGTCACATCGGGGGCAGATGTGTGCCACAGCTGGGGGCACAGGGGCAGGGAGACCGCTGCTGGAGCGCCAATCCTGTAAGGGAAAAAAGGTGGCATCTGCTTCCTGCGACCTTGGCGACGAGCAGACGGGGTGAGGGGTCTTGAGCCGCACCGGGGAAGGATATGCTGGATAGACTCCGTCTGCTGCTTCACCGTCGAGAACTGCTCGGCAAAGTCCTCGACGGTGTCGCCGAATAGGCCAGCCTGGGAGATAGGGACAACAAGGAGCTGTGTCTTGTCGGCCTCACCCATCTCGACCAGGTTGAGCCAAAGGTGGCACTCCTGGACCACTAATGTGGACATCGTCCGCCTGAGAGACCACGCCACGACCTTCGTCGCTCGGTGAGCAAGGTCGGTCGCTGAGCACAGTTCCTGCATCAGATCTGGGGTGGAACTACCCTCATGCTGTTCTTTTAGCGCCTTGGCTTGGTGGACCTGCAGGAGAGCCATGGTGTGCAGGGCAGAGGCGGCTTGTCCAGCAGCGCTGTAGGCTTTGGCCATCAGGGACGACATGAACCTACAGGGCTTGGATGGGAGCTTTGGGCGTCCACGCCAGGTGGCGGCGCTCTGTGGGCATAGGTGCCCCGCGAGCGCCTTATCCACTGGGGGAACTGAGAAATCGGGACCGGGCAGTAAAAGGTGCCTCCCACGATTTTGTCAGCTCCTTGTGCACTTCCGGGAATAAAGGCACTGGAGCGGGGCGTGGCTGCTTTGAGTGGCACCACGAGCCCAGGAACCAATCATCGAGCTGCGAGGGTTCAGGGGAGGGCGGAGGGTTCCACTCTAGCCCGACACTCACGGCCGCCCGGGAAAGCATGTCCGTCATCTCTGCATCAGCCTGTGACTGGGCAATCGTCCCTGAAGGGAGGAAACCAGCTGAGGCTTCTGTGTCTGACTGGACAAGCCCGCTCTCCGATGCTGTGCTCGAGAGCTCATCAGCTTCGCGGGCTCCGAACAAGAGGTCGAAGTCGCCATGAGACGAGCCGGCGGTCTCATCTGGAAGGCCAATCGGGGCAGACGAGCGTGCTGGGGAATGGGAGGTCCACCGGGGAGACCCGGCGGAGGCGGTCCCATTGGGGTCCCCAAATCGCCCCCAGTGCTAGCCGCGCTGGCCTCAAACCCGTAGGTAGAAGGACCGAGGTGGGGAGCCGCTGGGGTGTCTTGCTTTCTTACGAAAGCAAGCTGTGACCACAACGTTGCCATGGTCATGTTCTCGCAGTGAGAACATGAACCATCCACGAACGCTGCCTCTGTGTGGGTCGCGCCCAGACACGAAAGACAGCGATCGTGACCATCTGAAGTTGAGAGGTAACGAACGCAACCAGGAATAACACTCAAATGGAAAGGCATCTTTAAAAAGACGCGTCTTTAAAAAGACGTTCTGTGTGTGCCGCTCTTTTAGAGAAATATACTCTTTCAGGAAAATATACTCTCTTTTTTCTGCCAAAGTGCCCAGGGGCGTTCTCTGCAGTGCACCAGTGCAGAGGAGGGAGAAGCCGCTGAAATGCACCGTCAGATCTAGCAGAGGTGAATGAACAGTCAGCTCAGTAGACATCAACCGTTCGGCTCCGAAGAGAAAATCTGAATGAGTGGTTGCACACCAGCTCCTTTTATACCTGTATGTCCGGGGGAGTGGCATGCAAATAGCACTCACCAATTTTCATTGGCCTTTTATCAAAGTCCAGAGGTGTCTCGGGCTCCCAAGAGTGACCCCTAATGTCACTACATCGACACAATGTCGAGTGAGTGACAGACAGGGAACTAAGAGTTAACTTCAGGAAGGACAGACTCAGTGCTTGAAAGATTTAGTGACGTCAAGCACACAGCGTCATTCATTCCAGCCAGTAGGTACTTCAAACTTATTACATGTGGACACAACTGTTCAAAATGTTGATTTTATTTATATTTATTTTTTACTATGTTATAGTAACTTCTTAATGTAGACAAGTAAATTAAAAATTTAATCGTTAATAAGGTTGGACAATAAAAACGAATTGCATTTTCTTGCAGTCTGAATTGAATGTGATTAAAGACTGGCCGAATATTACGAAGACAATAAATGACAACACTTTTTCTGAGCATGTTGTTCTTGCTGGTTAAACAGAACAACAAACAAACATACAGCTTGGCTAGTGTAGTTCGATTCGTGACAAAATGTCTGTTATGTGCCGGGTTCTTTTAATTAATCGCTCAAAACTCATGAGCCATCTTTTCGAATCGGTCTAACAACTCACAAGTTTACTGAATCAGTAAGAGCAGTTCTTGACTTACAGTCTGACCCCCAAGTTACAACTTTTGTCATGTTTAACTCAAAATTAACTGAAAACTATTGTTATGTGTACCTAAAGCTTAGATGTTACCAAAATAGTGCTGGTTTTTTTTTTTTTTTTTGGTTATTTATTATTTTTACTACACTACTGAAAGAATCTTTAATGGAATCACTAAGCAACTGGAATCGTTAAGTGGACTTATCAATGCCGTACGATTCCCATCTCTAATTATTATAGGACTTAACATATGACATGTACATTTCTAATCCTATCATGATGCTATCAAATAAATCTATGCTGTAATTTACATCAGCTTTGATAATAATGTTGTATCAGCTGTCCATGATGAATGAACCCAATGTCTCTAAATCACTGCTTTCAAATGTAAGAGAACCCTCTTGTTGGTGACCAGCCTATGATTATAAGATCAAATATCACATACTGTTTTCCCCGTCTCTTGTGACATGCTGAAAAACAAACTGAGGACCAGGCAAATATCTTTAGGTCACTAAGGATTTTCAAGTGCATTTAAAGAAAGACAGATTAGGGCAGTTGAGGAAGTGTCTCCGTTTTCTATAATGAAACCACAAATTGAAGTCACAATTTGAGAATGCATTCTTTGTGGTCCAGATCCAGTTTCCCATCCCTTTACAGTATCATATTTATCAGACCCATATGATCGTAGGATTCTGCCTTGTTATTATAACATTTGATAATGTTTCAAATCTTTTTAAAAATTCTGTTTTAAAACTATATCTATAATATCTAATTTTAGTTATACAAACCTCTATCAGTGATGCCACTGTGCCTCACACGAAACCTTGAAGATATTTCAGAAATCTTTGTAACAGTCTACCATCTGAGGCAGCAGTGCAGTATGTTTGCATTTAACATCAACAGAATGTTATTGCCATGTTTAGTAAATGCAGATCCAAGCATGCGATACATTTAGCTTTGTTTAATATTCAGGGCCTTTGATGTGTTTCATGCGGAGCTGCATTCCCTCTGAACATGAACTGAATCGCGTGAGGATCCTAACCGGTTTCCATTGTTTCACATTGTTTTGCACTATTAATTGCCATTTTGTTGCAGTGTTGTGCTGGAGCTGTAGTTTTAATTATCTGCTTTACATATAAATGACCCGCAATAAAGTGACTAATTGAGTCTTTTCTGACATTTGAAAAACCATATGTCTTTTTATGTGGCTTAGGGAGCTTCAGAAACATGCTGGAAAATGACTAGGCTTTGCGATACTATAAACCAACCACTTGAAGAGAAGTTTGTTATGCGAGGAATGTAAACTATTTTAACAGTGTTTATAAATGCATAATGCTGTAAAATAGATGTTATTGAGCTTGTACAAGATTTGTTAATGCTAATATGGACTTGGAGTGAAATATCTAATTAAAGGAGTAGTTCATTCAAAATGGAAAATTCTCTCATTGTTGACTCACCTTTAAGCCATCCCAGATGTGTATGACTTTTCTTCTTCAGCAGAACCGAAGTAAAGATTTTTATAAGCACATTTCAGCTCTTTTTGTCCTGAAAATGCAAGATAATGGGTGCCATTAGACTGCTGGCTATTTGCAGTCCAAAAGTCATATTTAGGCAGCATAAAAGTAATCCACATGACTCCAATTAATGTCTTCTGAAGCAAACCGATAGGTTAGTGTAAGAAACAAATCAATAATTAAAAAGTTTTTAACTTTAAATCATTGCTTCTGCCCAGCTCTTTATTTCTGTTTGAAATTACCTAACTCTCACGTGATGCTTCCGACTTCTTGCGTGAATGCGCCATTGCGCTTAAGTCACTAATGCGTCGACTGCTGGCAGGAAGCTATTTTTTAAAGTTTATAAAGTTTTAATTATTGATTTATTTTTTACACAAACCTATTGGTTTGCTTCAGAAGACATGAATTGATCGACTGGAGTGTGGATTACTTTTATGCTGCCTAAATATGATTTTTAGAACATCAAATAGCCAGCAGTCTAATGGCACCTATTATCTTGCATTGTATGGACAAAAAGAGCTGAAATGTGCATATAAAAATCTTCATTTTGGTTCTGCTGATGAAGGAAAGTCATACACATCTGGGATGGCATAAAGGTAAGTAAATCATCAACATTTCTGGGTGTACTATCCCTTTAAGGGTATAGTCTGTCACCAGCAGGCAATGGCATTAAAGTGCTGGTGCAATTGAAGGATTTCCAATTCCCTGATGAGCGAATCCAGATACAGAGAATAATGCCTAATTGTATACTGAAGGGGAAATTCACTAAACAGTTGCACCACTTTTGTGCATGGTATTTCAGCAAAAAACTTCCCGTAATCCAGTTAAACCAGGAACTAAATGTGCTGACATACCTCTTGTAGTGAGTAGGGATGGTAATTGTAAGGAATTAGACTATTACGATTATGATTTTTCTTGATCGGAATAGTTCACCCAA
Organism: Myxocyprinus asiaticus; assembly: GCF_019703515.2. Taxonomy (NCBI): domain Eukaryota; kingdom Metazoa; phylum Chordata; class Actinopteri; order Cypriniformes; family Catostomidae; genus Myxocyprinus; species Myxocyprinus asiaticus. The sequence goes on along the minus strand of NC_059377.1, from coordinate 28,476,838 downwards.
AACGTATAATTCTCAAATCATTTACTCACCCTTATGCTGTCTCAAACTCGTATGAATTTCTTCTGCCGAACACAAAAGATATTTTGATGGAGATATGATGTGAATATGTCTATACAATGCAATTCATTGATGTCCAAAACTTTCAAGCTCCAAAAAGTACATAAAGGCAGCATAAATGTAATCCATACAACTCGAGTGGTTTAATCCATGTCTTCTGAAGAAATATGATCAGTTTTGGGTGAGAATCAGACCAAAATGTAACTCCTTTTTCACTATAAATCTTGACATCTGCAGTCTTCTCGGCATGATCATTATTTGAAGCTTGATTACACTTACTTGCATTTGACGGATTCAAAATTAAATTTTTTGGTGTGCTTGTGTTATTACCTGATTCGCATAATTCCTTCAATGAATTGGCTACTAAAACAATGCAGACAGTGTGTCTCAAAAAACAATGCTATCAGCAAGCTCATTCTATTATTATTGAATTCCCCCCTTAAAGAGTTGTCTTGACTTCACGTAAACTGTCAACGATGAAGGTATTTACAATAAAAACAAGGCATTTTCATTCAGCAATGTACAGAAAGACATTCTGGAGGGCTTTACTGCATCCTGACTGCATATGAGCTGGGCAGTCTCCTGAGATACTGTTGGAATATAGTCATGCCAGCTTTTCAAATGAGATCCACATTTCATATTCATGGTCACTATGTACCTTACAGTCTTATGGTGTTATGTTTACAGTCGGTACAACATCATGGGACATTATTATCACAACACATGCCATCTAAAACCACCTCTGCCTCTAACTCTGTGGCATTTGGGGGAATACACACACATCTTTTTATTTATTATTATTATTATTATTTGTATTATTTATGTCTCTATTTATTTATTTATAAATGGCAGGCTAAGTGTATGCTATGCTGGTTTCTGTTTTACAGACTGTCACAAAAGCCATGTTAATGCTGGTTTTGGAGCTATACTGTATTTCACATTAATATTTTCCAGCGCCAGCTGCTTTATAGAACTTGTAAACATTGCAGACTCTTCAGTGCCAGGGCCAGCACCAATGCATCTTGTATGGAAGTGTGTGTGCTGCCGCTGCTATATGTGGGTAGTTCATGCATAACATGTCCATGAACTTCTTCTTTAATCAGCATCAAGATTATTGGTGAAAATTTTTGGCTCTGTGATTGGTCATCTTTTCTCTTAAGCATTTCACAGTTTTTAATCTCTATTTTTACTTCACTATTTAATTTTAAATGTTTCTGCAGTGTGAGAATTTTTTCTTTTTTAAAGGTGCATTATGTAACATTTTTCATGTAATATTCGTCTTTTTTTTTGCCAATGTGTGAACGGCTTGTAACGCAGCTTAAAAAATGAGCCCTTCCTAGGTTGCCTATTAAAGCCTGTAGACAGATTTTCATGCGAAGGGAGTGGGTCCAAAGGATGTGGCGTTTATGCGCGCTCCTGTGAGCCTTGCCTCAGTGCTTCTCTTCTGCTATTCAACAGCGACAACAAACTGAAACACTAGGTAACGTTATCTTAGGGGTCGTTTACACGACAACGTTTTCAACTAAAAATGTACAACTTTTTATGCGTTTTGGCTGTTCGTTTACACGACAACGGCGTTTTGGGGCCTGAAAACGTACACTTTTGAAAACGGGTTTCAAAGTGCAAGTTTTTGAAAACGATGCCGTTATCGTCTCTGTGTAAACATACAAAAATGAATTTGTGAAAACGATGACGTCATGCGCACGCGTATTACGTGTTCAGTCTATAGGCATGCGCGCGAGTACTTCAAAACAACACGCGAGACATTCAAAACTACAATGGCGGACTACAATACTGTGTTTGTGATGCTCAAGATTTTGAGTTTATTGACACTTCTCCAGCAAAGTAATTGTAGTAATAAAGCAACCTCATCGTCCGTCCAGACAAAACTGCTCGATGCTTTCGCCATCTTCATCGTTTGTATTCACCGCTCTGTGGAAGAATGCTTATGTGATGTTTAATTTGGAACAATATATACATTAAGCACAGAAAAATAATTTGGGTTGGTTGGTTTAAAAAATATATTTTATTGGTGTCACAACTATTTAACAGCAATGGCAATTTACTTTGAATTCGCTGGAAAATATTCCTTCCCAGTATCTTTTAAGGAATTTATGACCGTGATTGATGCTATACCTTTTGAACTTATTGAATTATTAAAATATAACATTGTTTCAAGATGAAATATTGACTTTACTGTTAAGTTGGAAGGTATAAGTATTACAGATAAAAAAATTAATAACAACTATCGTAGGAAAATCTATCAAAATTGTGCAGCTCCATCAGCCAAATGTTTTTGGAATGCACAATTTCAAAATATTAATTGGGATGAAACCTTTAAAATTACAAGACAATATTGTGTGTTCAATAAGATTCGTGAGGTCTCGTTTAAGATTATTCACAGGATTTACCCTGTTAAACAAGTTATTGCAAGATTTAGAATTTTAACTTTGAAATTGAAAGCATTGTACACCTCTTTTTTGACTGTATCTATACAAAAATGTTCTGGTGTGATTTAGAATATTTTATTAAGATGAATACAGGTATTGATATGCATTTAAGGAAAGAGGATGTTTTATTTTATTTTGATAGTAAAATTGAACATAAAGCATGGTATATTATAAATGTATTGTTGATTTATGGAAAAAAAATAATTCATAAATGTAAATGTTCGTCACAGAAACCAAACTTCACACACTTCAAAATAGAAGTATAACTTTAATATGTTAACAGGAGTAAAAACAGTAAACTTTTTTAAAGCCTTGTATATTCCCTTTTGAATCTTAATATTATATGCATTGTATATTGTATAATTTAAAACCTTTTGAATTCTGTATATTGTCGATATACCTTTTTCTTTTAGTTTATTTCTTAAGCTTTCAGTTGGTTTGAATGTCATGTTATATTGATTAAAGCAATAGAAAAAAATGCTTATGTGCGTAGGCGCGTAGTGTTTCTTTACAAAGTGACATCGCCAACTACTGGCCTGGCATGCATAATACAGCGTTTTTAGTGGTTTTCGCGGATTCGTGTGAATGGGGATCGTTTTGACAACGTTGTTGTCTGTATGCAAAACTTCTCAAAAATGCAAAGGAAAAACTTTTCAGTTTTTATTACACGTTGTCATATAAACGTTCCCTTAGAGGTGGAATCCAGCAAACATCCGGCTCCCAGCACAACACCGACTCCTACACAAACTCAGAGTAAGCCCCCCCCACCCCAAAAAAAAACATTTATCTACTGAATCCCATCTGGCTAAGCAGGAATGTGATCGTGGTCGAGCAAAAACTAGAGTGAACATCGGCAGGGTATTTGATTCCTGGAGGGACCTTCGTTCGGTTTTGGGGATCAGAACCGACCCTGAATTGGCGTTCTTCTTATTGGACAGGTAAGCTTACATAACTGCAAAGTATGTGAAATATAGTGCCATAAGGATTGATCTATGTAATTTTAGCTAACTTTATCTTGCCTGCTAACGCTGACGAATTGCAAGCTACCTTGCTTTATAACTTTCAAATAATTTCAACGATCTTCTCTTTATACTAAAAGTCAGGTATGCTGATTCACAGTAACTGACAATGTTAATCTGTAATTATTCAGCAAGGTAAACTACAATAGCACATTAAATGAATGCTAGACAATGTTCAAGATAATGCAAAAAGCTCCATTCATTAGTGTAACGTAACTTGGTTATACAGAAAATATATACAATCTATTATTATAAATCAATAGTGCATCGATATATCAAAATGACAGTTGTGAACGAATCACATCAATACTGAATTGTGTCAACATATTTATAATGTACAGTCTATTTTATAAACAACTACTGTCATCATCCACCAAATTTAGCTAACAGCTATTGATAAAGCTGGCTAGCTAGCTAACGAAGACATAGGCTATCATATAAATGCAGTCAATGTATCATGCAAAGAAAAGTGATTACTTCAAACTACAGTCTCACATAATCAGATCAATATCCACACTTTGTTTTAGCCCTGTTCCAGCGCTGGAGAGTCAAATATAATATGCAGTCTCAAAGTTTGTAGTAAAACAATCATAACTGTGGAATTTTAATTATGCTACCTCATCTGTCAGCATGATGTCGGTGAATCACGTGCAGTTTCTTTGTACGTTACGTCATTGTTTTGGGCGATGCTCGCATCCCTATGGAGTGTGTGCGCGATCACGAGCAACAAGTAGCTGGGTGCAGTTCACTTAACGGCCACAGGTGTCATTAATAATAAGGGTTTCTGAATCTTACATACTGCACCTTTAAGTACAAATATTCCATGCAGTTTCTCAATTATTATTGTCATAGAGAACTGCATAATCATTATAAAAGAATTAGCAAAATGCTGTTTAAAATTAGTTTTAGATGGATTTCAGAAATTAACAGAGCCCCTTAGAGGACAGGTCAGGATTTTTTTTTTTTTCAAAATATTTTTGCATTCCCTCGCAATAAGTTTTGCGTTCCCTTGCAATAGGTTCTGTGTTTACCATGGTTTTATTACAGTAAAAGTGTTGCGATGGAATGCAAAACTCATTGCGAGAGAACACAAACTGGTCATTCAAGTAACTTAGTTTTTGTTTGGGGTCCATTTGACCCCATCAAAAAACATTGTAGACACACACACACACACACACACACACACACACACACACACACACACACACACACATATGTTGGTGCGGCTATCCTTATGAGGACTCTCCATAGATTCTATCCCCTAACCCTACACCTACCCCTAAACCTAACCCTCACAAAAAACTTTCACTTTTACATTTTCAAAAAAACATAGTTTAGTATGTTTTTTAAGCGATTTGAATTATGGGGAGACTAGAATGTCCTCATAAACCAAATTTATAGCATAATACCCTTGTAATTACCAGTTTGTAACCTAAAAATGTCCTCGTCAACCACCCAAACCCTCCCGCCCACACACACACACACACACACACACACACACACACAACATCAACATACAGGAGTGTCTTTCTACAGTATGTACATTAGTTTATAATAATAAAATTTATTGGATTTATTCATGTTTTAAAGCTCTGAGAGCCAAAATTTAAGTAATGCAATATTTTTCATGGAGGCCAGTTAAACCATGTTAGCAAGTTGAAATTGTGTTAATAATTAGTTCTCATTAGGAAAATCATAAAAGTATCAACTGGATAACTTCAATGTTACTGTAAGTATATATTTTTAGAATCTCTCAGACCCTAAACAGAACATAAATATTAACATTACAGTACATTGTGTTAATCAGTAGTTAGTTCTGTGTATATCTATCACTACTTTGAGATGGACAAAAGACAGAAAAAAAAAAGAAGAAGAAAGGCTATGCCTTAATTTGTATAAACCTCTCAACACAATGTCCTTTCTTCAGCTCAGTGGAGCTGAGTGATTTGAATTTCATTTATCATATATGTGGGCACTGCTTTTATCAATCTGCCTTGCACTTTGGAAAAGGGAGCCAAAAACAAAAAACAAAAAACATAAGAATACTCATTTGTGTCGGCTCATCTGCATCAGAACTTCTTGTAAGCTACTAGCTAGGTTTACAAAGTAGTGGGTGGAGTTTAAAAGACCCCTGTTAGACCTGCGCTGTTTATATCAGACCTGTCAGACAGCAGAGGTGAACGGGTGGAACTGCATACTGATGAAATGTGTCTTAAAGCTATCTTTAGATGGACTTTCACCTCCACGAGAGCATCTGGCATTTCCAAGTGCAGGAGCAGAGGCCCATGACCCGACCTGCTTTGAGCAATAATGAAGCACATCACTGAGTTGTATTATCATCAAAGGACGCCTTGTGTTGATTGTGATTATAGTGACAAAGTGCATCATCTGTATTGTCATACTCTGTAATAAGATACAGCAGTCACCAGAACTCTCTGCTGTGATGCACCCCCTCTGTTTATAGTAATGAGTTTGTCTTAACCCGTATTGACATAGATAATTATTAATTCTGCCAGCAAAGATTAATGCAATTTTGGATTCGTATTAAAGAACTGATCCCAGCTTTCAAAATTAGTATTACGGTTAATTAAAGTTCAAGTATTGGAAAGATCTGTCATGCATTTCAACAAGGATTTTGTTGTAGAATCAATGAAACCCATACTTTCCATTATTACAAGGCTCTCTGGAATACTTGATTGTGGCACTGAGCAATATTTTTGTATAATGACCACTAAACTGTAAAAGCCTGTTTGACCATTGTCCATGGTACAATTCTGGAGCTACTTTCATGTCTCTTGTGTCACTTTTTGTTTTGTTTTCATAGTCTTGTGACTCAAAACAGCTGGCCTTGGCCTAAAAAATGGCCTTGGAGAACTTCAGAATAAAGGTCAACCGATACATATCGGCTGGATACTATAGAAGCGGATATAAAACATATAGTAGACAGAGCAAAGCCAAGGCACTGTGTGTAGTACATCTTAACATTACATGGTCATGGTATAATAAATCGATAATTTAAGACAACAAACATCTAATAGTAGGTGCTTAGACAGTTAATTTGTTTATAACTAATTGCTGCATGCATGGAGAACTGCATGTTTGCCGACAAAGTGGAGCGGATGCTTACACCTTTTATCTTAATTCTCTGTTTTGAAGAAAAATTTTTTTTTATAATTCGTGCAGATATGATGAGTTTTTATTTTACGGTATAAGAGGGGTCGAATTAGAAAGGTTATAAAAAATTAGCACTACAAAGAGGTTTTGTTGTTAAGAAGATATAATTGAATCATTATTTTATTGTTTTTGACTGACAGTGTCCCTAGAGAAAAGGACAAAAAGTCTGTTTTTACATAATACCAGAATACTGGAATACCGGACAATCATGACAAGCATTCGCTGATGATCTACTGTTGATGAATTGCTGCTCATACATAATTTATTTGCCTAAAGTATATGACAATGCTTTCTTTACAGTGTTTATGTTGTAATACATTGTAGATAATTGTAAGAGTGCATATTTTGTTTACTTTGTGTGTGAGCTGGGAGCACAGACATTTCAAAATTGGAATCCCCATGTGGCTTGTTCATATTTCAAGTCCTGCATTATGCACCAAATATTTCTTCAAATTGTTCTGGTTATTATTGAGATTTTGTTGCACAATAAACTGAATTTGGGATATTATTCATTTTGTATTCTTCTTATTTAGATTTGTTTTTTTGTTTTTTACATTCCAGGGCTCAACACTTTTTCAGACTTTTTTCTACTGGCCTGGTTGGGCCAGTGCATCAGATTTTTACTTGCCCTGCCAAAATTTCCACTGGCCCCAAAACAAAAATTTTAAATAGCTGTTTTTACCATCATAGCTTTAAAAAAAATGTGTCCAGCCACGTGGATAACCGGGGTTTAACAGTTCATTACTTTTCACTCAGTGCTTCATCTCTAAAAGATGAGAGAGATGCATGAAGATAGATGGATTTACAGTCCAACAGAAAGAAACCGTTGATTTCTTGTGTTCCATTGTGTGGATTGCTAATTTTCACCAACATGGTAATTCATGAAGTGAATTTCGGAGCGGGATTGCTTGTCATACGCAACATTTCAAGTATTCCAGCACATTCCATGTTTACAGTGTGTGAAATTCCAACAATAGCAGGGTTTTTTCTGCTATTTTCTACACATTAGTAATTGGTGCTGCTTAGACACTTGGAAAAGAGTGAGAACAGTTCTAGCAGAACACACTTGGTATCTGCATGCTCTTGTGTGCTCACGTGACCATGCCTCGCCGCATCCTGTATATTATGCGCTCTCGCGTCTTTGCAAGCTAAATATAATCATGCTCGCTTGTCTCTGAGTGCTCAGTTAGAAGACTTTGTTCTCTCTGTGTAATTTTTGTGCTCTCTCTCTGTTGTTTGTGCTTGTTGTCTGCTTGCTCAAACATTCTAAATGCTGCACTGGCCCAACCTTGCAAGTGACAGTTCTAGCAACTGGCCTGAATCTCTGTCACACTGGCCCTAGACAATTGGGCAGTCCTTATTGTCAAGCCCTGCATTCAATTAATCAGTTTTAAAAACCATTGGCCGAGTAATCGGTTATCGGCCTTTTCCACCAGCTTAGTTATCGATATTGGCAAAATCCACTATTGGCGACTTCTACTTCAGTACTGATTTTAACACATATAGGGAGCATAAAACCTTTGATAGATAGCTATAGAAGCTCAGGAGTCCCCAGTCAAAGCAAGAAAATTAAAACAATGCTCTAAAGAGCAAGATGAGTGAGAACTGGTAACACTTTAAAATAAGGTTGTATACATTAATATTAGTGAACACAATCATTAACATGAACTAACAATGAACAATACTTTTACAGCACTTTTTAATCTTAGTTAATGTTAATTTCTGCATACTATAATAATAAAAAAAACAATTTAAAAAGTGAATGCAGTTTGAACAAATATGAACTAACTAATAATACTGTAATATTTTTGCAGTGATCATTTTTCTAGGCTGATTGAAGTAATGAACTGTTTTTCTTAGCGGAAGCTTTAAGCTAATCTACAATTAAGATAAAATAATTTGAACTCAAATCAATATTGCATGTCATGTTTTTATTTATTTGATAAATAGCCGTGTAATAAGCAGGATAATGTACTCTCAGTCGGTCATTATCGCAAAATAAACCTCTGCTCTTTTTGCAAATATGTTTTTGACTAAATTTTCCCAACCCGTCCCTCTGAGCTGCTTTTGTTGCTTTGGTGAGTACTTTCAGAAATCATGCTTAGATATCACACTGTCCAAACCATGAAACAGACATAACTGTGATAAATGGCTTCCCAAACCAATCCTGACGCTGTTGAGAAAGTCCCAAACCCTCAGTGCCATACAGGCCAAAGTGAGAGCCAGATTATTGTATTAGTATTCTGTTTTTTTCCTCCGAATTCCATTATGGGTGTGTGTGTTTTTTCCTTCCCACACCATGTAATGTGTTCCTATGAAAAGTGTTTCATAAATGATTTGCCCAGACTTCATGTGTCATTTGAGATGGTTTGACAAAACTTCTCTTTCTATGAGTGCAAGGAGAAGAAAAAAAAAACACGTTATCTTCAAACAGCAAACTCTCTTCCTCTGGGACTCAAAGACTTCATCAGTGGCGCCTTATTGTTCAGTTTCCATTCTCTTGGTTTTGAAGCTACAATAAAGGCCTTTGTCTGATACTGTGTGATGTGGTTTAGTCCAAGAGAAAAACAATCCTTTATTTTTAAAGAAAATCCCATATTCCCAAATGAATTGATAATTACAAACAGGATTGTCGAGATCTATGGCTAATGCGGGGACTGAAAATATGGTCTCTCTTTTGGAGGACATGTTTTATGAGGTTGGAGAGTGAAAATAATTAGAAATTCTTATGATGGTTCTGAAAAGACAGAGTGATAAAAGACATACGACCCACAGCTTGTGAGCTGACTGTCAGGCATGTCTTTTCAGTTTGCGTTCATTTTACTTTGAGGCATGAGTGTCAGTGTGCCTCCTCTTCCTCTTGTGAAGAAGAGAAAGCTAGCATGCAAGGCGAATATGGTGAGTAAGCACACTCAGTGATTACGTTGTCAATTTAGCTAATGACTCCTTGTGTGAAAATATATGTTAGGAAGAATTGAAATCACCTACTTTGTGAGGGTCTACAAACTGTCATCACAATCCAAAGCCTTAATAAACATACCAAATGATTTAATTAAAATCTAAAAATGGCAAAAGGTTTCTGTTTAGGGGTAGGATTAGGGTACAGAAAATATCATTAGGTCAATATAAAAACAATATAACTCAATTAAAACTGAGCAAGCACCTACTAGAGGTCTGCAGTACATCGCTTCTGAAGATACTGATTTAACCACTGGAGTCTTATGGATTACTTTTATACTAACTTATGTGATTTTGTTTAGCTTTAAAATGTTGCCACCCATTCACTTGCATTGTATGAGCTGAGAAATTCTTCTTAAAATCTTCATTTGAGTTCAGCAGATGACATGAGGGTGAGTAAATAACGATAATTGTAATTTTTGGGTGAACTATCCCTTTAAGGGCTCTCGTCAGACCTGGATAAATTTGTCAATAAGAAGAGAGGTTTGGAAACATTTCTAGTAATTATTACGGTGAAAACGTGAAAATGTCCCACATAATGCTGATCATGCTTTATTAATGCCTACTTTCGCTATTTCATAGCTTTTAAAGTCCTGTGTGGATTCTTATTTCAGTGTAGTTACAGTTTTCAGTGTCAAAGAATTTAGATCATTAGTTCTGTACAGCAGTACCGCCACTCTCTAAATGCAGAGTACGCAGCCTAGTGCGTAGTGCACCAACCCCGGTCGTGGAACACTCGCTGTGTCTGAAACCACCCCATCCACTATATAGTGCACTATTTCGAGTTTCTGCCATTTTGTAGGCGTGTCTGAATTCTGAATGAGCCACTCATTCCCTACTTTTGTTCACTCATTCTTACCCACAATGCACTCTAATTTCGAGTGTCATTTGATTTGTGACAACGGTTAATTGCCCACAGTCCACCATGGGGAAGACGTACGAGCTGGGAGTTTACTGCTTCCTTCACTCCTGCAATGTTTTATTTCATGCTGAATGTATTAAATTACATTTTGACAAATCATTACTTGATTAAAATAACATAACATATAGAGAGGCAAAACATCCAGATACATTTTAGAATGTACTCTTTATTTGATAAAATATTTATTTTTATATTAACACACAGTATATATTCAAACAGAATGAAGATTTATTGTATTAATATATTATTTAATAAGAGTAAAAAATAAGGCCCAAGTATTTTAAAAGTTCTGTTGTTTCTGCGACAGCCCCAGAGCTCGGACACTCAGTGTATACGTCAGCGTCCAATATTACTCACTCATTTCCTTCACTCACTGCTGAGATATAGTGCACTAACTGCCATTCACTATATAGGAATTAGTGAATGAGTGAACGAGTGAACTATTTCAGACACAGCCACTCTCTTTGCCATGCGATCGCCTCACGCCCGCACATCTCTCACGTGTTTAATCTTGAAATATGAGCTTGTCTTGGTGTTAAATGAAGGCATTGCATGACGAAACTATTCTTTGTTTCACTTTGAAGAATTTGTTAGTTGCCTACATAAAATACAGCCTATTGCAACTGTAATTGCTAGGAGAAGAAATTAGATAGTCAACGATTTCAGGTTGGGTTCAGGCTTAAAATCTGACGATATCATTCGGGCCTGGTAGGGTTTGGCTACATAGTCTCGGGTATGGGTCATGTTCAGGTTTCATTTTAATTGAAACCTCTAGCACCTACCCAGTAAGTTTAATGCACTTATGTAGATATCATCTCACCAGATCCATACTGAAGTGAAGTAACTTAATATTTAATAGGATAGTCTGTCTTTTTTGGATTAACCTGGTTCAGATGAGGTCACAATGTTGATAGCCAAGGACTAATGACATTTTAATAAGACTTCTATAATGATATTTTAGCGATGCAGCATAGTTTCTGCATAAAGCAGCCATAAACAAGGAATACCTCCTCCTCCTCCTCCATAGATAGATTCGGAGGAAGGAACCAGATATTTTCAAGAAATGCTTGGTTATTGTAATGCAGAAAGGAGGTCACGAGAGTGGAATCTAAGTGCGGCAAACTTTAATAATAAATAAATAAACAAAGTACAAAATAACAGGGTAAACACAGGAACAAAGAAAACATCCACGGGGGGAAAACACAGGAACAAAGGAAACATCAATGATTGGAACTGGTCAATAAACAGGGGGTCAAAACACATATTCATATAACAACTGACAAAGGATACATAGACATCAGGGCAATATATATACAGGGATAAACAAGGTAAGTGAAACACAGGTGAGAACAATAGGGAACAGCTGGAAGTGATCAGGGAAGGGAATTATGGGAAGTGTAGTCCAGGGGGAACAGATGGCAGGGGCAAAACACAAGGCAAACAACAGTGAATCGTGACAGTTAGGGACCATTTGTAAAAGTGTGGAATAGAAAGTATACTTTTAAAAAGCCCCAAATTGACCACTTTGAAAGGCGTCCATAACATTTCCCCTTCCATATCAACTGACTCTCATGAAATAAGTCAGGTTAATCTTTCATGAACTTTGAAAATAATTCACAAATATTATTGCTATTTTACTGCCTTTTTGTTTTTATTTCTCCATGAAAAAGTAATAATCTAAAAAGTAAATGTATTAAAACACTGTAAAGACACAACAGTAACATACAGTTAATATTAAGTTTACAGTGGAGTCTCAGACAACTAGTGAAAATACATTTATATTTTCATCACATACTATATAATTGATCTGCATAACAATTTGTGTGAAAAGCTTCATTGAAAAATAAAAATGAGAATTTATTAGTGTATGTCCACCTTTTGCTCTAATGACAGCATGCACTCGAGCTGGCATGAACTTCAAGTTCAGCAAAACCTGATGATCCATATAAAGCATTGTAAGGCTAAGTGGATTGTAGAAACTATCATACGAATCATCTAAGATTATCTGTCTGTTTCCCAAAACCATTGTAGATCTACGAGTGGTCTGTAGTAATCGAAGGGTACTTAAGAGCACCGTAAGGACATAAGGTGCATCCCAAACTGCACACTTCTGCACTATTCTACATCATTTTGTAGTGTAAGTAGTGCAAGTAGTATGTTAACACCTAAAATGCAACAAAAATAAGTGTACTATAAGTACCTGGATGACACACTACTTCAACCGTCAGGACGGAGTGTGGAATGTTGGACACTTCATGCACTCGGAGCTCGCGGCTTGCCGCATGTAGCGGAAGGGGCGGCGTTACCTGGCTGCCATGCTGGTCTGACAAAACAAATGTAAACAATGGAGAATGTAGCAACTAGCAAAACTTCAGTAAAGACAGCACCTTATAAATGTGAGTTGAATGCAATACTGTCACCCCACGCTGTGTGAATATGAACACAATAATTACAAAACTACACTCAGTGAGCACTTTATAAGGAACACTATGGTCCTAATAAAGTGCCCAATGTGGTCTTTTACTGTTGTAGCCCATCAAGTTTCAATGTGCTGTGCATTCCGAGATGCTATCCTGCTCACTACAAGACAGTGGGAAGAAATGAGTGAACCCCCCACCACCCTCCTCCCCAGACACACACACACACACACACACACACACACACACACCCATCTCTCTTACGGTTCCGGCTTCCTAGAAAATATTATGTTACATTACACAAAATACTAAAACTTTCTCTTTATTTTCAGGTTTAAATTAGATTCTGAACCTCAAATTTATGGAACATACCCACTTTTTTCCTATGTCCCGTGATGCTTAGCGCGAAATGTGGCCGTTATTTCCGTTATCAAGTATACACATTGGCGTACGTCTATTCATTCTTTCGTTGCGGTGTTGGGATTTCAAAGAGAGGATGTCATTGTGTTACTGGACAATAATAAACTGCAAAACAGTAAAAGACAAAGAAAGCAGGAACAAAACCGGCGCGCTGTTTCTCCCAGATGCAGCTGCAATTTAATCTAAGCACAGACTAATCATTTCGAGCAGAATTATCCATTGTTTTAGCTTCAGAAGTGTGTGCTTGTCGTCTCACCCTGCATGTTGATATCAGACACACTGAGGAAGAGTTGTGAAGTTCTCGTGCTTGGGTTTGTAATCACTTTTTCAAGTCATCTGATTGAATGGTTATTTCCTATTTAAATCCACACATAAGTTCAAACTTTTGTTCAATGCAGCAGTTGATTGACAGGTGAGAGGTGGTGCTTCGTTGCCAGCCGGGAGGCAACAGGATGGTGTTTACACCTCAAATGCGATGTGATAGCATGCATTTTTTACTACCTCTGTAAGTTTTTTTATGATCCATTCACAAAACTTTTACACCTGTATTTAGCGCAGACCATTTGTGATCGGATCATCAGAACTGCGTCTTAATACCAGCTGTAAACAGGGTCTGAAATGATTGCAGCCGGAGCTAGCAAATGCTATAGAACGACATCTGGCGGAAGTCGCACCCACATCCATTTACCCAGTAAGACCCCCAGGAAAAAGATGGATATTATTTAATATTTAACTGAAGGGACAATTTGTTCCCAAAAATTGGTGCTATTGCATGCATACTAAATAGGAGAAAGGGAGGAAATATCATATAGAGTGGAAAGTTACAGGGATTTGCAGGAGCTGACAAGTTTAGTTTATTGCTAGTTCTTCACGTTGACATGCCAGACATTTTCATGAATATATGGAGAACATTGGTTATTTCTGGTATCAGCAGCAGCACAGTTCTGTCTGAGGTCAAATACTGTTGTCAGTTTTGAGCTTTAAGAGCATTACAGACGTGTCTCTTTAGTGCCGCGTTACGGTGACATGTCCATTGACGTGGCTTTGAGCATCAGCACTCTGCAAGTGCAACGCTAGGACCTCACACATTTCTCCGCTGACATTTAAAGGACAGTGTAAAGCTGTGAACAGAGCTGCTGCCTGTGTGACACATTTCCAAGATGACATGTTGGGATATTTTGCAAAGTCAAGAGTTGGGTAGAGATTTACTTCTGTAAGTGAATTCACAGAAGGCAGGATAACCATTGGCAGCAGGTGTCTATGTGGCCAAAGGGGCAGAGGTGTGTAAATGGGCCCACCCCTTTATGAAACCATTTGCTCACAGTCTAGTAAAGTGTAAAGGGTAACTTGTCATCTCTGGGGCTTAAAACAGAAGCTTGTCAAATGTCAGGGGATGGAAATCTGATACAAGCCCATGTGCTTCTGTACCGATTCTGTAATGTGACCTCCACATTGTAACAGCAGGCCAGCTATATTGAAATTCTGAAATGATTGTTTGATTGTTTATAAACCAGTTCTTTGTTTGAGCTCTGGCACAAATTGCCCATCCTTTGGAAACACTTTGAAATACCACTGTAATTAGGGCATAAAGTTGCACAATTGCATTTGAATTTGCCGCACATTAAATTCTGCATTATACATTTTTTTTGCATTGTGGTAATATTTTTTTCATTTTGGATATTTAATATAAATTATTTTGTTGAGCTGCTGTTAAAAGAGTCATAAGATCATAAGGTCCGTGAAATGTTTAATTCAAACCAATTACATATTTGGGTCAAATAGTCATTTGTAACATTAAAAGTTATTTATAACATTATACATGTCTTTACTGTAATGTCTTTACTGTAAAACATCATTTAAAATGATAATTTTCTTTCATAAACAAAACTATCTGGGTTATTCCAAACGTATATACTGTATATTAGGGTTGTCGATTAAACACGTTGATTCATTGAGATTAATTATATAAACAATAACGATTTAAAAGTTGTAAAAGTACAATTGTGCATTGTGCATTCTGATCACCACGCAATAATTGCATGGTAATCAGAATGCACAATGCACAATTGTAGTGAGCAGAATAGCATCTCAGAATCAACAACTCATTGAGCCTTGAGGTAGATGGGCTACAACAGCACAAGACCATGTCGGCACTTTGGGGAGTGATCAGTGAGTGTATACAGTGTATTCAGAAAATATTCAGACCCTTTCATTTTTTTCACATTTTGTTATGTTGCAGTTTTTATGCTAAACTGCTTTAATTTTTTTCCCCACATCAATCTACACTCCATACCCCATAATGACAAAGCAAAAACCAGATTTTTGATAACTTTACAAATTTATTAAAAAGAAACAACTGAAATATCACACTGACATAAGTATTCAGACCCTTTGCCATGACACTTTCGGGCATTGCGTTTCTACACTTTTGGTGGAGTCCACCGGTGGAAAATTCAATTTATTGGATATGATTTGGAAAGGCACACACCTGTCTATATAAGGTCTCACAGCTGAAAATGCATATCAGAGTGAAAACCAAGCCATGAGGTCAAAGGAACTGCCTGCAGAGCTCAGAGACAAGATTGTATCGAGGCACAGATCTGGGGAAGGCTACAAAAAATTTTCGGTTTCCCAAGAGCAAAGTGACCTCCATAATTCTTAAATGGAAGATGTTTGGAACAACCAGGACTCTTCCTAGAGCTGGCTGCCCAGCCAAACTGAGCAATCGGGGGAGAAGGGCCTTGGTAAGAGAGGTGACCAAAAACCCAAAGCTCCAGAGATCATGTGTGGAGATAGTAGAAACTTGCAGAACGACAGCTATCACTGCAACACTCCACCCATCTGGGCTCTATGGCAGAGTGGCCAGATGGATGCCTTGAAGTAAAGCAGAACACAGCAAAATACAGAGATATCCTTAATGAAAACCTGGTCCAGAGCCCTTAGGACCTCAGACTGGGCTGAAGGTTCACCTTCCAACAGGACAATGACCCTAAGCACACAGCCAAGAAAATGCAAGAGTGGCTTAGGGACAACCCTGTGAATGTCCTTGAGTGGCCCAGCCAGAGCCCGGATTTGAACCCAATTGAACATCTCTGGAGAGACCTGAAAATGGCTGTCCATTGACAGTCCCCATTCAACCTGACAGAGCTTGAGAGGATCTGCTGAGAAGAATAGTAAAAAAAATCCCCAAATCCAGGTGTGCAAAGCTTGTCGCATCATACCCAAAAAGACTTGAGACTGTAATTGCTGCCAAAGGTTCTTCAACTAAGTACTGAGTTAAGGGTCTGAATACTTGTCAATGTGATATATATATATATATATATATATATATATATATATATATATATATATATATATATATATATATAATTTTTGTAATTTTTTTTTGTAATTCTTTTTATAAATTCGCAGTTATCAAAAATCTGGTTTTTGCTTTGTCATTTTGGGGTACGTAGTGTAGATTGATTTATTAGTATTTTAGCATAAGGCTGCAACATGAAAAAATGTGGAAAGAAAATGGAGTCTGAATACTTTCTGAATGCACTGTATATATAAGGGTGTGGCCATTCTGAATATTTAATAATACAGGCCTGGGCAGCTATGGCAGCATATGGGGAATGTAAATAGTTGTTATATATGGTAATATATGTTACAGCTGTGTTTAAATTTCTGCTTAGTGTTTTGGAGTTTCCTTTTTTTTTTTTCAAGTCACCATCATGGAGATTGGTAAGGGGGCCCTTATTCAATTCAAGTTGTTTGAGTCATAATGAACTTAAGTGCATTGACCTCATTTACCTGAGTGTACTTTAAAAAAAGTTGATTTGCAGCCTCATATACACAATATATGTAGAATGAACATGATTAGATATGGTTGAAATTACTTAATTTAATATACTGTACATTGAAATGCAGATAATGTAAATCAATTTTATGCAAGCATTTACCTCAAATCAAAATCAAATCACTTTTATTGTCACACAACCATATACACAAGTGCAATAGTGTGTGAAATTCTTGGGTGTAGTTCCGAGCAACATAGTAGTCGTGACAGTGATGAGAGATAAACCAATTTACAATAAACATCAGATTTACACAACACAATTTAAAATCTAATATACACATAATTACACATAACACAATATACAAATAATAACATACAATGTACAGTATACAATACACGCAATATAGAATACACATTATACAATAATAAAAAAAAATAGTATATATAGTATATATAAAATATACAGTAGGTTGTATAGCATATACCTTAACTGTAAAATCAAAAATCCATTTTTGTTCAGTGTATGACACATTAGTAGTTGTCAGTACCCTTTATCCTCTTTTCATTTAGGGGTTAGCAATGGAACGTAACACTGTTGTTTGTTCATACACCTGGTGTGAGGGTGGATGTGCGTGCTGATAAATGATAAGGCCCATCCCAGGTGACAGGACTAACTTGTTCTATGCAGACCAGAGTCCCTGGAGAGTTCATCCACACCCCTGGACTGAACACACACACACACACACACACACACACACACACACACACACACTTGTTCCACTGGCATTCTGCCTAAAGTGGTAGGGGCCCGTGTCATAATATATATGTCACTGACTAAGTGACGGCACCACAGACTCATGGACTCCAGCTATGGTAGATATAGAAGACGTGATGTGTCCATTTGTCATCTTTCTGTCAGGGTTTCTCCCAGGGTGTTGTGGGGGTGTTGATGGATTGGGTTGAGGGAGGCGGTGGGGGGTATTGACTTCTATGTCCGAATTTGCCATAGAAACCACAGGGAGGCGTAGTTATTATACCTGTTGTTGTCAGCGCTTGTTGAAACGTGTGCATAATGTGCAAAAGTTACTTTTTGTAAAATTTTAAAAGTAGAATTTGCTGTGTAAAATGTACTGTTGTCTATAGTGTTTATTCTTCTAATGTCTATTTATTGTAATCTATATATTGTATGTTGTGTGAATTTTGTATCTTGTTATAATAGATTTTTAGGTGACTTCTTTAAATTCCTGTATTTATTGTATTATACGTGTTATGCTCTGTGTTCTGTGCAGTGTTGATTGGCTTCTAATGCACCCCAGTTTCCCACATGAAGTATCTGTCTGTCTTTTGGGTAAATTACTCAAAAATGTAATCCACTACATTATTACAATTATGATTTTTTTAGTTCTTTTAATATCACAAATTACTTCTCTAAAATTGTAATCAGGTTATGGACATTACTGATTACATCATAAAAAAGTAATCACAATACTAAGTACTTTTAAATTACTTTCTAAAATACTTTTTACATTTAAGTTTTTGTTTACTGCTAAACAAATTCAAAATAATATCTATATTTCTTTCTTGTTTATTGTCGCAAGCAAGTCATACACTCAGCATCACGTCTTTCTCCCTTACAATGTCTCATTACGGGCTGCACACCCTTTGGCTGTCACAGAAACAGATGTACATATTAACATATTTCATGTTTTAAACATACTCTAAATAAATAATTTTTGAAATATTTGTAACCCAAGTAATATACTTAAAAGTAATTAACTTCAGTGAAAGTCAGTAACTGTAATCATATTACAAGAATGTAAAATTGTATGCATTAGACTACCCAAATTACTTATAAATTAGATTACAGTAACTAATTAATTTGTAATCAGATTAAACCCAACACTGTCTGTCTGTTACTGTGCCAACAATTCAGTCCAACATTTACTTGGGTGGAATAATGTTTCTGTACAAGGACACACAGTATATAGTCAAAAATCATATTACATGTCCAACCATTACTGTATATAGCTACTGGAATCAAGTGTTACATATTAAAAGATATTTAATATATTTTATATATTTTAATGACATATTTAAATTGTCACCTTGTTAGTTTAAAATGTCTCGAGCAAATCTATTTAAACTACCAGATTCTCACATTTTGAAGAGCAGGTCTTTTTGAAGATACTCAAGGCTTTCTGCCTATAAGAAGCATACATTTTCTGTTGCAGAATATAAAGCACGATAGCATTACAATAAACATCTGCTATATACTTTCCCCATCAGCCTTAGAATGTTTTTCTAATCTAATGTAAAATACCAGACATGAAAATGTATGTCAAAATAATGTCTGAATTTGATTTAAGAATCGTTATGATTTGCATTGACATTTAAATGACATCATCAGCTTTGTCACATCATCACCTATGCATGACAGACTGACTGCCCTATATAACATAAATCAAAGAACCTTTTTTTTCCCTCTGCATCATCTTTGTGGTATTTACTGATCCATGCATAGACAGAAGCGAAGCAGAATGAGATTGAAATCATCAGCCCACACATGCTGTGCAGACTCGTAGGGGGGCCGGGGGGGCTTGCTGGCTGTGGTGTAATAAAAACTTAATTGCTGAGTGCTGCTTTACAGTCGTGTTTCTGCGGCGAAGGGCGTCAATAAATTCCCCATGACAGTGTCTGTGCTCTGTGAGTAAACACAACACTGGCAGGTCCTTGTTTGCATATTGTTAATTTGTCCACGTCGCACCACGGCTCCACGGTGCACATGGAACCGATGTCAGCCGTCACGCTGCAATCAGTGCCCCTCCGCCCGACACCCACGGACATGTTAGCATTTGTCTCTGAAATGCCAGGCCACAGATGTGACATGGGGTAGCCCACCACATGGTCTTGGACCAGGGTGATGGACCCGCAATGGGGGGTGGGGGGGTTAGGTGGCAGCACATTTTGAACCTTGTCTGAAACACTTCACATCTGAAAACTACACAAAAATGTTATGCGTTTTGAAGCTTCCTTTGGGTCTCATGAGGACATATTTCTAAATTAAAGATAGGTGCTGCACTCAGTTTGTTGAAGTTGTTTCTAATGCTGCTTGGACCAGGGGTGGAAATGACAATAGACATAAGGCAAGCTGTCAGTCAGCTTAGAGGGGGTTTTCTGTGCTCTCAGCTCAGCCACAGAATATGTTCTAGTAAAATAAACTAGTTTTATACAAGAGTGAGCCATCTGTAAAAGTTTGGCACTTAGGAAACTATATAAATTGTCAAGAATAAGTATGTGAACCCTTTGCAAATACCTGTATTTATATATAAATTTGTCTTAAAATATGGTTTGATCTTCATCTAATTTACAAAAATGAACAAACACAATCTGTTTTAACTAATAACACACATATTATTGTATTGTTCTTGTACATTTTGAATAAATGTATTCAAACATTCACAGTGTAAGCTGGAAAAAGTATATGAACCCCTAGGCTAATGATGTCAGCAAAAGCTAATTAGAGTCAGGAGTTTGCAAACCTGGCATCCAATTAATGAAAAAAGATTGGAGGTGTGGGTTAGAGGTACTTTGACTTATAAAAAGCACTCAATAATTTTGAGTTTGCTATTTACAAGAAGCATCTGCTGACATGGACCATGCTTCGCAAAAAAAAGAGATCTCAGATGACCTATGATCAAGAATTGTTGCTTTGCTTAAAGCTGGAAAGGGTTGTAAAGTTATTTCAAAGATCTTAGATATTCATCTGTCCACAATTAGACAAACTGTCTATAAATGGAGATGATTTAGTACTGTGGCTACTCTTTCTAGAAGTGGTCGTCCAGCAAAGATGGCTCAAAGGGCACATCGGAGAATGCTCAGTGAGGTACAAAAGAACCCTAGAGTGACAGATAAAGACTTGAAGGAATCATTGGAACTGTTTAACATTTTTGTTCATGAGTCTACTATATGGAATACATTAAAAAGGCATGGTATCCATTGCAGGATACCACGAAGAACCCTGCTGCTTTCCAACAAAAACATTGCTGCATGGCTAAAGTTTGCCAAAGACCACCTTGACATTCCAAAATGCTACTGTAAATGCTACTATTTTGTGGTCTGATGAAACTATGTTTGAATAATTTGGGAAGAACACACAGCACTACGTATGGTGTAAAAAGGGCACCACATACCAACATGAAAACACCATCCTAACTGTGAAGTACGGTGGCGGGAGCATCATGATTTAGGACTGCTTTGCTGTTTCGGGGCCTGGACTGCTTGCCATTATTGAGGGAAATATTAATTCCCAAGTTTATTAAGATATCCTACAGGATAATGTGAGGGTGTCTGTGTGCCAGCTGAAGCTCAGTAGCAGCTGGATTATGACCCTAAACATTGAAGTAAATCCATTATAGAATGGCTTAAAAAAAAGAAAATCCAACTTTTGGAGTGGCCCAGTCAGAGCCCAGCCCAGAGATGCTGTGGAATGACTTCAAGAGAGCCGTTCACACCAGACATTCTAAGAATATGGCTGTGCTGAAGTAGTTCTGTAAGGAAGAATGGTCCAAAATTCCTTCTGAACTTTGTGCAGGTCTAATCTGCAGCTACTGGAAATGCTTGGTTTAGGTTATTGCTGCCAAAGGAGGATTGACCAGTTATTAAATCCAAGGGTTCACTTTATCCACAGCACTGTGAATGTTTAATGGGATTTGTTCAATAAAAACATGAAAGATTATAATTGTTTGTGTGTTGTTAGCTTAAGCACCTTGTGTTTGTAATGACCAAAAATGCAGAAAAAAAAATAAAAAAATTCCAAAGGGTTCACATAATTTTCTTGCCACTGTATAGTAAACCTCAAAATACACTATATTGCCAAAAGTATTCGCTCACCCATCCAAATAATTGAATTCAGGTGTTCCAGTCACTTCCATGGCCACAGGTGTATAAAATGAAGCACCTAGGCATGCAGACTGCTTCTATAAACATTTGTGAAAGAATGGGCCGCTCTCAGGAGCTCAGTGAATTCCAGCGTGGTACTGTGATAGGATGCCACCTGTGCAACAAGTCCAGTCGTGAAATTTCCTCGCTACTAAATATTCCACAGTCAACTGTCAGTGGTATTATAACAAAGTGGAAGTGATTGGGAATGACAGCAACTCAGCCACGAAGTGGTAGGCCACGTAAAATGACAGAGCGGGGTCAGCGGATGCTGAGGCGCATAGTGCGCAGAGGTCGCCAACTTTCTGCAGAGTCAGTCGCTACAGACCTCCAAAGTTCATGTTGCCTTCAGATTAGCTCAAGAACAGTGCGTAGAGAGCTTCATGGAATGGGTTTCCATGGCTGAGCAGCTGCATCCAAGCCATACATCACCAAGTGCAATGCAAAGCGTCGGATGCAGTGGTGTAAAGCACGCCGCCACTGGACTCTAGAGCAGTGGAGATGCGTTCTCTGGAGTGACGAATCACGCTTCTCCATCTGGCAATCTGATGGACGAGTCTGAGTTTGGTGGTTGCCAGGAGAACAGTACTTGTCTGACTGCATTGTGCCAACTGTGAAGTTTGGTGGAGGGGGGATTATGGTGTGGGGTTGTTTTTCAGGACCTGGGCTTGGCCCCTTAGTTCCAGTGAAAGGAACTCTGAATGCTTCAGCATACCAAGAGATTTTGGACAATTCCATGCTCCCAACTTTGTGGGAACAGTTTGGGGATGGCCCCTTCCTGTTCCAACATGACTGCGCACCAGTGCACAAAGCAAGGTCCATAAAGACATGGATGAGCGAGTTTGGTGTGGAAGAACTTGACTGGCCTGCACAGAGTCCTGACCTCAACCCGATAGAGCACCTTTGGGATGAATTAGAGCGAAGACTGCAAGCCAGGCCTTCTCATCCAACATCACTGTCTGACCTCACAAATGCGCTTCTGGAAGAATGGTCAAAAATTCCCATAAACACACTCCTAAACCTTGTGGAAAGCCTTCCCAGAAGAGTTGAAGCTGTTATAGCTGCAAAGGGTGGGCCGACGTCATATTAAACCCTATGGATTAAGAATGGGATGTCACTTAAGTTCATATGCGTCTAAAGGCAGATGAGCGAATACTTTTGGCAATATAGTGTATTTGTATAAACACTTCAACCACACATACATTTATTAACTGCCTTTGCGTTATATCACAAAAATAAAAACATAAATAAAAAAAATTGAAGATACCACAAGCACACTTTTAACCAAAACATTTCACAAGTGTTAGTGTTAAGTTTAAAATGTTAAATCAATAGACAGTAATTGTCATAGTTAATGTGATTAACTACACCTGTGTTCACTCTGCTACGGTACCCGTGTGAACTTGAGATCACTTTGGCACCAGTTAGTTAAAAGTAATGGCAAAAATGGCTCAGAAAAGTGCAGTTAGTTCTAAGAAAAGCTCTAGCATCATTTGCAGGTGACACTTGCTTTGATATTGGTTATTATAGTGTGATTTAAGTGTCCAAATATTTTTAGGGACACTATAGATGAAATATCACACTAATTGCCATTCTATTCATGAAATGTGGTCCATTTAAATCATGCCATTTTTTTAACTTTGTATTTAGTGTTTGCAGTATTCAGAGCTATGATATCTACGATTTGCATCTGTAGCCTCAAAGCAAGTTCCTTAGCCAGGCTTTTGTGATACATTGCAGGAGTTTTTGTTTCTTTTGCTGATTGTTTTGAAATGGTGTGAATGTACTGACTAACTGCTGTCGTGCTCACTATATGGAACATTCCAACCACAAATTCGAACAGATAAACTCAAAGCTCTTATTGATATGTCAAAAAGGAGAAAACACACAATGCGATAAAACCTGGGAAAAGTCATTTGCGATTACAGCTTTCCAATAAATTTTGACATGTGGACATTTGGTTTGGTTTCATAGATTTTATAGCGGGATGAAAAGGCAGTGGGATGAAAAGCATTTGTTTCGGCAAAGGGGAAAAATATTACTGAAACTGTTGTTTTTTCCTTACTGCTGGCACAAATCGCAAAGAAAGCCACACTGGCATCAGAGTTAAAGTTAGACCAGAAATAAAGTGGTTGATGAGAGGGACTTGAGATTGGACAGAAGAAATAATTTGTGTAGAGGATTTTCAACTGAGAATAGTGAGAATAGAAGGTGTTGAAGGCTTACAACTACAAAAGTACAAAGGTTTCTACATTTCAAAGAGTGAGTGCATGTGTGCTGGGACTGGGAGGCTCAATTAAATGTATTTTCACATAAAAAAGTTGCCTTGAAGAATTTTGCAGTATTTAAGATAAAAAGCACTGTCAAGTCTGCATGCACATTTTCTAATTTTACTATTCATAACAGTTTTCTGCCAGATCAATTCCTCTCGCTGATGGTGTCTCTTGGCTGAGTTTGTTGTTTTGTCTCAGAATTTTCAGTCTCAAATTTGCTTCTGGTGATACACAGATTCATTTTCCAGAAGGCTATTTATAAAAGGCCTGAAGTGTATCTCCAGAAAAAAAAGTTATTATGGGAAAAAGGTCACTATGAAACGTCTGTCCCTGCTATTCCACACTGTATTGTTGACCATGATTTATTTGCGGTCTGTAGATGTGATGGCTTTTCCAACATTCCTACAACATTTTAGCCAAAATATCTTACTGGAATCCCTCTTTGTCACTTAATTATCATACTAAATTTGTATTTTATTTTAAATAAATTCTGCCAGTAAACTCCTATTTACATTACAATGCAAAATCTTACAAAAAGAGCTGTCTCTGTCTTTTAAAATTGATCAATGCTAATTAAACTCCCTAAAGGAAAATTACATTGCTCTAGAAGTTGCTCTTTCAAAACACAGGAGACTTGATGGTAATCTCAGTAATGTTTCATTTATGTATAGACTTTGTCTCAGATGTTTCTCTTGAAATACCTTAGACAAATGAGACAATTGTTGACATAGTTGTTGTATTGAAATCTGACTTTTAATTGCAGACTTGGCATCTTTGTAAATCTAAATATTGCTAAGATTTCTTCTGAAATTCTAGAGGTGACACATGTGAGAGAACTGGGGTTCCCTATCTGTCACTCACTCGACGTTGTGTCGATGTAGTGACACTAGGGGTCACTCTTGGCAGCCCGAGACACCTCTGGTCTTGATAAAAGGCCAATGAAAATTGGAGAGTGGTATTTGCATGCCACTCCCCCGAACATACGGGTATAAAAGGAGCTGGTATGCAACCACTCATTCAGATTTTCTCTTCGGAGCCGAACGGTTATGCTCATTGAGCTGAATACTACTGTTCATTCACCTCTGCTGGATCTGACGGCGCATTTCAGCAGCTTCTCCCCCCTCTGCACTGGTGCACTGCAGAGAACGCCCCTGGGCGCTTCGGCAGAAAAACTAGAGAGTATATTTTCTGAAAGAGCATTTTTCCCCTCTAAAAGAGTATATATTTCTCTAAAACAGCGCACACACGGAACGTCTTTTTAAAGACGCGTCTTTTTAAAGATGCTTTTCCGATTGTGTGTTATTCCTGGTTGTGCTCATTATCTCTTGCCTTGTAATGGTCACGATCACTGTCTTTCGTGTCTGGGCACTGCTCACGCGGAGACAGCTTTCGTGGATGGTCATGTTCTCATTGCAAGAATATGTCCATGGCAACGTTGCGGTCGCGGCTCGCCTTCGTAAGAAAGCGAGCCACCCCAGAGGCTCCCGCCTCGGTCCTTTTACCCACGGGTTTGAGGCCAGCGCGGCTAGCACTGGGGGCGATTTGGGGACCCCAATGGGACCGCCTCCGCTGGGTATCCCCCCGCGGACCTCCCATTCCCCAGCACGCTCGTCTGCCCCGATCGGACTTCCGGGTGAGTCCGGCGGCTCGTCTCACGGCGAGTTCGACTTCTTATTCGGAGCCCGCGAAAGTGATGAGCTCTCGAGCACAGCATCGGAGAGCGGGCTCGTCCAGTCGGAAGCCTCATCTGGGCTCCTCCCTTCGGGGTCGATCGCCCAGTCACAGGCTGACGCGGAGATGAAGACATGCTTTCCCGGGCAGCCGCGAGCGTTGGTTAGAGTGGATTTCACCGCTCTTCCCTGAACCCTCGCGGCTCGGTGATTGGTTCCTGGGCTCGCGGCGCCGCTCAAAGCCACGCCCCGCCCCGTTCCTTTCTTCCCGGAAGTGCATGAAGAGCTGACAAGGTCGCAGGAGGCACTTTTTACTGCCCGGTCCCGATCTTTTCAGCTTCCCCGCTCTCACTACCCTCGATGGTGGGGCGGCCAAGGGTTATTCGGCAATCCCCTGGTGGATAAAGGCGCTCGTGGTGCACCTATGCCCGCAGAGGGCCGCCAACTGGCGCGGGTGCCCAAAGCCCCTGTCCAAGGCCTGTAGGTTTACGTCGTCTCTGACGGCCAAGGCCTACGGTGCCGCTGGACAAGCTGCCTCTGCCCTGCACGCCATGGCTCTCCTGCAAGTCCGCCAAGGTGCTAAAGGAACTGCACGAGGGTAGTTCCGCCCCGGGATTGATGCAGGAACTGCGCCGAGCGATGGAGGTCATGGCGCGGTCTCTCGGGCGGACGATGGCCACAGTAGTGGTCCAGGAGCACCACCTTTGGCTCAACCTGGTCGAGATGGGTGAGGCCGACAAGACACGATTCCTTGCTGCCCCCATTTCCCAGGTGGGCCTATTCGGCGACACCGTCAAGGACTTTGCCCAGCAGTTCTCGATGGTAGAGCAGTAGATGGATGCTAGCCGGTATATCCTGCCCCGGTGCGGCTCAAGATCCCGCACCCCATCTACTCATCGCCAAGGGCGTCCCCCTGCGGTGACTGCACCGGCTACGCCGCAGCCCGCCCCTTCGGCCCGGCCCCGGCGTAGAGCTCACCGTAGGAAGCAGACGCCACCCGTCTCGCGGCCACCCAGAACCCCTGAAAGGCTTCAAAGCGCCCATGAGATGGGCGACCCAGGGACAACGAAACCCGCTGCTCTGGAGCTGGTAAGCAGATCTTCATCTTTTTGTTACCTTTTGCATTTAATTGCGCTGCATGCCCAAGTGGCTGCAGTACTCAAGAGCTCAGCAAGAGTGGTTTCCTTGTTCCCTGGGTCACATATCCGGTGTGTACAGCTGGCATCACGACCACTGTCCACCACTCCATTTGGCAGGTTGGCGCTCCAGCGGCGGTCTCCCGCCCTGATCCCCAGCTGTGGCACAAATCCGCCCCTGATGTGACAGTCTCCACGGGTCACGAGGACAGGCCTCTTCCTCCCCCATCCCAGGCTGTTCCGGGGGTGGTCACAAGGAGCCAGGTAAGTGCTTCAATGTCCTTGGACTCAGCACGGCCATGACGTGGTGTGGCACCTCGAGCTCCGCCCCACCACGAGGCCCCACCTGCCGGTACATCCGATGATGTTGTCCCTTTGGTCCCCTTGCGCGGAACTTGGACGCATGGCTTGCGCCTTCTAATCCGTCACGAGGGCTGGTCCGGACCGTCCGACTCGGCTGCGCGATTCACTTCGCCGGGCATCCGCCCAGGTTCAGTGGTGTCCACTTCACCTTGGTGAAAGACGAAAACGCTGCTACCTTGCGTGGAGATCGCTACCCTCCTACGGAAGGACGCGATAGAACCTGTCCCTCCAGCCGAGATGAAGAAAGGGTTTTACAGCCCCTACTTCATTGTACTGAAAAAAGGCGGTGGGTTGCGGCCAATCTTGGACCTGCGAGTACTGAACCGGGCTTTACACACACTCCCGTTCAAGATGCTGACGCAAAGACGCATTCTAGCGAGTGCCCGGCATCAAGATTGGTTCGCCGCAGTAGACCTAAAGGATGCGTACTTTTCACGTCTCGATCCTTCCTCGACACAGACCCTTCCTGCGTTTCGCGTTCGAGGGTCAGGCGTATCAGTACAAAGTCCTCCCTTTCGGCCTGTCCCTGTCTCCTCGCATCTTTACGAAGATCGCAGAGGCTGCCCTTGCCCCGTTAAGGGAGGTGGGCATTCGCATTCTCAACTATCTCGACAACTGGCTAATCTTAGCTCACTCTCGAGACGTGTTGTGCGCACACAGGGACCTGGTGCTCTCACACCTCAGCCGACTAGAGCTTCGGGTCAACTGGGAAAAGAGCAAGCTCCTCCCGGTTCAGAGCATCTCTTTTCTCGGTTTGGAGTTGGACTCATTCTCCTTGACGGCGCGCCTTACGAACGATCACGCCCAGTCGGTGCTGGCCTGTTTGAAGGCGTTCAAACAGAAAACAACAGTTCCACTGAAACTTTTTCAGAGGCTCCTGGGGCATATGGCATCCTCGGCGGTGGCCACCCCGCTCGGTTTGATGCATATGAGTCCGCTTCAGCACTGGCTCCAGACTCGAGTCCCGAGATGGGCATGGTGCCACGGGACTCACCGTGTGGCCATTATGTCGGTCTGTCACCGTCTTTCCAGCCCTTGGACCAACCTCTCGTTTCTATGAGCAGGTGTTCCCCTAGAACTGGTCTCCAGGCGCGTCGTGGTCATGACAGATGCCTCCAAAATGGGCTGGTGCGCTGTTTGCAACGGGCACGCAGCCACTGGCCTCTGGACGGGTCCGCGGCTGCGTTGGCACATCAACTGCCTCAAGTTACTGGCAATTCTGCTCGCTCTGCGGAGGTTCCAGCCGTTGATCCAGGGCAAGCATGTGCTAGTTTGGACGGACAGCACGGCAGTGGTAGCATATTTCAACCGCCAAGGCGGTCTGCGCTCCCGCTGTATGTCACAACTCGCCCGCCGTCTCCTCCAACGGAGTCAGCAGCACCTCAAGTCGCTGCAAGCCACTCACATCCCGGGCAACCTCAACACTACGGCGGACGCGCCGTCACAACAGGTTACCCTCAAGGGAGAGTGGAGACTCCACCTTCAGGTGGTCCAGCTGATTTGGAGTCGATTCGACAGGCACATGTCCACCTGTTCACCTCCCAAGAATCCTCCCCACTGCCCGCTCTGGTACGCCCTGACTGAGGCCTTCCTTGGCATAGACGTGTTGGCACACAGCTGGTCCCCTGGCATTCGCAAATATGTGTTTTCCCCCAGTGAGCCTGCTTGCACAGACCCTGTGCAAGGTCAGGGAGGACGAGGAGAAGGTCGTCCTGGTAAGCACCCTACTGGCCCGCCCAGACGTGGTGCTCGGACCTCACGCTCCTCGTGACAGCTCCCCCCGGGCAAATTCCCCTGAGAAAGGACCTTCTTTCTCAGGGAAGGGGCACCATCCGGCACCCGTGCCCAGACCTCTGGAATCTCAATGTCTGGCCCCTGGACGGGACGCGGAAGACCTAAGCTGTCTCCCACCTGCGATGGTAGACACGTTCACTCAGACTAGGGCTCCCTCTACAAGGCGCCTGTATGCCTTTAAGTGGTGTCTGTTCACTAAGTGGTGCTCTTTCCATCGGGAAGACCCCCAGAGATGCGCAGTCAGATCAGTGCTTTCCTTCCTGCAAGAGAGGTTGGAAGGGAGGCTGTCCCCTTCCACCTTGAAGATGTACATTGCTGCCATAGCAGCACACCATGACGCAGTCGACGGTAAGTCCTTAGGGAAGCATGATCTGATCATCAGGTTCCTAAGAGGCGCCAGGAGGCTGAATCCCTCCAGGCCGCGCCTCGTTCCCTCATCGGACCTCTGTAGTTCTTCAGGGTCTACAGAGAGCCCCCTTTGAGCTTTGCAGTCAGCCGAGCTTAAGGCACTCTCCTTGAAGACTGCCCTCCTGACTGCGCTCACTTCCATCAAGAGGGTAGGTGACCTGCAAGAGTTCTCTGTCAGTGAAATGTGCCTGGAGTTCGGTCCAGGTTACTCTCACGTGATTCTGAGACCCTGACCGGGCTATGTGCCCAAGGTTCCCACCACCCCTTTAGGGACTAGGTGGTGAACCTGCAAGTGCTGCCCCAGGAGGAGGCAGACCCAGCCCTGTCGTCGCTGTGTCCGGTGCGTGCTTTACGCATCTATTTGGATCGCACGCAGAGCTTTAGAATCTCTGAGCAGCTCTTTGTCTGCTTTTGGTGCACAGCGGAAAGGAAGTGCTGTCTCCAAGCAGAGGATCGCCCACTGGCTCGTTGACGCCATAACTATGGCATATCTTGCCCAAAACAAAAAACCCCCTTCGTGGTGTAGCGGCTTCTTGGGACTTGGCCAGGGGTGCCTCTCTAACAGACATTTGCAGAGCAGTGGGCTGGGCAACACCCAACACCTTTGCAAGGTTCTACAACCTCCAGGTGGAACCGGTTTCGTCCCAGGTAGTGGTACGCAACAAGCGGATAAGCCCGGGATAGCCGGCCGGGTGTATCGCTTGCACATAGCGCCTTCCACCTCCTTTTGAGCTGAAGACATGCGCTGTTAATTCCCAGTAGTGTTCACAAAATTGTTCCCTGGTTGACTTCCTCCGAGCCCTGTGGCAGTTGAGTTTTCGGAGAGACTCGCTGCCGGCCCAGTACACGCGCTAACTAATAGCCCGGTTCTGGGGTAGGTGCTCCGCATGTGGCGGTTCCCTGTAAGGCTAACCCCATGCGATCTATATCTTCCGCTAATTCGTTTCCCTGCTGGCAAACTGTGTCTTCCTTGGGCAGAGCCCCTCTGCCCCAGTCTCCATGTTGTAGTAACTCCTCCCCCATTGGGCAGGATCTACCTTGAAGGCTCTCCACATGGTTGGAAAGGCTATGTGATGTATTCTTCCACTTAAATATCCCCCCTCTCTTGGGGCGAGGTGTGGTCTCTGCGGTATCCTACCCTTGGGAGGGACACCCCCTGACTAGACCTGGCAGCCCAGTCGGATAATCCCCCTTCTTTTTTAGGGAGTGGAAAAAGAGAAGGGGAGAAGAGGCCACGACTGGATTAAGCCTGTCTCTATCTTTGGGTAGTCGACTTGTCCCCAAAAAGGGCCATTCGACACTCATAACTGTGTTGGGGGAGGTTACGTGTTGACCTGGTGTGCTGGCTATGAGGCACACAGCAAGTCTGCCCACCACACACCGCCAGTTCACGTAACACAGTTCAGCCTTGTGGCGTTTTGTATAGGGACCCCTAGTGTCACTACATCGACACCAATGTCGAGTGAGTGACAGATAGGGAACGTCATGGTTACTGGTGTAACCTCCGTTCCCTGATGGAGGGAACGAGACCATGATGCTTTTCTCAGTAGAAAAATAAGAGAAGACAAGATAAAAGTCTCCATTTACTCTCCATTTAATCTTATTGCTTTCTAGGAGAAACAACTGATCTCATCTGTGAATTTTCTTTCCTAAGGGGTCAATAAGAAAGTGCATTGCCTTTTTTAAAAAGCAGTAATTAATGGACACAGTTGTTCTATTGCAGCAGCACCTATAGCGTCATAGGGTTCCTTTGTGTTAACACCATTTTTCTTCTTGCGTCCCAAACGGAGTTGTTCTGATTAATTAGCGTGCATAGAATATCGATGGCAGGCACTAACCCTTTGCTCACAAGAGGGTGTGAAGAGACTCACTGTGGTGTCTAAGTGCATCCAGAAATCTGTTTATTGGCTCTCTGGATATTCTACATATACATTTGCCTCACCACAATTACTCAGAGTGTCTGAAAAGAGATGCCATCAACATCATGAGAAGCACAAAGCAAACACAGCATGATGCTGATAACTGCAATGAGTGTTTTTCACATGCTGGGTGGTTGGCTGCTCAGGGATTAATTATCCTTTTAGTTTTGTACCTCAAACTCACATTAGCTTAATTGAATCTTGAAAATATTACTTGCACAATAGGGATATTTTATGCACAAAGAACTTTATTTTTTTCTTTTTCCTTTCCCTCCTGTAATAGAGCATCTCCAATTGGTATCATTTATATCTTATTGCTAAATTAGGCACTGCATTCTAGTCAGCCGCATGGTCATTGTTTATTTAACGATTTTTTGTCTGTGCTATGCAACTTTGCTTTTAGCTATGCTACTTTCTATGCTCTGCAAATACAGACCTCATGTAAAGATGTGTTGTGAAATATTTATAGATGCTAGTGATATGAATTCTAGCCTGGAACAATACAATAGGGTTTTCTTCTTCTTTGTAGTAAAAGAAAACTTGTTTATATTTGTGAATTTAAGTGTATATTTTTCTGAAGGTTGGCTGATGGGATGGAGAATTAAAACAGAGGACAATAAATGTTTCATTATTATCAAAGGACAGCAATGCCTTAATAGTAAAACAGGACTTTTAGGCTGTATGTATTGCAAGTGAAAATTAGTTGAAAATCTGCTTATTGCAGAAGTTTTTAGGAACGAAAAAGTTCTAATTTTTATTGTAAAATACTCTTTTTTGCACAATATGCCAAGCAAAAATGTCACATTTTGCAAACGTTAATATGCAATAAGCCTCAAACACCCCTGAAGTCTCTGAAATAAATGTCGCATTGCATAAGCTGGTGCAGAACAGAATAATTAGTATGAACCTCTAGGTAGAAATAGATTGTTTCAGGCTGCTATGTATGATCTTTCTAGACTGTCATAACTTTTGTAATAAAAATGGTCCAATTACGTGGTATAAAAAAAAATTCTCAGCACATTGTTGTCACTCTCACATTATCAGTAAATCCTTAAATCCTCTGTAAAATTTGTAATCTCATCTGTTTAAACTGAAATAAGCTATAAACTAGGCTGAGCATATTGTGGTTGTCCAAAAATTGCATAGTCCACTAGGACTAATACAAAGCGATGTCCGCCTGCTGACCGCTGTAATGGCCCGACAAGGTCTTTGCCAATTCTCTCGAAGGGGACCTCGATCAGCGGAAGGGGGCACAATGGTGCTTTTGGGATGGCAGGTGGATTCACCAGCTGACATTCGCGGCATGCCGCACACCACCTGTGAACATCGGCGCCAATGCCCGGCCAATAAAAACTTGCTATTAGTCGGTTCAGTGTTTTTCTTTCCACTAAGTATCCTGCCATCAGATTATAATGAGCCTCCTGGAACACCATTTCCCGGCGGCTCTGCGGTATTAAGAGCTGGGTTGTATTTTCCATGGTTTGAGTGTCCTGCGACACCCTATACAACCGCTCGTTTATAATTGCGAAATAGGAATATGAAAGTGCGACATTCGGCTGGAGTTGTTGACCATCGATCACTCTCACTTGGTCAAAGGCGTGCTTGAGGGTTTCGTCTCGTGACTAATTTTCCCCTTCGGGAAATCCCCCGAGGTTGGGAGGGGCTGCAGCCTCTCCCCCCCTCATGTCATCCTGACGTGGAGCTGATGAAGACGGCCCCGGCTCCGGCTCCCTTGCCAGAGCATCGCACATTTCACGTCTCGTCACTTTTATGCAGGACCCATCTGCGCATATTCCCTTTAATACATTTCTAAATTCAGGCCAATTAGTCCCCAAAATCAGCAGATGGGTGAGGCAGGAACTAACTGCGGCCTACACTCTATGCTTTGTTCCCCGAAATTTAATAACGAGGGTCACCACAGGGTAGTTGTGAATATCCCCATGTACACATTTCACCCTCACCCTTTTAATTGTGCCCAAAGCCTCGTGTTGAACCAAGCATTGATGGATAGTGGTCTGGTTAAAACCCGTGTCCACCAAGGCTTGGTGTGTACTCCCCTTGATTCTTACTGGTATCCTGTACCCTCCTGCCTGATCGGGGGCAGCCTGTGGTGCGTCAGGGATCTGGACTACAGTTCCCAGCTCCATCACAGGACACTGATCCCGGAAGCGTTCCGGATCCCCACAATACCAGCAGGCCGGCCCAGGCGCTACACTTGCACTTGTGGGGGTGGGTACATCCGCCTGAGGGGGAGAGCGGGTATACCCTGAAGTCACCGGGAAAGGGATAAACCAGCGCAAGCGAGGAGCCGGCTTCGGCGCCGGGTTTCCATGCCTCCGGGGTGCAGGAACAGGGCCTGGAGAGAGGACAGAGTGAGAGGGGAGTGGAAAGAGATGGGAGAAAACACTGGGGGAGGGGAGAGAGAGAGAGAGGGCTCCTCCGCGCTTGGGCACTCAGCCATATGGTCCTCCTCCAGCTGGAGCGCTTCCTCCAGCGACGCCGGGCGATGGCACTGGACCCACTCTGCCGTCCCTTCTGGAAGCTGGTGGATCAGATGTTCCAGCACCACTTGGTCAACCACTCCCTCGATGTCACGGTCCCCCACCAGTAGCCATTTCTGGCCAGCGTCACGGAGACGTTGAGAGAAGGCCTCTCCAACTCCATCGAACGGAAGAGCTGGCGGTGTTGTTCTGGGCTCTGGCCAACCTGCTGCAGGATGGTTTTCTTCAAGACATTGTCGGCCAGGAGACTAGCCGCTGGCAGTTTATGAGCTGCGAGCTGGGTTCTCCCCGGACAACAAAAGGATAAGCCGGGCCGCCCATTGAGCACGTGGCCAATGGCAGATCTCGGCGGTCTGCTCGAATAGGTCGAGGAAGGCTTTGGGGTCATCTTCTGCAGCCATCTTCACGAATTAGGGCAGGTGCAAGAGACTAGTGTTGTCCGGGGTTGCAGCCAGGGCTTTCTCCTGGCTGAGGAGGCTTCGGATCACCCGCCGGTCCTCTGCTTGAGCCCTAAGGATCTCATAGAAGCGGCGATCCTGATCGTGACGGAGCTCAAGCAGGGCCTGTTGGTGGGAGTGGTGCAGGCCGGCGAGGGACTTGAGGACTCCATGGGGCGAACTTCCTTCGGTTCCATGTTTCCGGGTTTCAGCACCAGTGTAACAAAGCTTCACACAGGGAGGGAAGGAGGACACAGGGAACCGGGTTTCTTCAGTCTCAGGTAAGGCTTTTTAATTGTCAACTTTCTGAGCTTACAGCTTCACAATAATTCAATAGCTTCACAATATCTTATTAGCTTTACATTAACTCTTTAGCTTCACATTAACACATCAGCTACTCAGCAGGACTCTAGATCTCTGGCTCTTTCTCTCGATCTGGTGCTGGCATGGTCCTTTTATGCCGTTCTCCCCAATCTCACTTCAATTAGAGACAGGTGTTAGTCACAATTTGGTTCTGGTGTATGCACCCTTACCATTCTCTCTCTCCCTCGACGGATGCTCAACCACGCTGCCACAGGGGGTATTTAATGCACCCTAACCCTAACATGCATATAGCCTATTTAAAAATGTATAATATTTTTATACATTTGAAATGTGTAAATCTTTAAAAAAAGAAGAAAAAAAAATGTAGACACTTGTTTCACCCATCATATGGCCTGATCTGTGTTTTGTTTTTGTATTTTCTGAATGTTTTAGCATTGCAGTACCATCTTTACAGGTCAAGTACAGAGGTTGCACTACAAATATCAGAGGAAGGGGTTGTAAAATTTTAATCATGGTCTATTTTATCCGTCCTATTAGTTTACGTTTCCTTAATAAATAGTATATTTCAAAGTCAACATTTTTTTCGCAACTTACTTACATTATTTATGATTCTAGTGGAGCGCGCAGAGCACATCTGGTGACATTTTGCTTACACACATACAGTGCAGCACGCAGAAAGCAAGCATGCGGGCAAGAGAGAGAGAGAGAGAGAGAGAGAGAGAGAGAGAGAGAGAGAGAGAGAGATTTTTTTTTTTAAAGACTGCACGCTTAGGGTGCTTCTCAAAGCCTAGTGAGGCTGTGTCCTTCCTAGACCAGTCCTTCTGAGGCTGTAGGCTAGACTCCTCCTCAGCACTCAGTGCTAGAATGAGACAGTCTAGTAAGTGTGCATGGTGAACCATAAGCTTAGAACCATGTGATATTTTACTTTGTTTAGAAAACCCATATTCTTTAGAAAACGCATATTCTTCAGAAAACGAGAAATATATCCTTAATCCCTAATTATTTTAGCAAAATGTTTTATTCACAAAGCTAGAGTCACTCAAAAAAGCCTTTATATAATACATTTTACAACACTTATCTTAGAATTTATATTTAAATATATATATATATATATATATATATATATATATATATATATATATATATATAAAAACAGAACCCTAGACTTGTAAAAACTATAAAACTTTTAAAGCTTTTCAAATGCCTGTAATTGCCCTTTTATTAATTTCATACAAATTTTAACTTTGTATCTTCTAATTTGTTGTATTGTCTAAACTACTTGCATTTTTTATTTTTCTACATATTGTCTTGGTGCAAATGTGAATACAAACTTGAAGAGAGAAAGAAAAAAGTAAGCAGCATCATAAAGGTTTCTGCATCCGTGGTTACGAAACTCATTTTCCACCCTTTGGGACATGTGCAAAGGATTGTGGGTGATTGAAGGCCACAAAGGATACACCCAATGCATCCTCCAAAATATGGCAAAGAAGACTGCGAAACGAGGCTGCCTTCCAAGTGTTCTCACAATTGAGACAGCCTTCGACGGTGCTTGATGACGTGGTAGCTGAGATATCCAGCCTAACGAGGCTGCAGCCAAGCACCCTTAGTCTGCCGCTCTCTGTCAGAATGATCACTTAAGGACACGTGAACACGAAAACTGGTGCGGAGTATCAAATACACAGAATGTCCTAACTGCACGTCAATATGAAGAAAGCCAAACCCCGGTCATTTATAGCCAATTTTGAAATCCCGGCCGGACGCTTTTTTCAGGTCCAAAAAAGAGGACATGTCCGGGAAAAAGAGGATGTATGGTCACCATTCCCTCCGTTTTGAATAAACAGCTGTGCTATTAAACAAATCTGTAAAGCATAGCAAGGGGCAGTTTCAAATGTTATTTGGTTGCATTACTTACTCGTTTGTCCTTTATAAGTTAAAGACTTGGATAAAGACATTAATACATTTTTGGTGCCAATAAGCATTTTTTATTGTTACATATCTGTACACATTTATCGTCTACTGCAAGAAGGGTGGAGGAGTGTTTGAACTGTCACTCTTTATAAAAAGTGGTGACAATACTCACTCAGATCAGTGTAGCTTTTTTAGTTATAGCAGTTTTCAAAGAAGTAGCAGTGGAACATGGCATAACGCTACATTTCTTTTTATGTCACATTTTTATTTTCATTTAGGAAATAATTAGTGCTGTCAATCGATTAAAATCAGAGCTGTCAGAATTAACGCTTTAACGCATGGAATTAATTTAAAAGGCTTAACATGTAATATTTTCTTAATCGTGACTAACGCATTCACTGTTAATACAACATGAACACATGTTGGGAAAGGCGGAACCTTTGTAATGTGTCCGCCCGGAGTCATTACACTAACGCACACTTCACAACACACACACACACACACACACACACACACACACACACACAAACACACCAAAGCCCTTTTACCAAGGTGAGCCTACAAGCTTAGCATAAAATGCAGCGGTCCTAAAGACATTCTATGGGCGGTACTGTCATGCTACTTGACCGTTACGCTCTCTGCAATCTCACTAAATAAAATAGTCTCTGCACACATACACAACAGTGCTTCCATGATAAAATGATAGAGAAAGGACCTCTTAATGCTATTTGATGTACAAAACAAGCCCAGCTGGGACTTGTGATAGAAATCAAGTATTTTTCAGAAGCATGTAAGGTGCATTTTAATTACCACAGAAGCACGTCAAGCCATAACTATCCCCAAAACGCAGAATGAGACTTTTTTTTGCAAGCGCTCTTCATATGAGGTTCAAAGTAGCGCTGGCGTGGTGCTGCCTTGACGTGAATCATAAATGCGGCTTTAAGATTGCTGTAGGAAAGCAAATAGCCACAGTCTACTGGTAGATTCATATTGTGGAGGATTTGAGTTTAAGAGATTTAATGCACATTGCAATGAATATGCAAACTATGGAGAGACTAGTTCTTTCAATTAGTCTAATTCCCACTTAGACATTGGGAAACGTTTAATGTTACTTGAATTGGAGATAAATGTTAATAAAACATTATATTGATACATTTTGTTTTGTTTTCTTTCCTCAGATGGAAATGACCTCTGTCAAGCTCCTTAAATTTGCAGACAACACTACTGTCGTCGGCCTCATCCTAGATGCCAATGAGTCTGCAAACTGAAGGGAGGATGAACAGCTGGCTGTCTGGTGCAGTCAAAACTGCCTGGAGCTGAACATGCTCAAAACAGTGGAGATGATTGTGGACTTCAGGAGAAACACCCCAGCATTACCCCCCTCACCATTTTGAACAGCACTGTGGCAGCCAGGTTACTGAGTTCTACCATCTCAAAGGACCTAAAGTGGGAGACCCATTGACTCCACTGTGAGAAAGGCCCAGCAGACATTGTACTTCCTTCACCAGTTGAGGAAGTTCAACCTGACTCAGCAGTCACTGAGTCTGTCCTCTGCACTTCAGTAACTGTCTGGTTTGGTTCAGCTACCAAATCGGACATCAGAAGACTACAAAGGACAGTTCGGGATGCTGAGTGGCTTACTGGTTCTCCCTTTCCCACCCTCCAAGAACTGTACACATCCAGATTGAGGAAAAGGGCTGGAAAAATCACCCTGGACCCCACTCACCCAGCCCACTACCTCTGAACTGTTGCCCTCTGGCCGGCGCTACAGAGCTCTGAGAACCAGAACAGCCAGGCACAAGAACAGTTTTTTCCCTCAGGTCATCCATCTCATGAACAGTTAAAACCTCCCCATTGAGCAATA
Source organism: Myxocyprinus asiaticus (assembly GCF_019703515.2). Taxonomy (NCBI): domain Eukaryota; kingdom Metazoa; phylum Chordata; class Actinopteri; order Cypriniformes; family Catostomidae; genus Myxocyprinus; species Myxocyprinus asiaticus. The sequence goes on along the minus strand of NC_059377.1, from coordinate 28,438,105 downwards.
ATTATGTGCAATAACAAGCTTAGTCAGTTATATTTATTTAACATATCCCACCTCTTCTGCACATTTTATTCCCTTGCACTATCTGTATATAACCGATTGTATTTGTATATGTATATTTTTGTGTCTTATTGTGTATTTTTATATAAACTTTATATTCTATTCACTTATTTTTATTCTTTATTTTATTATTTCTGTTTTTTTGTTGTATTGTTTGTGCACTGGAAGCTTCTGTCACCGAGTCAAATTCCTTGTATGTGTTAACATACTTGGCAATAAAGTTCATTCTGATTCTGATTCTTCTAAATGCATTTTGACCAAAAAGAAATACATAGCCTGTAGGCTTGTCAAATTTCAGCACTTTCAAAATCTGCGATTAATCGTGATTAACTACAAAAAATGATGCGATTAATCGCAATTCAAAAACTACTGACAGCACTAATTAAAATTTTCAATCGGATTAATTACATGGTATACAGATTAATTAATCGCATATATAGATACTTGCGGAGAAAACCCCAATAATATATATCAAATAACACTAATTTTATAATGATGAAATAATTATACATAGTTATATTTAAATAATTACAAAAAAATGCATTATATTATTGTGGCAGATGAGTAAAAAATTGATAAGACAGTACAAAAAGTGGCTCTATAATCCAATATATTGTTTATTTATAAGCCAATCATTGGCCTACAGTTCCCATCTGTTAATCTCTGTTTTTAGCTCAGTTGTATTTTTAATACTTGTTATTTTAATGTAATTTTATCTCTTCTATTTTAATACTTTTATCCAAGATTTATTCAAAAGCCCTAAATGTTTTTAAGATAGAAAAATACTGCTGTAACGCTGGGTACTTGGAGTGGAGGAGACGCAGGAGTAGATTCTTTCAATCCTTTAATTATAATCGCTGGAGTAGAACAAACGCTAGAGTGGAACAAATGACATAGCTCAAACTCACAAAATAACAACACAACATAATACTTCAAGGACTGACAAATGAATGGGCAAAACAAGAGGATATTTATACAAAAGGAACTAATGAGGGAATGGAATACAGGTGAGGATAATAAGAAACAGATGGAAGTGATGAGGGCATTGAAACATGGGAGATGTAGTCTGGAGGAAAACTTCATAATAAGAGTCCATGAAGAATGTGAGAGAGACAGACTGTGACAACTGCTCTGTTTAAATTATGTTATATCAATGTAGTTAGAAACTTTTTTTTAGTAGCTTGTAGTGTAGCTAACTACTTTTTAAAAAAGGGTAGACTGACTGCACTTTAAAAAAATGCTTTAAATCATGACTAGCCTGTAGCTTACATTTTCAAAGTAGCTTCCCCAGCACTGGTTTCTATAGTGGTTAGAGATTTATCTTTATTGTAATGTTCTATAATATTTAATCTCACAGGAGGCAGACACAGGATTTCATTTCGTCCGTTCAAAATACCACAGCAAATGTGACTGGAAAGAGACAAATCTATAGAGTGTGCTGCTCAATGTAATGGGGCTTATTGTCCTCAAATGATAATATTGATACATCAATAAAAGCCATTCTCTTGCAATTCTGTTAAAGTTCTAACAGCATAACTGCCTGTATTGACACTTCAAGGTCTGTTCATATGTAATAGGCCTACGTACTGTCTATATGCACACCTGCTAGACCCATTAAGTCTGCAGAATAAAACTCTTCCAAGTCCCAACAATTTGACGATTTAATAGTGATCTATAAAAATGTGTGAGAGGGGCTCATGGGGAGAAAGTGAACAGCAGGGCTCTCCAGAAACATATCGGTTCAGTGCCTGCACATTATAAGAAACCTGGTCTTCTGGCTCATGTCTGTGAGAACAGTTTTGTATGCAGACTGTGCGTCTGGGTCTGGTATATATATATATATATATATATATATATATATATATATATATATATATATATATACAGTACTGTGCAGAAGTCTTAGGCACATAAGATGTTTCACAAAATCTTAAGATGGTTATTTATATCTTCAGCTTTAGTGTGTCAATAGGAAATATAAATGTTAGACTCCCAAACATTAATTTTGCGAATAGAAGAACAGGGAGCCCTGAAACAGATGTCATGGCCCCCACAAAGCCCCCCACTGAACATCATGTCATTCTGAGATTACATAAAGAAACAGAAGCAATTGAGACAGCTTAAATAGATAGAAGAACTGTGTCAAATTCTCCAAGAAGCTTGGAACATCCTATCTGCCAAAAAACAAGAAAAACTGTATCCAGGTGTACCTAGGAGAATTGGTGCTGTTTTAAAGGCAAAGGTGGTCACACTGAATATTGATTTAGCTTTTTTAGTCACTTGCTTGCTCTCTTTTTTATATTAACTGCAAGCATCTAAAGCAAATGACTAAAAACTGGATTGGAGGACAGATTATTGTATAATCTGATATAAACAGACTGACAGATAAAAAGAGGCGGGACAGTTCAGTGAAAGGGAGGAAAGACACTGGGCCAATTTCTGCAGGTGAAAGGGTTGCAGGGTAATCTGAGATGGGTGTAAGGAATCTTCTCATTTTGTGAATAGAACTTTAAGATCTTAAATTTGTGGATAGGAAAAATGTCAAACAAAGTTTTGATCAACTGACAGCACATGTTCGAGCATGCACAACATTCTGATTAACTGGCAAATCCTTCTTGGGGGAAAACTGTTAGCAGTAATTGAGAAATTTCAAATTAATCCAAGTGGGGTGTATAAGATTTAGTGCCTGAATTGAAGCAAAACAAGAAAATCTGCAATTATCTTCAACTATTTTCCTTTATTTACTACAAAACATTGTTCCCTTCAAAGCCCAGAGATTTTGTTGTTGTTATTGTTGTGGTTTGTTTGTTTCTCATCATACAAAATATAATTTAAATTTGTGAACATTCTTCAGGGCTTTCTCAGATCATGGCTCTGCATCTTTGCATTATTATTATATTTATGCATTTAGCAGACACGCATTAAGGGAATACAGTTTTTTGTCAATATGTGTTACTGGGAATGGTCAGACTGATCACACTCTGGCTGTGTCTGAAAAATAGAAAACGCTGCCTTCGGAGGCTGTATATGGAGGCAGGATGAAAATAATGTGCTTTTCAAACTATTCTTAGGCCAGTTTGCTTAAGAGTCTTTTAAACCATTAACTGATGAGGAAGCAAGGCAGAAAGACAGCTGCCTATGTTTTTGGATGCAGCCTCGAGTTGGTCGACAGGAGATCGAGTTCTGCTGCAGAAATTGACTCCACGAAATTGACTCCACGTTGTTAGCACCATGCTCTACCAATTGGGCTTTAGAAACCCTAATATTATTGTCTGCAGTCTTCTGTTACTATACAAAATGTATCCCATGTTACAATAACTATATACTGTAAATGAGCAAAAATAAGTATAAATATAAGTTTATAAAAATAAGGCACATACATTTAATGTTACATTTTATATTGCCTCTTATTTGAAAACAAGGGGTCATATTGATTTTACCTACTGTCTGAGTAGAAGTATGAGCCCCTGTTTGCTAAAGGACACTGTTTGTTGTGTTTATTAAAGAATCAAAGGTTACATTTTACTCCAAAACATTGCTCCATAACTCAGCAGATAATGGTTACATTACAGACCCTTTTTTCCCCACTGGCAATGCAGCACCATAGCTTGTTAGGTTTTCACCAGATTAATTAGCCGGATAGCTGCACCAATGAACAATACTTCACAAAGTACAGACATCCCAGCGTTTATTGTTCAAGGCCATCGATCACTTGGAGGTGGGAGCTAGCAGTTGGCAGTCTTGCAAGTCGATTGATAAAAGACTAAGTGAGATCTACCCAACCTCTCTTTCCCTGTTTTTTCTCAATCTCTCATGAACTTTGAGATAAATAGTCTTGCATAGACAGACATTTGACTAAACAGCTAAAAGCGTAGCCCACATTGCAGCTTATTCTTGCCAAGAACCTGCCATTTAGGCAGTAGGTGTGAAAAAAATAAATAAATAAATCAGTTAAAAAAATTTAACAACAGTATCTGTAAATGGCTGTAAAGAAGGCATCAGAAAAATTGCAAATGAATTTGTGTAGACTTTATCAGAATTTCTGCCCATCCAACAGTAATAAGTAAATATTATTTCACAGATATACAGTACTGTGCAAAAGTCTTAGGTACATATGATGTTTTACAAAAACATTTGTCTAAAGATGGTTATTTATATCTTCAGCTTTAGTGTGTCAATAGGAAATATAAATTTGAGTCTCCCTAACATTTCTTCCCTGCAACAGATGGCATGGCCCCTACTGAGCCCCCCACTGTCAGTCTGGGATTACATGAAGAAACAGAAGCAGTTGAGACAGCCTAAATTCATAGAATTCTTCAAAAAGCTTGGAACATCCTATCTGCCAACAACCAAGAAAAACTGTGTCCAGGTGTACCTAAGAGAATTGGTGCTGTTTTGAAGGCAAAGGTGGTCACACCAAATATTGATTTAGCTTTTTAATGTTTACTGGATTTTGTATGATGTTAATTGATCAATGGAAAGTGTTTATGCCATTATTTTTGAAGTCCTTACTATGCAACATTTTTCACAAGTGCCTAAAACTTTTGCACAGTACTGTACATACAAAAAATGGATAACACTTTACATTAATGTTCCCTGTAAGTGCTTATAAAGAGGTTCATTTTCAAATGTAGTATAAATCATTGATGTGCAGTTTTAACAACATGAATTAAAATGCCAACTTTCATGCAATACGGTACAAAATAGTGAGAATTTTATCCTACATGTTATAAATGTTTTATAAATGTCTTATTCATAAATATCACACATATATCAATCAAACACATAAAATGCCACAGTGCAGCAAAAATAGACAATTGTAGTATGAGGGATTATGTAATTTTGCTACAGTCCGCTTTGTGTTTACACTAAATTGAAGGCTGTCATGTCCCAGATGAGTTTATGTGATTGATAAAGTACTTTCCAGTTTTGTGTACAAAATGCATCAGACAGTCAAAGAATGAACTGTGAGCGGCCTGTGGGCATGCCGTCTGAGGCCAAAACTATGAAATTGAGGACCCGAGGTGCATAAAGCACAGATATCTAATATAATCACTAAGTCTACATGTTAAGTTGGCATTGAATGACGAGTATAGGTCGGTGGAAAACAGATTATGCACAGATTAGACTTTTAACTCTGTCCCATCAAAAGGTTGCCGTTCAAGTTGGTTTGTCCAGCTGTGTGGGAGTGAAAGCTCACCTCACACTGCCAGAATTTAGCATAAACCTGCCACACTATTTTTCAATGCTATCTAACATGTCTCTGTTAGCTCAGCTGGTGTTACTTTGGCCTTGAAACATAAGTCTCTCTTCTGTCCATGACTGCCCTAGCTTCAGGATCGTCCCTGAACCAGGCAGGCTCTCCACACACCCACTTACGTGAGTGAAACCAGCCAACTTCAGGCTAATGACTGTGAGAGGTAAGTTTGCATTCAGTCCTTTAAATTCTGCCATGACACGGCAGACTGCTTTATGACTTTTTTATTCCGCCTGGGATAGAGCTCGATTTTATGAGACACTGTAGTTTGTATTACCATTATTGAATGAGGCCACAGTTTAGTGCTCACTGCTTGGGCTGTCAAAAGCCATTAGTGCAGTGACTCAACCAAGTGTTGTCACAGTGCCACATGTATGAGATGAGAATGCTAGCTATCCTCATGGGCCCTGAAACTTACCTGTGTTTAATCTCCAGTTCCAGGAGAGTTAGAAAAGAGAGCAAAACCTGAAAGTAGAAAGTAAAAGACTATTTCAACAGCACAAAAGTAAACATAAATAAAAAAAATTTTTTTTAGAGAAAAACAAACATTAAATGTTTCAGTATTCACAAAATATTGTCACAGTCTGTTGTATTCTCTTGCTGCTATGGCATCACAAATCGAACACAGGCTGAAGTCTAGGGGTTCGAGCCCTTATACCATGGTTATATCTTGGCATGTAATTTTACTCCTTTTTTTTCTTGTTTCCGGAAGTATTTTCCCCATTTCTTTTTTCCATAGGGATTTCATAAATTCGTTCAGAAAAGACTTCTAAGTCATGAACCTAAACCAAACAGCTCCGAGGTGAATCACATCATTACAAACTTTGATTTGAAGCAAAAAATAAAAAAATACATAAAAATAATAATAAAATTGGACAAAAAGACAAAGGTACAAGACTGTGTACTTCAGTCTTACTGAACTGCAATCCCATGAAGCATTGCTAATGATGCAATTTAATAAAAAATATAGATACTTGAGAATTTTGGGTGAATTTTGGGTGATCTTTTAACTCTAAAAGGTCTAAAATCCCATGCCATGTCGGAATTATTGTAATTACTGTACGAGATGGCAACTCGGAGATTCTACTCGGAGATGTTCTCAGACGTCCTGGGACCTGGGAAGTTATTTGTTTCAATGGCAACACACCAAAACAGCTTTGTGGTTGATAACAGCAAAAATATCACTTCACTAATTCATTAATTCACATCTATATATTCTAGCAAAATGTTCAAGAACACTCCAGGTAAAAAATGGCATAATAAACCGGTACATCAAAAAGAAATGTGTTCACTTTTACCTTTAACTGGTGAGGTTGTTTTCACATGATGTCACGACTGTCAAGTCGAAGCTTTCATAGAATTCCCAATTAACAACTTGTAATTTACAAGTTCTACGAAGAGGTGAACACTTTTAACAAGTTGGAATCAAGTAATTATGGTAACTCAGTGATTAAGTAAATGCATCATTTGTTCACCCGAATTCTCTGATTGGTGGATGTTTTCTCTTCAGGGTCATGAGTAATGTTGAAATAACATGGACTAAATGCTTCAACAGAAGCATATACTATCGATTAACCTCAGAGCTCATGGTAGGTCTGTATTTAAAGCTTTAAGAAGTTATCATTAAAAATCTTTTCCCCTATGGAGAAAATGATTGGGATTTTTACTTCCTGAACCAGACAGTTTTGCACTATCCTGGTAAAACATCTACTACAATATACTGAAATACTTGCAATTTGTATTTTGCTTGGAAAACAATTACACTATAGTCACAATAAACTGTTGTTTTTCAATGGCCGTCAATGAGGAAACATGCTTTTTGGCATCATATGGTGTAGTTCCGGCCCCTACAAGCTGAGGCTAACAGGGACATGCTAATCCCTGACCCCCTGAAATGAACCCCTGACCTTGGTGTTACTAGTGCTGTGCTCTACCAGTTGAGCTAGAGATAAAGCTAATTTAGGACAGAGAATCACTTTCTCAGTGGTGGGATCATTGCTATGAACAGTATGGGTGTGCGTCACATGCATGCTACCAAACTACAACTGTAAAAACAACAGCTCTGTCCTCCATGTGTTACGATATTGTATGGAGAAATATCTGCATGCGAAGGACTGAAGCGGGTCAGGAAATTCCTGTGAAATATTTACTGGAATTTAACCGCACAGCCTTGGTTTACTGTATTTCAATTAATTATTGATCACACGCACTCTTTATTGCCAGATAAATTTTGTTCGTGGTTACAAGCGAAAGCTTGTAGCTCATAAACACTGAACAAATTTGGACATAAAATTAGATTATAAAACATATGTATATATATCTGTTTCACGCTGTGTGAAATTCATATCTGTTTGACAGGGTCCATTTGTACCTGCTCATTTCTTTTCCCAGAGTTGAGTATGTTGAACTAAAATAAAGCAACCACAGGAACTCACTGTGATGTTTCTAACCGCTTTTCTGCAAGTATTATTTTAATTATGTAATGTCAAATTCAGTGTCAGTACACAATATTTTTCTCTTAAACTCATTCAGAGAAAGGGTTCTTGTTTACAGGAAAAAAAGATGTATTGTTGCACAACATTATGAAAGAATGTTTAAACAGAAACTAGGTTTTTAAAAGTCTGACATCGGCACTCGCCTGCGATGAATCATTCTGAATGGGCACAGGGAGCGACAGGCAAAATACACAACAGGTTTATTAGTTTTGTGACGCATTAAGTCAAAGGAAATGCGGCTGCTGTTTGCCTGTACTCTGGAGCAAAATGGCAAAAAGGGTACAATGTGACAGCATCAATAAGTGAAAGTAATCCAGTGTGACACTTACTGTAACTGGACTCTTGGCATGAGCCGCAACTATTCACCAGCCGTGTGTGCCTGCTTTCCGCCTCCTCTTGTTTCATCACATCAACCTCTGACCACAGAAAGATGGGAAAATTTTTCGACCCATGATGGCAAAAGCACAAAGACTTGAATGTGTGGGTCATTAAGTTAACTAGAATATTTTGCCTCAAATAGTCTCTGCTCTGAGTTAAGGTGAGGTAATGTTTATTTAGCATTATACCACGCCAATTTTGAAAAATGAAATGCGTACAATAGGCATTTTCACACACCATTTTTCTTCACGAAAGGAGTGTAAAAATGGAGATGGAGGGAAAGAAGGAATAAATTCTTTATTTCTCCAGTCTAATAGGTGTAATTATATTGGTGATATGGTAATGTAGCACTGCTCCCCCCATCTGGTGCGAGGGAACAAAGAGTCGGTTGTGCGACGCTGGCGAAAATCATATGTTAATGATATTTCAGGACCTTGTTGAGTCTGGACAGCAGGGCTGGAGCACCAAGAGGGGAAATGACTTCCATGCCTAACCTATTTCAGCCAGTCTGAGAGATATTGATGGGAGGGGACTGGAACAGGGGGTGGGGGTGTTGGGTTGGCAACTGATTTATCCATTTTACGACCTGGCCAATGTGTGAAGTTAGACTTTCAAGATGACTATTCACAAGCTTTTTCCAGACATCCCGTAGGAAAGAAAAATAACAAATGCAATCTCTTGAATATCTCAAATGTTTTATCCTAGATAGCAATGAAATTAAAAAGAAAACAAATGGTGACTTTTTCTTTAAGGGATAGTTTGTCCAAAAATGAAAATTCTGTCATCATCTCACCCTCATGTGTTTTCAAAACCATATGACTTTCTTCTGTGGAACACAAAAGGAGATGTTATGCAGAATGTTAGGAACTGACAGCCTCAGTCACCATGCATTCTTTACATACAATAAAAAAGTGAATGGTAACTGAAATTGTCACTCTGCCTAAAATCTCCTTGTCTTCCACGAAAAAAAAAAAAAAGTCAGACTGCTTTGGAACAACATGAGGGTGAGTAAATAATATCAAACTGTTATTTTGTGTGAACTTTACTTGTAAGTCTCGTGCTACTAAACCTCATTTCTCACATATAAATCTCACATGTGTCTCCTCTAGAGTTTTAGAAGAAGCTAACTTATCCAGATTAATTTTATAACTCTATACTCTTAAAGGAATATTCCGGGTTCAATACAAGTTAAGCTCAGTCGACAGAATTTGTGGCATTATGTTAATTACAACAAAAATAATTTCGACTCGTCCCTCCTTTTCTTTTAAAAAGCAAAAATCGAGGTTACAGAGAGGAACTTTCAATGGAAGTGAATGGGGCCAGTTTTTGGAGGGTTTAAAGGCAGAATATTTTATAAAAGTACTTTAATTCTTCTGTTAAAACTTATGTATTATTTGAGCTGTAAAGTTATTTACATAATCGTTTTTACAGTCGTTTTAGGGTTTTAGCTTTACAGCGTTATGCTGTCATGGCAATGAAGTTGTAAAATTAGATATATACAAAGGCCCTTTCAAGGCAAGTCAGTGGACTCAACGGCTATTTTTGGAACATGTGGCATAAAGAAATACAGCTCTTATCTACTTGATGGGTAAGGACCGAAATATCCAAAACAGTTGGTCAAGATTACGATCAAAGAACATATTTCAAATCAACAGTAAAATCTGACAAAACTGGTCTCATAAATTGTGCTTCTGTAGCTCAGATCACGTTAAAAAACGCTATTTTTTTTTTAGGCTGGTTCAGCTGATGCACATTTGCCTTCTTGAGTTGACTGACAGGCAATATCTGTATCTAAAAGATGATTGGCTCTTTTACCTGTAAGGCGGGTCTTACTTTTTTTCAACTGGCACATTGAGTGTTCCAATTTCTCTGTCTCGGGCTTTATTGTCTCTGATATAACTTTACAAAGAAAAGATTAGTAAGCGATTTTATCACACTAAAATCATGTTAACGCATATTGTTTACATCTTGTGGCTGTACTTTTGAAACAGTGAGTATGTTAACGTTTTTACAAACTGGCCCCATTCACTTCCATTGTAAGTGCCTCACTGTAACTTAGATTTTTCCTTTTTTTTTTTTTTTTTTAAAGAAGAGGGATGAGTCGAAATAATGATTTGTGGTAATCAACATTGTCACAAATTAAGCTTAACCTCTTGCAAGATTTTATTTTACTGATTTATTTAACTTTTTGCTTGGGTTTCCTTTCAGACGTTTCATTCCACATAAGAGGGAATGTAATGAGCTGAGTGGGAAATAACCCTCAAACAACAGCACAGCATGCACATGCAACCGAAGTCAAACAGTTTGCACTGAGCCTAATTTTTCGAGATAATTTGCACTTGGCCCGATGTCATTACGACCATAGAAAATGGCAGATGGATTTTCCACAGTGCTCCCCTTGATGAGGCGTGTGCTGGACATGCCTTGCCAGACAAATGCAATATGAGGTTCTGTACCACAAAGGGCACTACTGTTTCATAAAGGAGTGGGCAAATGCCCAATAAACAGGGCTGGGGAGACTCGATGAGGAGCAGTAGCATTTAAAGTCTACAGTGGACTTTTACAGAAATCTAGCATGAAAAATACTCCGTCATGGGGAACTGTAGATAATATGAATTTAAGGCAAATCACCACTGCAAGTCTATTTTCAGAAAACATCTGAGGTTTGATTGGCTTCAAAACTCTACTATTTTCCCTAAATGTCCTACATGTGTAAAATAATTTAAGATAATCCACTGGAATGAAAAACAAACATATCCCACAATAAACATGCCTTTTTAAAATAAAAACATAAAAAAAGAAAAACTAGCCACATCCACTTCAAAAATCCATTTGACTAGTTTTAAAAGTCTATGTGGGTGGGATGGAATGCCAGGATTAATCTTTATAAGATGTAGTATGTTAGATTACATTGTGTGTTGTGTTTGTGTTGTGTGTGTGTTTCTTTTAGCAGGCATATACAGCAGGTCTCCCACACAACAATATAAAAGCTTTTTACCTTGGTGCCCGCAGTCTCTTAGAATACAGAACTCGTTAGAAGATGTGTCTCTTAAGCATGACCAATACAGAAATCTCATAAAGACAGTTACCTAATCATTAATGTCATATCAAGCAGTAAATACATTAAACACTATATATCCATACACTAATTTTCAAATAAGGCTGCTTTTAATGCAGGACAGTGAAAATAAAAACTTAAAATAAATGCACTGTGGCAGGTTTAATATATAACAGAGGAAATATATATCGTCTTTATATCACAACCGAGGTCAATGTAAAGATGTCAAAACTTTCTTTTTTTTAATCTATAGACAGGTCGTGCATGTGAATTAGTTTGTGTATTATTTATTTCTGCTGCTTGCAGGAGCATCTACAAAGGAATAAGTACATAAATATGTAAATAAATATATAAATAAATAACATTAGGGCTTAAACTTTCTGCAGCACTGTAGGCAAATAAGCTTGGTACTTAGTCCTATTTTGTGAGTCATTCGTGGTTTTGAGTTGCAATTTGAGAGGTATTTAAAATAATTAATTTACATTTCTTACATTTATATAGCACTTCAATTATTAATTCACATATTTGATGTATACAAGCTGAAAAAAAAAACACATCACAATACACACACACACACACACACACACACACACTAAATATACAGTATATCATTTGTTATATATTTGTCATTTTCTTTTTCAAATGCTTTTATACATAATGGCTGATATTTCAGGTGCCTTAAACATTTTGACTATACAATTTGTAGTGTAAAGCCACATGAATGTTGTGTATCCAAGAGGGTCTCGTGTGAAGCTGTGAATGTGAACACCATTCTATTATAGGTGTTGTATGAGTGTAGTAACATCTTCTCTGTGACAAGTTCCTCATGTTTCTCCAGTTTTGTCTTACTGTAACCATGCAAAAACAATTCCAAATCTGAATCCCAATACTTCTAATGTAAACACTAGCTCACACAAAATCAGTTCTAATCTGCCACTCTGTTTAGTAATTGTGCCCAGTCTTAATCTACGTGCCTACTCTGCTCAGTTTCCCTCTGCTTTTAGTTTGGACACACAGCTTTCATGTGGCATATTGTCTGACGCTCTTTGGAAACAGAAATGCATTACACCATATGCTGTGCTGCAACTCATTAAGAGCAGTGTCTGGTTCAAAGGCCTGCGACAGATTGATCCTCTGTACTAAACCCAGCCTGAAATGCATTGGAGGCAGGGCTTTGAAATAAATAAATCAGGTTTGAAATTGTTTAACTCTATGTGATAATGCCTTTTCTGTTACTTCTAAAAATTCTGTGCATGCCGGGAATGACCTTGGTTCCTTTAATGACTAAGGGACGCCATCTTTTGATGTTTTTTGCTTCTTTATTGTTTTAATTGACAGAACAGAACCACGTTCTCGTCCAAGTCATTTGCTGTAAATGGTGACAGTAGATTTTATTGTGTATGAAAACCCAGTATTAACATTATTGTCAGTGAAATTCCCCAAGCTTTTTGAACAGGGGCAGGGGGCAACTGTTAATAATTTATGTCCATCTAAGCGTAACAGTCTGAGGGAGATTTCACGCATGAGCATACATTTTTAGCCTCGGATTGTGCCATTTAGCCAAGAGGAATGGAAAATCATAATATCAATCCCCCTGCAGCATGAGAGTGATAAAATAGAGAAAGATCCTATATATTTCAGTGTGTGTGTGTGTGTGTGTGTGTGTGTGTGTGAGTCTGTGTGTGTGTGTGTGTGTGTGTGTGTGTGTGTGTGTGTATGTATATGTGTACAACTGAATGCATGTATGAAAATTAGCCTGATACAATAATGTTTAAAACATTGAAATCTAATTAAAAACTGGATTTTTTTTATTGGAATATTTGGAAGAAAATAAGAACAGTTATGACATAAAATGAATAAGAAATATTTAAGATGCTCCATTATTTCTTGGTCACTTATCAAAGAAGCAAATTTGAGACATTGGCCACCTTTGTACTAAAGGTCAGATGTCCTTTGTTTTCATTGAAGATGCTCTGATTAACATGGATCTTCAGGTTTTGCACAGACTTGTGGAGTTCATGCCAGCTTAAAGGTACATGCTGACAATTAAGCAAAAGGGGACAAATCAAATATTAAGAAATTCTTAAATTCATTGTTATTTTAAAATTTAACTCTACTTCATTTGTTATGCAGATAATACATTTTGTAATGGAAAAAACATGTTCGAAATATTAAAAAAATGCTAAATGGAATTATTTTCACCAGTTGATTACATACAGTACAGATATATATATATATATACATGGGCATGGGCATGATTTATCTGAGTGCAGCCACAGGTTTTCAGCAGCATAGGTAAAGTGGAGTTTTCATGCCAGCACATATGGTATTCTGTAACGTCTTTGTTACTTTCTGCTTTTACAAGCCTATCAAACACAGACATAGCAAGAACCATGTGACTCAACTGTAAAAGTGTAACAGTCTATTACCCTGGGAAAAAGAATAATCAGTCCCCCATAAACTTGAATAACTTCTTTTATGAATAAAAGAAGTGTGATGTTTAATTTTAAAATTGTACCTGATCTTGCATTCCAGGTAAGGAGAATGCAAGATCTATGCTAAATAAATGCAATTTTTGAAGTCAAAATGTTTTTACATGAATACAATTAAATGAAATAGTAATTGACAAGAAGTATACCATCCAAAAATGTTTATGTTTACCAAATTTCATGCATCTTTAATTCTATCTAAACTTAAGAAGTCCAAAGTAATCATTCTTCATGTTAATTCACATTATTCTTTTCAAATGTTCATTTATTCCCATTCATTTCTTCTGTTCCGGAATGTTATAAATCATAGTCAGATGGGATTATTTATTTTATTGGTTTTTTTTTTTCTTCTGTTGTTTACAGGGGTGGTCAAGAATATTACTCAAAAATGATGACAGGACAGTCAGTGAAATAAAAGCAACATGAACGGAAACTAAAACATATGATTTATTTTCCTATCATCTGTTAACTAGTATGTTATCCATTTCCATGATTAAGTACAGTTTATAATGTTTATCTGTTGTATGTTATTATTCTCTCCAAAGTACTTTATGACACTTAATCAATCCATTGAAATTGTACCTAAATGTAGGTCAACTTTAAACGTGGTAAACAAAAAACTAAATCCCTCACAAATTACACAGATTTAGAGCTGTTGAGAACACACGGAATCTCCCTCTAAAAATACTTTTCTTTGCAGAATTTGATGATGATAAAACATGGAAATCTGTCTCCATTCAATCCCACTCAATTTATTCCAGAAATGAAACACTTTTATGTCTTTACACGCAAATGTAGGCCATCATGGGGCCTCTGCAGAAAGCGCTCAGTGAGCATCAGCAAGCATGTGTGTCCTATTTGTGTCTTAAAGTAACATGCCATCTGTATATGTGCTTGTAATAGTGTGATTAATTCTGGGTAGGTACATCACACACTCTGGCTCTGGGTTTAAGGCTGGGCTATCAGCATGCAGCACAGACTTTCATGTACAGACCAGCAAATTGAACCCAAATGCTCTAATGATGTGCCTTTGAAATAATTCTATTCATAATAATAATGCAGTTACTGTCTTAGAGCAATGAGAATCACATGAGGAAATTTCTTGCTGGTCGCTGAATATGCTTCTGAATATTCAGTGGAAATGGATCTGTGCTGCATCTGTCAGCAGATTCTGAGATAATCAATATGACCAATATCTAGAATAAGTGTTTGTGAAAAGGTCAAGCTGGGGGTCTCCAATCTTTTATTAGCCTGTTTGTTGGTCACATAGAGCCGGATGTCTCTTTATTGACTCTTTCAGCTGATATTGGACATGGCCAAAGAGGAGTTAACAGTTTATGGGTAACATGGGATGATTTTTTTTATTGGGTGTTTTTTCAACTTCAGACTCTTTTAGCACTGTGGACTTCTAGAAAGTCAAGTCATTTTTCACATTCTCAAGGTTTTTTTATTTTTAATTTTTTTATGGTCTACTAACAATGTCAAACAGTGTACCTGCATGCATCAATATATATATATATATATATATATATATATATATATATATATATATATATATATATATATATATATATATTATTTTTTCTAAAAGTCATGAAAATTCCCACCACAGTGTCATTTCCAGCACATCTCAAATTCTATATTTAATAAATTTTTTTATCAAATTCCGTGGTGGAAATTACAATGATGGAAATTACATTTGAATGTTTTTAAATATAATGGCCAACTTCTTTGGACAATTTCATTGCTAACATTTTATGTATCCTAAATGTACACAATTTAAATAATATTTCACACTTTTTGCATATTTTTGAAAAATTGCAGCTTAATTGGAAATGATGCCCAAACCTTGATTTTTTTCTCCTTAAAACATCACTTCTCTCATATTTCATCTCAAGTATTCTCTTCACTGACACTTTTGAGTACTAACAAGTACACTTACTTTTGAATAAAATTAGTCTGATGTGGTGGAAATTACACCGTTGTGATTTTTGAAATATTGATTGAAATAATTTTCACACAATACATTTTAAAATGGTTTGTTTATTTCACTCTATGTTTAGATTGTCATAGTTTTAAACATGTAATATTTTTTATTTTTATAATGGATTTTGTTGAAAGTCTTGGTCTGGGAAAAGGCTAAGACAATAAAATATATACATAAAATGCATTTGAAAAGTACACAAGTTATTTTCCAAGTCAGTTTAAATGTTACCTTCATATAACAAAAAGAAAAAAGTTGAAATCTGTTAGTCTGAATAAAAATCAACCCCTGGGACATGAACTTGCCCTCAGTTTAAGAAACAACTAATTGTTACAGTATACATCTTTTATGACTAATAATTGAGAAACTACATGGAATATTTGAATATTTAAAAATTCATTTGTCACATTGCAGGGCCATTAAAATTAAACTAGTGAAGGCAAAAAAGCAATTACAAAATGCTGAAAAACTTAAAAGAAATGGTGACCAGTAACAGGACCTAACATACACACTTTCCCTCATATGTTCATTACAATTTGAACCTAAAATATTGATGTTGACAAAGGTCATTAGACACATTATACATCACCTACCCTTATGCAGACCTAGCTTGTAAGTTTATTGATGTTTATTTTTAGAGTCATTGAACCTACCCTGCATGTTTCACACTATTAATAATGACGCTTTAAATATTGGGGAAAATAATTTAATCTAAATAAGAAATCTAAAGAGTGAGTCCTTTGTTATCACAGATCAGTGGTGTATATTATGCCACACTGCATCACCGATTCACTCATTTAATGGTATTATACACATAACATTTTATAAAGCGGTGGTATTTGCTCTCTGCAATTGATTTTCAAGGGAATTTTTTACCTTTATGAGGGTGTGTTTTCTTCTAATATATAACACCAGCATTTCATCCATTTATGTCCCATACTTCAATTGAACGAATGAATGGAAATTTACTACAGTGTCTCCACCCATAACTTGTTAGGCCTAAAATGGAATCCTATGAAATATATCAGGTGTTAGATAACAGATAAAAGACAAAGGAATTCACAACAGGGGCATTTTTACCCCCTCATTCCAAATACCTGGTGGCATTTCTCACCAAGCCTTGGTTAATTTCTGACCCTGCCTGTCATCTTGTTTAATGCATACCCCTACATTATCATTGCATATTCCCTCCATCTATAACCAGCAGATACAATCTTTGTATAATTACTGCACCCAGTCCACTGAAAAAGACAAAAGACCCAGCAAAGTCATTTAGATCTGCAAGCATTACTAAAAACTAATTAAAGGCTTTGCAGGGAGAGCTATATCTTTTTTGCAAGATCCGTTGAGCTGGAAAGCTTGAGAATGAAATGTTTTGCATCAGCTTTCTGTAATGCTGGTCAAATACGAATGCAGATAATATGAAAGAAGAAAATATGTGTAATGGAGACACAGTGGCATGACAAAAGTGATATACAGGCTTTTGTTTATCTGGAGAATTGTCTGAAATTATGTCTCTCAGTGTGACTGGAGGAATGAGAATAGCTATGAATAAAGATGAGGATTCTTGCAAAAAAAAAAAAAAAAAACTGTATTAGTAGAAATCAAAGAGCCAGTGTGTCTCAATGCTAGAAACATCTCCAAATACATGTTACCTGATCCTTGATTATTGACACTTGGAAGGCTTCATAATTTTTTAAGAATAAAATGCTACATCAGAGCCACTTTGCCACTGTCATGACACTCAGTATGCAATTATGAACTCAATATAAAGGGCCAGACGTGGAAATTCTGTCGCGAGGAATGTGAAGTCTGAGAACCACGTCTGGATGGGCCAATAGGGTGCTACTAGGACGACCTGCTCCTCATCCTCCCTGACCTTGCACAGGGTCTGTGCAAGTAGGCTCACTGGGGGAAATGCATATTTGCGTAGTTCCGGGGACCAGCTGTGTGCCAGTGCGTCTATACCGAGGGGTGCCTTGGTCTGGGCGTACCAAAGTGGGCAGTGGGAGGATGCCCGGGAAGCAAACAGGTCTACCTGTGCTCGACTGAATCGACTCCAAATCAGCTGGACCACCTGGGAGTGGAGTCTCCACTCTCCCCTGAGCGTAACCTGTCATGACAGCGCATCCGCTGCAGTGTTGAGGTCGCCTGGGATGTGAGTGGCTCACAGCGACTTGAGGTGCTGCTGACTCCAGAGGAGGAGACGGCGGGTGAGTTGTGACATGCAACGGGAGCGTAGGCTGCCTTGACGGCTGATGTACGCTACCGTCGCCATGTTGTCCGTCCGGACCAACACATGCTTGCCCTGGATCAAAGGCCGGAGCCTCCGCAGGGCGAGCAGTTCTGCCAACAACTCAAGGCAGTTGATGTGCCAACGCAGCCGCAGGCCAGTCCAAGAGCCAGCGGCTGCATGCCCGTTGCATACGGCGCCCCAGCCCATCTTGGAGGCGTCCGTCGTAACCACGACGCACCTGGAGACCTGCTCTAGGGAACCCTTGCCCACAGAAATGCTAGGTCGGTCCAAGGGCTGAAGAGGCGGCAACAGATTGGCGTGACGACCACGCGATGTGTCCTGCGGCACCATGCCCATCTCGGGACTTGAGTCTGAAGCCAGTGCTGGAGCGGTCTCATATGCATCAACCCGAGTGGTGTGGCCAACTCTGAGGATGCCATATGCCCCAGGAGCCTCTGAATAAATTTCAGTGGAACCACTGTCCTCCATCTGAACACCTTCAGACAGTTCAGCACAGACTGTGCGCACTCATTCGTGAGGCACACCAACATCGAGACTGAGTCCAACTGCAAGCCGAGAAAAGAGGTGCTCTGAACCGGGGAGAGCTTGCTCTTTTCCCAGTTGACCCAAAGCCCCAGCCGGCTGAGGTGCGTGAGCACCAGGTCCCTGTGTGCACAAAACACATCCCGAGAGTGAGCTAGGATTAGCCAGTCATCGAGATAGTTGAGGATGCGGACGCCCACTTCCCTTAGCGGGGCAAGGGCTGCCTCTGCGACCTTCATGAAGATGCAAGGGGACAAGGACAGGCCGAAGGGGAGGACCTTGTACTGGTACACCCGGCCCTCAAAAGCAAACCACAGGAAGGGTCTGTGTTGAGGTAAGACCGAGATGTGGAAGTACACGTCCTTCAGGTGTACTGCCATGAACCAATCTTGATGCGGACACTCGCTAGAATGCGTTTTTGCATCAGCATCTTGAACGGGAGTCTTTGCAAAGCCCGGTCCAGTACTCGTAGGTCCAAGATTGGCCGCAACCCACCGCCTTTCTTCGGTACGATGAAGTAGGGGCTGTAAAACCCCTTCTTCATCTCGGCCGGAGGGACACTACCCTTCCGTAGAAGGGTAGCGATCTCCGCACGCAAGGTAGTGGCGTTCTTGCCCTTCACCGAGGTGAAGCGAATGCCGCTGAACCTGGGCGGGCGCCTGGTGAACTGAATTGCGTAGCCGAGTCGGACGGTCCTGATCAACCACTGCGACGGGTTAGGGAGTGTGAGCCACGCCCCCAAGCTCCGAGCAAGGGGGACCAAGGGGACAATCGCGTCGGACGTACCGGCGAGTGGAGCCTCATGATGGGGAGGAGCTCCGGATACCCACCATAGGGCCAGTCAGGGAGGGGGGAGGAGGAAAGTCATCCCCGCAGTCCGTCAAACCGGCCTGGTGTGGGCGTGTTTGTGCCACAGCTGGGCGCACAGGGGTGGGGGGGCCAGTCCCTGGAGTGCCATACCTGCCATAAAGGAATGGTTGCCGTGATAAAGACGGCCGTGAGCACTGGATATGTGACCCAGGGAATGAGGAAACCGCTCCTTTTCTGAACATGTAGGTGCAATCAAAGAAAAGGCAAAGGATTCTCCTCCCAGCCCTCCACCAGGGGATGGAGTGGTCTGCTTACCATCTCTAGGCCTGCAGGTTGCCTGGGTTGCCCGTCTCAGGGGTACTTCGAAGCCTTCCTCGGGTTCTTGGCGGCCGGCCGTGAGACGGGTGGTGTCTGCTTCCTGTGGGTGGCTCCATGCCGGGGCTGGGCCGCGGAGGCGGGCTGTGGCAGAGCCGGTGTTGTTGCGGCAGGAGGATGCCCTTGGTGGTGAGCAGACAAGGTGCAAGGTCTTGAACCACACCGATGCAGGATGTGCTGAATAGCCTCCATCTGCTGTTTCACCACCAAGAACTGCTGGGCGAAGTCCTCGACGGTGTCGCCGAACAGGCTGACCTGGGAGATGGGGGCATCAAGGAATCGTACCTTGTCAGCTTCACACATCTCGACCAAGTTGAGCCATAGGTGGTGCTCCTGGACCACCAGGGTGGACATCACCTGCCCAAGAGTCCGCGCCATGACCTTTGTCACCCGGAGAGCGAGGTCGGTCGCCGAGCGCAGCTCCTGCATCAATCCCGGGTCAGAACTACCCTCGTGCAGTTCCCTTACCCTTAGCCATGGCGTGCAGGGTAAGGGAACTACACAATGTCACTACACAACGTCAAGTGAGTGACAGATAGGGAACCCATACTACCCCAACCAAAAAGATCTCAAAGACTTGATTAGAGATCTTGGTCTCACCAAGTCCAATGCAGAGCTTTTGGCGTCTAGACTCAAGCAGTGGAACTTGTTAGATGTAAGTGTGCAAGTTGCAGATCAGAGGAAGCGTCACCAACCTTTTTCCAGCTTCTTCACCTGTCAAGATGGGCTCTGCTTCTGCCACAATGTGACCAGTCTGTTTAAGGCATTCGGAATCGCCTGTAACCAGAATGAGTGGCGCCTCTTCATTGACAGCTCATCCAGGAGCCTCAAAGCCATGCTGCTCCATAATGGTAACAAGTAACCGTCTCTTCCCCTGGCTTACTCAGTGCACCTCAAAGAGGATTACAAAAGCATCAAGACCTTGCTGGATGCCTTGAAGCCTGATGAGTACATTTGGGGGCTGATTCGTGAAAGTGATTTACAGTATAATCATAAATCTCGAAAAACTACTCACTTCTAAATCTTTTGTAGGCATTTTTGTATTACTTTAGTATAAATACATGTTAATTTGGATTCATATGTTGTTTTTTTCTGACATTATGTGAACAAAAAGACACACATTCACCCGTTTTCTCATTGGAAATAGGTAAATTTCTAAATATCACTGTCCTGGTCACAAAAGCAAAGTTTGTGGGGAATAATAGCCATTTTCTATACTTTTGAGGCATAAGCAATTAGGAAATAACACTTACTACCCAGGAACAAAAACTGTGTTACATAGTGTAATGAGCAGTCACTGGGTTGAGGAATGAAGGAAATCACAACACCAGCTGCAGCAGCGGGAAGCAATCTCCAATAGCTTGCGCGTCGTAGTCGTGCAAGGGGCGATCCATGAAGAGTGTGTTCGAAGGATGAGTGTGTAAATTGTGGAAGTCAGGAACAGATTCATAGAATCCTCCGTTGAAGCTTAGTGAGATGCAGAACAACACTTAGCAGAGAGGAGCGAACTTATCTCCTGACACACGGGCAGAGACGAAGTAACCTCCATGGAAGACCAGCTGACATGCAGCAATACTGGAAGGCAACCACACACCCGACATGTGGGCAACCGACAGATACACGAGACAGGACCAACTAGGCAGAGAGAGTGAGGTTAGTACTCAACATCAAACAACAATCCAGCAAAGATACTGAGAACACTACGGGCTTAAGAAGGGAGTGAATTACAGGAGAACAGGTGTTGCTAGGCACGCTAATCAGTGGCATGATCAGCGTTCCCCCAGGAACAATCAGTGTTTCCATGGAAACACGATCATGCATGCTGGCCATGCCTGCGAGACATGAAGGGGAGAAAATTACAAAACATACAAAACAAACCGACAAACTCACCGGAGCCGTGACACTGTTTGTCACCCAAAGTGATCGTATCACATGGATTAAACCACATGAGCATTAACATTTTGAACCCCACCGACTTACATTATATGGACAAAAACACATCAGACCTGCTTCAAAATACAGTATATTTGTTTGTGTTATGCAGACGAAAGAAAGTCATATGAGTTTGAGATGGCATGAGGGTGAGTAAATGATGAGAGAATTATAATTTTTTAGTGAACTATCCCTTTAAATTTCTGAAGTATAACAAGAATGGATAGCATACTATAGCTAAGACTGAAATTATCTACAAAACAAAGCAACATAGTCTCACAACAAGTCATAATTATTTGTGTTAACCTTGTTAAAAATCATAAGATATTGTACTAGTTGGCTCTTACAAAAAGTACAGTGGAGTCTGTCCATTAAGATGTTCAGACTGAGATAATTAATCTTATACTTGGGTTTTTTAGAACAAACCCCTAACCAGAATATTTGAGAAATATCAATACAGTGCGACCTTGCACACTGTAATAAGTCTCCTTAAGTGAAGGCCTTGAGACACCTTTATTACAAGTATTTTTCATCTGAGATGTGGTAGAATTGAAGTCAAATTGAAGTCAGAAAGAAATCAGAATGCAGTAAGCGTTCTCCATCTGCCACTGGTCCACAACAATACTCCTCTGCTTTGTTCGGCCTAGTTTGAAGGGGGTTGCTTGTTGGGAGCATGTTTGCCAGCCCTATCGCATTCCCCAGAAACCTCAAAGAACATCTAAAACATGTTTTCTCTCTCTCTATCCTCCTGACTGCAGTGAATGCAACACTGTCTCTTCTGCAGAGGATTGTGTCCCCTGAGCATTCATGACCTTCACAGTCTCACTGGAGAAGGTCATGTTATGAGAGATTGGATTCTCTTTGTTGTGTCTATTTCTTCCTTCCTTTTTAGACTAGAATTTTAGTTAAATAAGCAAACTGAGGCACAACTAGGTAAAAACACCTTTATTAATTTAGGGCTGATTTGCATCAACAGCGTTTTAACGATGAACCCCCCACCCATGGCCCCTAGTTATCATGACAGCAATGTTCAAATGGCATTAATTAGCATACATATAAACAGCTATAAACACATGTATATAAAACTGTTTAACATTTTTCTTGTATTTTATTGTGGGTTTTTCTTAATCAAAACTATTTACAACAAAAAACCCATCACATCACTTTACGAAAAAACTTTCAGAGAAGTTGTTGATGCAATAGATGTAAATAGATTCAACTCCTTGTTGACAGATTCAGCTTTTTGTTTTTAATGAAAATGTAAATCTGGCATAATAAACTTTTCAACCTGCTATTAGGCATATTTACATTTGCATGGACATAAAGCACCAGTATGCATGGAAGCAATCACTTTTTTTGGTTGTCCTCAGTGTTTGGGTTTACAAAGTTTTCCACAGTAAAATTAGCATCTGTATTTGACATATTTTCAGGCAAAGGATGAAAGGATGAAAGGGAGCACTTGGATATCATCCCTTAACTCTTACGCCAGCCCCCCCCCAAATTCGAACACTAGTCCCACCCCAAACTATCACCACTGGTTTGAGGCAATGTTGCTAGGTCGGGCTGGTTGGCATGCTCAAACAAATACAACAATGTTTGATTGCACAGTGTTTACACTTTTTTGGGAAATCAACCAGTGAGTGGCTGACTTAAAGCTGTCTCTACATATTACACTGGGATAGGAGAAAGTATTTGAACATCGAAAAAATTACACACTTCAGCTGTAAATATGACCAGCCTAAGCCTTATTTATATGCTGTCATTGATTACATTTTAATGAACTGACACAAGACTGAGTCTTCCACCCCAAAAGCAAGCACAGTTTGATACAGAGGAAGTATGATTCCTCTTAGTATGATGAATCTATTCCTATTTCTAAGTGCCTCCCCATTTCAGACTGCCAGTAAAATGCCTTATTCAGCTAGGAATAAGTCTGAATTATTAACTGCAAAACTTAAAAATCACGTCTTAGTCATGAAAAAGAGAATGATAAGGCTTTTTTCTGACTGTTTTAAATCTTTTTAATATTTCTCTCAATGCCAGTGAAGGAAAAGAATGCATGTTGAGTGAAATATGGATGTGATTTTGTGTTTCTGAAATTGTGCAATATGTAAGGCATAATATCTTGCCTGTAAGATTGATTGCCATTCAAAAGTCATTTGATGGGTTTTCATGAGCTTGAATTTATAAGCCACTCTGTTTTGTTGCCTGATCATATTATCAGGGTTCTTACACCTTTTGACCAGTGCATTTCCATGACTTTCCCCATCCATGACATTTCCAGTCATTTGTGATTACTGGATAAGGATTTTGACAAATCATACAAATTCAGACACTTTTGCTAATTAATAATTTTGACCAATTTATGAATCGGTTTGACTGATTCATTGAAAAGAACTGACTCAAGAATGATTTGTTCATGAATCAGACATTACTATGGCTTGCAAGCAAGTTTTAAGGCCAGTTCACACTGCCCCAACAAACGCCAACAGATGCCAACAACACCAACATCCAACAGTTGTTGGGTTTTGTTGGATCATTGTGCTCACCCTGTTGGCATTTGTTGCCGTATGTTGGAGTCTGTTTTCACAGATTGAACATGTTCATTTGGCGTTTGTCGGGTCTTGGAATGTTTTTAACAGTATGGTATGATTTTCCAACAAACTCCATCAAACTCTGATGTAATCTGACGTCATCACGAACTGTTGCCATGACAGTGAGGTAAGCGTCCCTGTCAACTCATAGAAAATTAACGTGCACAGGCACAACTGCATTGGTAAAGCAGGAGAAATGCAGTCAATCACGATTAATCAAATTTTTGTAGCAAAATTGTTAAAGCATTCCGTTCTTTTCTAAGAAAACAAAATGATATATTAGTGTTGGTTAACTAGTTTCAACCGTTTGTGTCAATGACACTCGTGAGGGAATATACATAAGTAGGCTATATCAAGACAGATGGAGATAGATTTGTGCTGAAGCGCTCTTCTCACTCGCGTGAAAAGCAGATTCCTTATTTCTTAAATGCCGTCAAATTACACAGAGAGTGCAAACACTAAACTTAATGCAAATCTGCATTAATTAAAAATATCAAAGTTTTCCCCATTTTATGGACATAATCATATTTTTGGCATTGGATTGCTGTCCTCCTAGAACTCTCTGAGTGAAGTTGTAGACTAATGTCACATTGAATACATTCGAACACAAACTCTACAAAGTTTCGAATGTATTCAATGTGACATTAGTTGCTCTTTTGTGGCCTTTACTCTACAAAAGAGCAACACCTAGCCAATGACTATCTAACAGTAAAAATACATATTAACTATAGAAATGTTCATGGGCTTTCCATGATTTTTATGATTTCCATAATTTTTTCAAGCCTGGAAAACACCATGACCATGGGAACCCTGTATGGTATTAGTTATTGGACCAAAAACCTCTAAAAATAAGCTGCTAATATATAATTTGACTCTCAATTGATGTACTGTTACATCGTCTTCAACAGCGAAGAACTTAGGTGTTATATTTTATACCAATATGTAATTTGAAAATCAAATTTCCAATGTTTGTAGAACAGCATTCTTCCACCTAAGAAATATTGCTAAGTTACCACATATGCTCTCTGTTGCTGATGCCGAAAAACTAATTCATGCTTTCATGACCTCAAGACTAGATTATTGTAATGCATTACTGGGAGGATGTTCAGCAAGTTCAATAAATAAACTTAAATTGGTTCAAAATGCAGCAGCCAGAGTGCTGACTAGAACCAAGAAATATGATCATATTAGCCCCATTTTATCATTGTTACATTGGCTACCTGTTAAATTTTTTATACATTTTAAAATTCTGTTAACTACATACAAAGCTTTAAATGGTCTAGCTCCACAGTACTTAAGTGACCTTCTATCACGCTATATTCCATCATGTTCATTATGATCGCAAAACTCTGGCTTGTTAATAGTTCCTAGAATATCAAAATCCACAAAAGGAGGTAGATCCTTTTCCTATTTGGCTCCTAAACTATGGAATAGTCTCCCTAACAATGTTTGAGATGCAGACACACTCACTCAGTTTAAGTCTAGACTAAAGACTCACCTATTTAAACAGGCATACACCTAATTTATTCTTCACCACACAATTAGGCTTCTTTAGTTAGGTCTGCCAGAACCTGAAACTGATCATGATCTATAACTCTGCAAAACATTTAATGGCATCTACGCTAATATTATTCTATTTGTTTCCAAATCTCAACCTCGGGACTGCTATCCCGAGGTCACCAGAACCGTCTGGATCCAGCTCCATTCCTGCTTGTTATTGGACTCCACTACTACGTGTCTCTTAAATGATGCTTAAGTCTTTTACGATAGACCTCAGCGGATGAACTGATGCCAACTCCAACCATAAGACATGGGATACTTCATACAGTGCATCCGGAAAGTATTCACAGCACTTCACTTTTTCCACATTTTGTTATGTTACAGCCTTATTCCAAAATGGATTAAATTCATTATTTTCCTCAAAATTCTACAAACAATACCCCATAATGACAACATGAAAAAAGTTTGAAATCTTTGCAAATTTATTAAAAATAAAAAACGAAAAAAATCACATGTTCATAAGTATTCACAGCCTTTGCCATGACACTCAAAATTGAGCTCAGGTGCATCCTGTTTCCACTGATCATCCTTGAGATGTTTCTACAACTTGATTGGAGTCCACCTGTGGTAAATTCAGTTGATTTGACATGATTTGGAAAGGCACACACCTGTCTATATAAGGTCCCACAGTTAACAGTGCATGTCAGAGCACAAACCAAGCCATGAAGTCCAAGGAATTGTCTGTAGACCTCTGAGACAGGATTGTATCGAGGCACAGATCTGGGGAAGGGTACAGAAAAATTTCTGCAGCATTGAAGGTCCCAATGAGCACAGTGGCCTCCATCATCCATCAACGGAAGAAGTTTGGAACCACCAGGACTCTTCCTAGAGCTGGCCGCCTGGCCAAACTGAGTGACCGGGGGAGAAGGGCCTTAGTCAGGGAGGTGACCAAGAACCCAATGATCACTCTGACAGAGCTCTAGCGTTTCTCTGTGGAGAGAGGAGAACCTTCCAGAAGAACAACCATCTCTGCAGCACTCCACCAATCAGGCCTGTATGGTAGAGTGGCCAGACGGAAGCCACTCCTCAGTAAAAGGCACATGACAGCCCGCCTGGAGTTTGCCCAAAGGCACCTGAAGGACTCTCAGACCATGAGAAACAAAGATTGAACTCTTTGGCCTGAATGGCAAGCATCATGTCTGGAGGAAACCAGGCACCGCTCATCACCTGGCCAATACCATCCCTACAGTGAAGCATGGTGGTGGCAGCATCATGCTGTGGGGATGTTTTTCAGCGGCAGGAATTGGGAGACTAGTCAGGATCGAGGGAAAGATGAATGCAGCAATGTACAGAGACATCCTTGATGAAAACCTGCTCCAGAGTTCTCTGGACCTCAGACTGGGGCAAAGGTTCATCTTCCAACAGGACAACGACCCTAAGCACACAGCCAAGATAACAAAGGAGTGGCTCCGGGACAACTCTGTGAATGTCCTTGAGCGGCCCAGCCAGAGCCCAGACTTGAACCCGATTGAACATCTCTGGAGAGATCTGATAATGGCTGTGCACCGACGCTCCCCATCCAACCTGATGGAGCTTGTCCTGCAAAGAAGAATGGGAGAAACTGCCCAATAATAGGTGTGCCAAGCTTGTAGCATCATACTCAAAAAGACTTGAGGCTGTAATTGGTGCCAAAGGTGCTTCAACAAAGTATTGAGCAAAGGCTGTGAATACTTATGTACATGTGATTTTTTTCGTTTTTTATTTTTAATAAATTTGCAAAGATTTCAAACAAACTTCTTTCACGTTGTCATTATGGGGTATTGTTTGTAGAATTTTGAGGAAAATAATGAATGTTATCCATTTTGGAATAAGGCTGTAACATAACAAAATGTGGAAAAAGTGAAGCGCTGTGAATACTTTCCGGATGCACTGTATGCCATTGCCTGAACCTTGGACTTAGGATAGACCTCACTGAAATGACTGGCCGGTTGAACTGCGAAGCACCTCACTGATCTTGGCCAGCATCACCTTGGTCTAATGATGGACTACACTCTTAAAATGGAATACAGTACATAGACTACCAATACATTTCCAACAATAGCATTCATCAACCAACTAACAAAGGACAATGCATCTATATGAACTTCTGCAGTTAATAATAATCCAGGATGAACTTCAAAGACATTAGTCATTAATCTTACAGTTTTTACAAAATCTTTGTTTAAACACTGGCCCTTAACACTTACTTAGTTTAATCATTTTAAACCATGACTTGCACTGCACATAAATAAGTAATATTGGCATTATATTCATGGGGGAACTGGCTGCCACAGTAAGCCTGGTTTCTCCCAAGGTTATTTTTCTCCATTAATCAACATCTTGTGGAGTTTTGTGTTCCTTGCAACAGTCGCCTTTGGCTTGCTCACTGGTTTTCTAAATACAAATATTATTTAATTATTTTTATACACACTTCATAATCATGTTTAATCAAACTACACAATGATGACTCTAAGACTTTATAGATATAACGGTTTCATTTTCTGTTAATGCATGATTTTCTGTAAAGCTGCTTTGAAACGACGTGTGTTGTGAAAGGCGCTATACAAATAAAAATGACTTGACTTGACTTGGTGATATTTCTCCTGTTCGTGGACATCTCTAAAATTCTTGTCCAAAGAGACCTCTGTGGCTCGGCCAGTCAAAGAGCGTTGATGATGGGTTAAAACTAATGGTGGGTGTGGTTTGGACTTGACTTTAAAATGTTTTATTTACAATCGCACATGCCAGCTGAGGAGTAGTTACCTAGTTTACTATCATTAATAATGGATAACTTTGAAGCCATTCTCTCAAAGATTGTGCAGAAGTACAGTTTTTATATGATTTACAACACGAACTCCACAAAGACAGCATGGCCACGACAAATGCATCAAGAGAGAGTGTAAGCGAGCTGAATTACTCTACGATCCATTCACCTCGAAAATCTGTTGGATTTACAGCGCATTACAGCGGTTTCTCCCCCTCGTGCATCGTTGGAGTGCATAGAACGCCCCTGGGCGCTTCAGCAGCCTGAAAGAGTATATTCTCCCATTAAAATAGTATATTTTCCTTCTAAAAGAGTGGCACTTATGGAGAGCGTCTTTTTAAAGATGCCTTTCTGTTTGTGTTTAATTCCTGGTTGTGGTCATTATCTCTCTGCTTCCGACAGCCATGATCGCTGTCTCACGTGCTTGGGCGCTGCCAGTGCGGAGACGGCGTTCGTGGCCGGGTCATGTTCTCACTGCGAAAACATGACCATGGTAACGTTGCAGTCGTGGCTTTCCTTCCACATCGGTTAGCACTGGGGCCGATTTGGGGACCCCAATGGGAGCCGCTACGCCGGGTAACTTTCCACAGACCTCCCATTCCCCAGTACGCTCGTTTGCCCCGGTCGAGTTCTGGAATGAGACCTCCGGGTCGTCTCAGGGCGAGTTCGCGATCTCATTCGGTGCTCAAAAAGTGGAGCTGGCGGCCATGCTTGCCTGGGTGGCTGCGAGCATCAGACTGGAGTGGAACCCTCCACTCCCTCCTGAACCCTCGTAGCTTGACGATTGGTTCCTGGGCTTGGAGCGCCACTCACGGCCACGCCCCGCCCCGGTCCCTTTCTTCCCAGAGGTGCATGAGCAGCTCACAAAGTCATGGCAGGCACCTTTCACTGCCCGGACCCGGTCTCTGGGCTCCTCCGCTCTCACTACTGCCAGGGGGTACTCAGCGATTCCCCAGGTGGATAAGGCGGTTGCGGTGCACCTGTGCCCACAAAACGCCGCCACCTGGCGGAACCGCCCGAGACTCCCGTCCAGCTCCTGTAGGTTTATGTCATCTCTGGTGACTAAGGCCTATGGTGCCGCTGGACAGGCCGCCTGCACCAAGCCAAAGTGCTAAGAACTGCACAAGGGTAGTTCTGACCCGGGATTGAAACAGGAGCTGCACTCAGCGACTGATTTTGCCCTCCGGGCGACAAAGATCACGGCGCAGACTCTCAGGCAGGCGATGTCCACCTTGGTGGTCCAGGAACACCACCTATGGCTCAACTTGGTCGAGATGAGGGAGGCTGACAAGGTACAGTTCCTTGACGTTCCCATCTCCCAGGTCAACCTATTCGGCGACACCGTCGAGGACTTTGCCCAGCAGTTCTTAGCGGTTGAGCAGATGGTGCATGAGGAGCTCACAAAGTCATGGCGGGCACCTTTCACTGCCCAGACCGATCTCTGAGCTCCTCCGCTCTCACTACCCTCGACGGTGGGGCTGCCAGGGGGTACTCGGCGATTCCAAACCAGCTGGACTCGACTCAGCTAGAGTCTCCACTCTACCCTGAGCGTGACCTGTTGCGACAGCTTGTCTGCCGCACTGTCGAGGTCGCGTGGGATGTGAGTGGACTGTTGTAGTCCAACCACATTGGACTGTGTATTTCCGCCAACGCAGGTGAGACCGGGACACTGAGTTTATCCATTAAAGAATCAAAAACCGCAGGACGGTTTACGAGCCGTCCACCGCGTCTCTGAGTGATAAACTAACAGCTGCTTTCTCTCCCATGATCGCGAAACCGGCTTTGGTGCTGCCACTTTATTCTCTCTCTCTCATACTAACCACATACACACGCGACCCCTCACAAACATTCTCGCACACACTTTTGGCTAGTAGATAACTTCATGATAAAGCTCAGCTTTGTCCTTAAGTTATCGTACAAGTGGAGACACGCGGTAAACGGGCAGACGCCATTAGCCGGCTTCTCTCCGCCCACATTCGTGGCCATATTCTCTCGCCGGAAATCTCGCGTGACGTACTCTCCACGAGGGTCACGTCCGCCATTTTGTGCGCGTCACACCTTACACACACACACACACACACACACACACACACACACACACACACACACACACACACCTACTTTCCTCTCATGTGTTATAGGCTTATTTTGGTTACCATATCTAATCATGTTACTGTTTAGTTTGTAGTTGTAAGTCGGAAGTTTATTGACTGCATTGTATTGATTATTAATTGATATTACTGCATAAATAAACTTTGTTATATTTCAAAGAGAAGTGTTTTGGTTTGTTTTGCATACACCTGTGTCAAATGCTGACAGGGGATGTCAGTGCTCAGATTCAAGCCTTCATTGTTTATTTTTGAAAATCGATATTCTTCGGATGTCGATTTTCCTGAGAGAACACTAATATTGAGACTGTTATACTGTCTGTTTATTAGTCCCTGATTCCAGGGTGGTGCCCCGGCGATGATAATCCTCATTAATATTCTATTGATTTTTGATAATTATCTTTGATGATTGTTGAATTTGAAGGATCAATGAGCTAGTGTTAATTTTAATCAATGTTTCATCGATGTTAATAATTAATGATTATCTTTGAAAATTGTTGATTTAAAGGATTAAAAAGCTATTATTGATTCTCATCAATGTTCTATTGATTTTAATAATTAATAATTATCTTTGATAATTATTAATTATTGCTAATAACTAAACCCCCTCTTGAATGCGGTGCACTACATTTAATGGTGCGCCGTGTGAGGTTTTAATGAGTTAGATTCTTTTATTTAATTTAAATATTAATTAATAACTAATAACTAATTAATTAAACTAATAACGAATTAATTAATAACTCTGATAGTAACACTGATCTAAACAACCCGTAGAACCTACACCATTTTTAAAGAACACATGAGTGAGCAGGCAAAACACATTTCTTTTATTTCTTTAGCATCAGTGACAGCATGCAGTCTTTTGTCATAGTAGTCTATGAGGCCCCAAATTCTTGCAGGTGGTATAGCTGCCCATTCATCTTGGCAAAATGCCTCCAGGTCATGCAAAGTCTTTGGCCGTCTTGCATGAACTGCATGTTTGAGATCTCCTCAGAGTGGCTCGATGATATTACGGTCAGGAAACTGTGATGGCCACTCCAGAACCTACACTTTTTTCTGCTGTAACCACTGGAGGGTCAACTTGGCCTTGTGCTTAGGGTCATTGTCATGCTGGAATGTCCAAGAGCATCCCATGTGCAGCTTTCGTGCAGAAGAATGCAAATTGTCTGCCAATATTTTCTGATAACATGCTGCATTCATCTTGCCATCAATTCTCACAAGATTGCCCGTGACTTTAGAGCTCACACACCCCCAAAACATCAGTGAGCCACCACCATGCTTCACAGTGGGGATGGTATTCTTTTCACTATAGGCCTTCTTGACCCCTCTCCAAACATAGTGCTTATGGTTGTGACCATAAAGTTCTATTTTGGTCTCGTCACTCCAAATTACAGTGTGCCGGAAGCTGTAAGGCATGTCAAGGTGTTGTCGGGCATATTGTAACCGGGCTTTTTTGTGGCATTGGTGCAGTAAAGGCTTCTTTCTAGCAACTCGACCATGCAGCTCATTTTTGTTCAAGTATCGTCGTATTGTGCTCCTTGAAACAACCACACCATCTTTTTCCAGAGCAGCCTGTATTTCTCCTTAGGCTACCTGTGGGTTTTTCTTTGTATCCTGAACAATTCTTCTGGCAGTTGTGGCTAAAATGTTTCTTGGTCTACCTGTCCTTGGCTTGGTATCAAGAGATCCCAGAATTTTCCACTTCTTAATAAGTGATTGAACAGTACTGACCTGCATTTTCAAGGCTTTGGATATCTTTTTATATCCTTTTCCATCTGTATAAAGCTCCATTACCTTGTTACACAGGTCTTTTGACAGTTCTTTTCTGCTCCCCGTGGCTCAGTATATAGCCTGCCCCCCCCCCCCCCCCCCCGCCTTGGACACTTATGGCCCCTAGTCGATCGATTTCCACTCTTTTTGGGGAGAAAAAAGAAGAGAAGAGGCCACGGCTGGGGTAGCCTGTCCCCATTTTTGGGCAGTCGACTTGTCCCCGAGGTGCAGGGGACCATACGACGCTCATAGGAGCGTTGGGGGAGGTTACGTGATGGCCAGGTGCGCTGGCTACGAGGCACGCAATGGTCTGCCCGTCTCACACCGCCAGTCCACGTAACACAGTTCAGCTGGTATTAATCTAGTATTAATGTTTAAATTGTACAACAATTTTCAATTTAAGAGGTTAAACTTGTGATATGGCTGATACGAGTTCAATAGAGACGATAATTTTTATACTATATTATCCAGCCTCAGTTACTACAATAGCATGTCTGTGCAATGAACACAATAACACCGTAAACTAAAAACATAAAATGAGGATTCAATAATGATGGGGATAAAATATTCTTTATTAAACGTAAAAATAATATGCTTAAATATGCAATATAACAATTACAAGAAGTCATTTTCAGAAGACATACATATTAAACATGTCACAGTATCTTCAACGGACGACATAGATACATCGCAATCGGTTAACACACAAGTAATGTTCGATTCATAAAAGCATGACAAGCAATATAAGTTTCAGCAACCCTACTCGAAAACATATCCAAGCATTATTGCAGGTAAACAACTTTGCCAAATGGATAACAGATAAACATCCATCTAGACTGCAACGAGGCTGTCCTGAACTGTATGAGTGTTACTGAACTGAGCTGAACAGCGTAGTTAGTTTCTCCAGCCGGAATATGAGACAGCCGGTGCTTCTTTCCTGTGTGTGCGGATATGACGTAATGATGCAAGGATGAATGTCATAAGCCAGCGAATTTGTGCCAAATCGAACCTGACAGCTCAAAATACAAATAATTTGTATAGGCTTACAGCAGTGAATCGGGGTAAGGTAAGAACATTGTTTTGAACACTGATTGTTTAAGAACTCAATCAATAATGGCAATTTGTTCATTTTTAACCAAAATATCTTACATAGTGCAGCTTTAAACATCTTGATTTCACCCTCAACGAACAAATTTTAAAACAACACAGCATGTAGTATAAATGCAGGTTTCGTTCGCCAAGGGTGCTTTAGTTCATCCCTGAGAAAAAAGTTTGTTTTTTTCCTTAAGACTAATTTATGCTTACTGGGTGAACAGGCTTCTTTGAGTTCGCCTACAACGAAATGCAGTGATGTTTTTGTTTGGCCAAAATTTTTCTCCTGTTCATGCACATCTCTGAAATTCTTGACTTAGGAGAACTCGGCTGGTCGAAGAGCAATGATGATTGGTTAAAACTAATTGTGGGTGTGGTTTGGACCTGACGTTTTTTTATTTACAATCACGTGTGCCAGCTGAGGAGTAGATACCTAGCTTACTATAGTTAAAAATGTATTACTTTGAAGCCCGTCTTTCAGGGATTGTGCAGAAGCACACTTTGTTTTATAAGATTCACAATACAAACTTCACAAAGACAGCATGGTCTTGACAAATGTGAGGAGAGATTGGGGATAACTTGTTGCCAAAAGTGGAAGAGACACCGTGACACGTTTAATAAGGCAAAGAAGTGATACAGCACTGAAAGCGGCAATTCACGGAGAAAAAGACTTGCAATAGTTGCATTACTTCCATGGCTTGAACAGCACGTTAAACACCATGACGTCACCCTCAACGAACAAATATTAAAACAACGCCATGTGTAGGATAAACGACCATTTGACTAGGGTGCTTTAGTTCACCCAGAAGAAAAAAGTTTAGCTTCTTCTATAGTATAAATTAGGCTGTAGTATAAATTAGGATTTACATGGTCACTTTGAAGGAGCCATTCCATGTCACATTCAATGGTTTGGTGGAAATATTCTGTCTCCAGTGTTTCACTTAACCCCTTCACAGTCGGTTACATTGTAGGAGATGGAAGTCTGATAAATAACCTCATTACAGGAGTTTAAAGAAAGTCGTCATGGATTGTCTGGAACTTTCCATGGACTGTATGTGCCTGTTATCCAGCTGCGGGCCTTCGTCTACAGTATCTCATCAATTATAAGCTGATTGGGGTCATGTAGCATGAGGAAAAGATATGCTTCAGGGGTCCAAACACTGTAATTATGAGAACTCTTCTTACTTACATTACAGAGGACAGACATTGGTGAAATTTGATCACATACGTTAATGAAAACCATAATCACTTGCCAGTGTGTGCCAGATATCAAGGTGTGTTGATGATGCTCTTTCATTCACCATAAAACTTTTTCTCTTTCATTTCAATAAAGGTAATGTTTGTAATTTTTTTAAGGTAAATTTTCAGAGACATCTATATTGTAAGTAAGCCATACATAGGTTCATTGTAACCAGAAAGTGTAACCATTGTGGCTCTATTTGTTTGAGCTTCCGGACCAGCCCAACACAGCAAAATTGACTCAATAAATGGTGTGTTTTTGGGCAACACACTCTCATGACGAAATGTCACTGAGTAACTTTCTGCCAGCATCACCAAAACGTCACTGTTGGTCCAAATGTTATATGTACTCTGTTGCCGTATTTAACTCATTTCAGAGCATTCCATTCCATTACCCAAGGCAAAATTTTTCAATGTAATGTTTTGAAAACTCTCTCATCATTTAGTCATTGCTTTATAGTTTAATTTTGTTTACTGTGGGACACAAAGGGAGTTTTCGGAATGTCTGATTTGCAGCTTAAAAAATGAGGGAAATCATTTTTAAAAGTAATCCTCCATTCTTGCGCTATATATTCCAAGTCTTCTGCTGCTGAGTAATCACATTATGTGAGGAACACACCCAAATTTAAGTCTTTAATTAGTGATCAGCGTTCCCATCCACCGTAACAGTCAGATGTCAACCTGCACTCATTAAAACATTAAAATAAATTTGCCTCAAGAAGCGTTACAAAAGCTTTAACGTCAGTGATGTCAAATTTCATTGACTCTTGTGTGTCTTGTGACTGATTGTGACATTTTAATGTTTGGATGTACATTTTTTAGTAAGTTGCATCATTTGGAATACTTTTATATTCATTTTTTGAATTAATGATCATATCTGTACTTGTATTTGCTTGTTATTGTTCTTATATCATCGAGAATTGGTTAGGATTATGCATAGGAGTGGGGTTTGGTGCTCAAAAATATCTATATAATGCTGTGATGTAAATACAATAGTGACAACATTTTCCTGTCTGTTATATGTTTATATTGTTGATAAGCGAATAGGTTTAAGAATGGGTTTGGGATAGAGGATTTAAAATATCAGTATGATAGTATAATGTATTTGGTGATGTTAGTGATAGAAATTACACAACTTTAACTAAGGGGGGTGATGGTGGTATTTCTGTGATCTAAAATTTGCATTAAGGAATGCATTACAGTTGCTCTTTTCTATCTATAAATGCCAGTGGTTTGAGCTTGCTTTTTATAAAATGGCAGCATCAGAAATGTGATACAAGACAACAATTATTATTAATAATAAGCGCAATGTAATATAGTTCAGTAGCTTAACTCTGTAGTCTAGTCTGTTTAAGGCTGCCTTTTTGGTTGAACCAAAAATGAATATTCTCTCATGATTTACTTACCTTTAAGCCATCCCAGATGTGTATGACTTTATTTCTTCAACAGAACCAAAGTGAAGAGTTTTATAAGCACATTTCAGCTCTGATTGTCCATATAATGCAAGTAAACAGGTGTCATCAGGCTGCTGGCTGTTTGACGGTCCAAAAGGCATATTTGGGCAGCATAAAAGTAATCCACACGACTCCAGTCAATCAATTAATGTTTTCAGAAGCAAATCGATATGTTTGTGTAAAAAAATAAATAGATTATTAATTAATCAATTCTCCTGCTTTCACTGTGCTTCCGTGCCATAGACCTGACAGGGATGGATTTTAAGTCACCTGAAGTTTGAAAAGGTGAATGGCAGATAAAAGGCTTAATGCGCAAATCCTTAATATGTGTACACTTTTTCCCCAATAAAAGCTCATGAATGATATATAGCCTATAGTTCATATTATGGTGTGACAGCTGCCATCTAAGGCCAGCCTACTTTCTATATCAAGCCCAGAAGGAACAAGTACACGTTCCACACACATTCACAGGGTAAAGTCACTCCACGACATCCTAATGCAGTCTATTTTCATTGTTTGACCGGTGCTCCTGTTTTTATTTCGGAAATCCGTGACAGGAGAGAACTGTCAAAGGCAGTCATTTAATCTGTTTCCTCCAACAGAAAAGGGCAAGATTTCAGTAAATACAAGTGGTAGTTGTAACATCTCCAACCAAAATCAAGTTGTTTAGAATCAGCTAGTGGGATACCATCTTAAGTCGAATGGAAAAGATGTTACCTGACCTGTTATTTTCCTAGCCCTTTATTTGAGGCTACATCCACATTAATCCGGATACATTTGAAAACGGTGTCTCTCCAGCCACACTGCTTTTTTTCAAGAGTTTTCCAAAAGTTTCTCGTCCACGCTGAAACAAATGAAAACTCTTAAGTCCTCTTACTGCGCATGTGAAAAATTGCTGTACCACGTATAGTCTGAAACACAGTTGTCCATGTGTTCAGTTGCTGGACAGCAAATCCAAGTAAACTTCCCATCACCTTTGAAGCAATGCAATGTGAAGGTTGTACAAAGTAATATTTATCTTTAACAACCAGGGTTGGGCAGAAACGGAATACATGTAACGGGATTACATATTTAAAATACAAAATATAAGTAACTGTATTCCACTACAGTTACAATTTAAATCAATGGTAATTAGAATAAAGTTACATTCAAAAAGTATTTTGATTACTGAAGAGATTACTTTGCATTTTATTGTCATTTGTTTCATTTAATATTTAGTCCTTTCAGATGGAACACATATATACATATAAATTATGCGATCCAAAGTGCATTTGAACAGCAGTGAAACACTTTCTTATGATGTGTTACATTCATACGAGCAGACAGAGAAGTAAGTTTGAAGTAAGTTTGGAGCAGAAGAAATAGAATAAACCTTGTGTAAATTTTCAGCTTTACACTAAGCTAAAATGCTATTTCTAGCCATTTTACATGCACGTTACCAGGCACGATCATCTTTTTTTATCAAGAAAGTTCACTTTGGATCATAAATTCTTTTTTTTCTAGTAAGACCTTTGATATTAGGGAGAAAGAATCGTATTCTTGATAATAATTTTTGTATTGTTTTCCTGTAAAAATATCTAAAAATCATTAAAACAAGATCAATTTGATTTATCTTGTTTTAGAAACAACACTGCATAAGATATGTAGTTTTTTCAGAGAATGTATTTTTAACATGTGTATTTTGTCTTACTGTACTGGCAGAGTTTTTATAGTCAAAACAAGTGAAAAAATCTACCAGTGCTGAAGAAGTAATCCAAAGTATTTAAAATACGTTACTGACCTTGAGTAATCTAACGGAATATGTTACAAATTACATTTTACAGCATGTATTCTGTAATCTGCAGTGGAATTCATTTCAAAAGTAACCCTCCCAACCCTGTTAACAACGCTATCAAAGTGGATAGCAGGCACAAAAATGCCGCTACAACATGGGCCGCCATCTTGACTGTTTTGGGTTGAATGGATCACTTGACTGCATCACATGACAACAAATACGTCATCGTTTTCAGATAACGTGAAGATGGCATTTTAAAATGTTTTTCGAAAAGCTCAGTTTTCGCTGTCAAAAATGCTATCTTAGTGTGGGCGGAAGGCCAAAACTTAGAGAAAAAGATGTGTTTTCAAACTAAAATGTATTAGTGTGGATTTACCTGCAGCTTCCTGCAAGTACTGAAAGGTGATCAAATTAATGGATCATTGTATGGATAAAAGATGCAATAAACTGAATGGTGACTGACATCCAACATCTCCTTTTGTGTTCCATGGAAGAAAGTCATACAGGTTTAGAACAACATGCGGGTAAGAAAATAATGACAGGAGGGATAAAGCTAGGCAGGATGAATTTCATCTAATTTCTTTGCATTTATTAAATGTTCACTTTACTAAACTGGCTGTGACTGAGCAAGTAGTCTCAATTTCTTTGTGACACTAAAATTGCCTGAATTTAATATAAGACTTATTTAAAATGCATTAAATAGGCCCTCCTTTTCAAGAGAGGAGGGCAGATGTTTTCAACACAAATTTGTCTTTTGCAGTCGATTAAAAAACCCCAATGCAAATATTTTACTTTGCGTTGACAGGAAAGACTTGACGGCTTGAAAGATAGATTCAGAGCTTTCACAAAATCATATGCTACCTAGAAGGAACAAACATTGGTGGTTTTAAATATGTAGTGAGATGTAGGTACAGACTTGAGAGGTTAGCCTGGCAGCTGAAAACACTCCAAAAACTTTTCCACTTAAGACCCTTTCTAAGTGCAGCTATGGAACCAATGAAGACTTGAGTGTGATGAAAAAATTATCTTCCATCAAGTGTTTCCACTTATCACCCACTTTCCCACTCTAGCTGTGTCTACTGTAGATGTGGATGTGGATGTCATAGGTTGAATCCCAAATGACATATCATTTATATCGTCCTGTACCTCCAACACCCAGCTCTGAGAGTCCTTTACTCTCCTCTCCTCATTAACTGTTTCCACTACTGGGCCAAATGAGGACTTGCTAGTGTGTGCCAGGGCCTGTTGCGTTCCCACTGTCACTTCCGGGGCTTCATCATGCCTCCTCGGGGCCAATGGCCAATGGTCTTTGGCCCATTGATTACATTTGGACGAAAGAAGGCCAACGAGATTGAGGCAGTGTCAATGTCAAAGGCGGAGTTTCGCTGATACTGGTCAGGGGGTCAGCACCAAAATACTAATTTCACTAATTTTTCATATCTAGCTACCATCTTAACGTCGAACTGAGTTAAGATCGACGGCGTCTGCCGAACGAAGACGTGATTAAGTATATTGTCACCGAACTTGCCAAGCAGTGTATACAGAGCATATTAGTACAGGTTCGGGGAAAATTAAAACAATTTCGATGGCTAGCTAGTCTTCTCCAGAGTCTGGTGCCTCAGCTTGAGTTTCCCTCTTGATTGTGAAATGGGCAGGTTGTGTGACATTGGCACCAGGGCAGCGTATTAAGGGTGGGTTTTAAGGACTTGCTGTGGGGCTATTGGCCCGATGGTGGGAATGCAGATCGATTTTGGTCTCACAGCTTGAGGTCTGAGGCTATTGGCCCCGGCTGACCAGTTTGTAGCCCTGGCTCACACTGGCCAAAGGTGGAAAAGCGGCTATTGACTTTCTCTTTGGATGTGGCATCATAGTCCAGAGGGTTAGCAGCTGTCAGAACAGCAATACGAAGCATGATCATACAAGTCCTTAAAAGTCCCATGATGCTGATTGGCCCTGCACTCCTCCGCCGCTTTGATTAACAAACTCTCACTCTGCAATTATAAATTTTTTTCTGATTTAAGTCTTGTCACCCAGCTGCTGGCTTCATATCTTTCTTGCTGTTGAGCTCGAGCCCATGATGGGCTTGTCCTCTACACAGAATCTCTACTTATTGTAATTAGTTAGTAGCTGTACATCAATTACGTCTTGGACCAACATTTAGTAATACAGTAAAAAATACAAGCATGACATCATTCCTTTTGAACAGATGTGAAAACAGGCTTGACACCTTTCCTCATGTCTCTGGCTACTGATACAACTGCTCCTATGTATATCCTGAGACTTAGACTCAAACAGATGTTTTCTCCTCGTCCCCATTGACACAAAAGAGCAAAGATGTCTCAGAGACATTGCTTCAGAGTCCCGGAGGATTGCTTTAATTTGAGAGAGTGGCTGAAAATGTTCTTTTTGTATAATAGCCAAGATCATCAATCATTTTCCTTGTGATTTCAAATGCATATGAATCCAATTTAGTGGAACTTCTCTCTACAAAGGCCTTTCTGTAGCCTTACTAATGCACTGCAAAATCTGCAAATGTTGTGTTGCCAGTTTGATTGATATATGGAAATATGAGGAAACTTTGCCTCTGCCCACTGGCATTGACATAGATATATTTATTTTTTCCTTCTTTCTTCTATAATCGCAAAATCCACTGCATTCAAAATGTCAAGTGGGCAACAAATGAAAAATCGCTACACCACAATAGCCAGCAGACTATTTCACCATCCTGATGACTGGCAGACTGCAGATGTTGGTTTACAGTTAATGTTCTGGGATTTTTTTTCTTCTTACATTAATAGAAGATCAATCCCAATTGCTTAGACAAATGTAAAGTTTGAGTGTTTTTCAATTTTTTTTCTCACCAGTGCTGGGGAATATCTAACTAAAAGTAGAGATGCTACTTACTATTTTTCAGTAGCTTGACAGTACAGTGGTTCTGTTGTTTAAAAAAAAAAAAAAAAAATGTAGCATTGTATATTATTCACCAATTCATTTAAGTCTCTGAAGCATTTTTACATTTTCTTTTTGTGTTGTGAAACATTATGTTAAATGCTGCTGTTTCTTACTATGTTTTTAACTGTTTTATAGGTGGTGTTTCATTAGTTGCATTAGTGTTCATTTATTTGTTTAAGTTTAATGCTTTCACCCTTATTGAGATCCTCATTGTTTGTGTACCAGATAAATATGGCTCTGGTTGTAAAACTAAATATCAGTTAAATAAAACACAGTTATTTATTAGAAAACATATTCCCTTTAATATTTTCTGTGTAGTTGTCAACCTTTAGTTTGTAGCTTGCTGATTAGCTAGCTTCTTTAAATGAGTAGCTTGTAACTTGGGAAGTTACAGTGTTACTTCCCCAACTGTCTTTCTTAGATTATGTTATGACTGTGCTGTGTTTGTAAGGTGGTACAGTTTAAAACAAACATTACAATCTAGATGCAAGCTTGAGAAAAACACCCCCCAGACCACACAGGACTGTCATTTACACACTGTGTTTTTGTCAGGTAACCTAAAAAGTGTGCATCATGTGGTAACATCTAAATTAACTGGTTTTATTCAAGTC
This sequence comes from Myxocyprinus asiaticus, assembly GCF_019703515.2. Classification (NCBI taxonomy): domain Eukaryota; kingdom Metazoa; phylum Chordata; class Actinopteri; order Cypriniformes; family Catostomidae; genus Myxocyprinus; species Myxocyprinus asiaticus. The sequence goes on along the minus strand of NC_059377.1, from coordinate 28,396,594 downwards.
AAAAATATTTTGTAATATGACTAATATTACATAAGAGTACATAATGGTATACCAACAAAAGTAATTTTTAAGTAGAAATAGCACCTTAAGCTGACAACTGCATGCATCCACTCTGCAACCATATGCTGCATCTTATTTTATCTTAAGTAAACACTAATTACGTTACTAGGAATAGGTATAGATTAGAAAATACCCCATGCTTCAATATCAAGATGCAACCCAGCTTTATGTAATGTGCTTTTTACATTTAATTGCAGTGCTACTAGTTTACTATAATTACTGTAACAACTGTAGGTTTTTTTCAGAGACGGATCTCTGGAATGTATGAGGCCTTGTTTGTGGAGTCGATGAAGCTCCACATTTCCCACAAAAGCTCTCTTTGTTTTCACACATGTAAAATCACCTCTGCTGGCCCTTGGGGTAATGTTTACAGGGTCAGTGTTTAAACTCATGTCCACACTTCCTAAAGTGCCATTGCCAGAGGCCTGGGGTCATGGTGGACATGAATAAATGCAATTTCAAACTCCTGAAAATTATTTCAAAATGTTTTCTGCAGTCAGATTGGTGAGAATACAAATTGGATACAGTGCCTTTCTCAGAAGATAAAATATTTTTACTGCTTTCTGATGTTTTTGCACTGCAGATTTGCAAGTAATTCCTTACATTTATATTGCGCTTTTCTAGGCACTCTAAGCACTTTACATAGTAGAGGGGGAATCTCCTCAACCACCACCAGTTACTGGCTGTTGAAGTATGCATCCCGATTTTCCATTTGCAGTTTGTCTCATCTAAAGCACCAGTTGTTAAGCTGTTTGTTTATTGTCTTGCTAAAAGCACAAAAAGTATTAAATGAATGAACACAACAGATTGATTGTTTTGTTTGGCAAAAAATGCCATGTTTTACACCGTGTCCTAACCAGGCGGAATTTAACAAGTTTCCAGTAACAAGCCATTCATCTGTCCACACTGAACGTGAAACTGCTGCACTATGTGACAATCACAGCCAGTCAGCAGATATTTGATGTTAAATGTACAATTATGAGGAGCAGGATTTTGGACCAATGAGGTTTCACTGTGGGTGGGGCTACCCAGTGTGAATCCGCAGAAATAGAAACAAAGCGACTTACAGAAAGTCCTGTTGCTCAACGCTTATCACAGCTGGTTAGGAAAAAGCGTTGTGCCTGTTTAGGACAAGTGTTATAGCTTGTAACTTGTAATAATTATTATTATTTTTATGAAACATGGTGCAATCATTACTGAACCTTAAAATGTTTATCTTTTTTTTTTTTTTGTCTGTTGTACTCTTAAGTTGAGTCTGTCAGTTGCGTCAGGGCAGCTTGGTTATGGTATATATCCCAGCATGCCCCTATATTTTGACCTCCATGCCCACAGTGATTTCAGTTTCAGAAATGTTAATGGACAGATCTGGTATGAAGTATCCAAGAGGTGCCCACACCAAGAACCAATCAGACAGCAGTCATGGTTCTGACTGGACCCACAGCAGTGGTCGGCAGCTGAACTGAGTCGCATCTTGATACGAGAGCGTTGGGCAATTTCTAATCTGGCGAAGGGGAGTTGAAAGGAAAGTGGAACCCTGGGTAATTCAGCTCAGTGGCAACAGGCTTTTCGATTTGGACTGCAGGCTGTGGCAAGCAAGTCTTTACATTTTGTAGGTCTTCATGGGATTAGCTATTACAATGGTGAATAGCAAAGGTCTGTAACAGCAGAGGAGATCAAAGCCAAGCCTTTGCAACCAGGACCATGCTAAATTCACAATTTGAAGAGAGAGAGGCAGACAGACAGACAGACAGACAGAGACCTATATACTCATACATATAGAAAGTAGGAAACTGAAAAGAGGAAAATACACTTTTAATAGAACTCTGGGTTCTATTTTCACCCCACCCCCCTCGAGACATTTAGCACTTCCATATTTCATTAAATGTGTCGAGGATGAAAGCGAGTGCAGGTCTCCAGGAGGGATTTCTTCTCTCTGATGCCTGCCTCTACTCACAGAAGCAGGTTTCTGCATTAGGCGGACTAATGTCTGATTTGCAGTGAAGACAGGACTTATTCAATATGTGCACAACCTGAATTTGGATTGTGGAGAGCACATTTACTTTCCAAGCATGATTCTGAGTGCAAAAGAAACAACACTAATTAAGATGGTGTTGAACAACCTCTGTTAAAATTTTATATCAAATAAATGTAATGGTGTTGGTACAGTGTGCATCATTAATTAAAGGGATACCCAAAAATAATAAATCATCATTTACTCACCCTATAAGACTTTATTTCTTCCATAGAACACAAGAGTAGATGTTAGGCAGAATGACAGGTCTCAATCACCATTCACTTTCATTACATCTTTTTTCCATTCAATGAAAATGAATGGTGACTGAGGATAACATTCTGCCTCAAAGCTAAAAATGTGATATCCAATCTTTCAACTCATGTCTGGACCAGCTAAAAATATAAACTCGGTTACTTTTGCCTGTGATGTGTTTCTACTATTGATAAAGCAGTGTTGAGAAAGCTATTTTGAAACTGCTGTAAAGTAGCCTAATTAAACATTTGCAATTTAAAAGAATATTCTGGGTTCAATACAAGTTAAGCTCAGTTCACAGTATTTGTGGCATAATGTTGATTACCACAAAAATAATTACGACTCGTCCATCCTTTTCTTTAAAAAAAAGGCAAAAATCGAGGTTACAATGAGATCGTGAATGGTCCCAATTTTTGGAGGCTTTGAAGGCAGAAATGTGAAGCTTATAATTTTATAAAAGCACTTAAATTAATTCTTCTGTTAAACATATTTTTTAAGCTGTAAAGTTAATATAGTAATTTTTACAGTCATTTCAGGGTTTGTTGACATTACCTCGTCAAGGCAACAAAGTTGTAAAATTGGCTATAACTTTACACAGAAAATGTTAGTAAGTGATTTTATCACACTAAAATCATGTTAACATGCATCTTGTTTACGTCTTGAGGCTATACTTTTGAAATAGTGAGTATTTTAAGGTTTACGGACTGGCCCCATTTACTTCCATTGTAAGTGCCTCATTGGTATCCAGATTTTTTCTTTTTCTTTTTTTTTTTTTTTTTTAAGAAAGCTGCAAGTCAAAATAAATGTTTGTGGTAATCAGTATTATGCCACAAATGCTGTTGATTGAACCCGGAATATTATTTTAAAGTCACTACAGTCTAGTTACACTTTTGAAAAAGTAGTTAGATAGACTACACAATACTGACTAAAAGTAGCTACATTGAAGCTGTTAAAGGGGGCAGTATATTTTCAATTATTATCAGATTACATATAAAACAAGTTGTGGTGATGTTGGCATGGTCGTGTGTCTGTCTGCGGGAGAGAGAGAGCGGTAAGGCTCGTCACCTGGGTTGTTATTATCTCTAACACCTGTTTCTTGTTGTAGTGATGGCGGAGGGAGACATAAAAAGGCACACGAGGCGTCAAAGTGACAGAGAGACTCCAGAGAGGGACTATACCTGTGTGCGCATGCTCGATCATTAAGAAGCCCTTACTCATTTGTGTGTGTGACTGCTTGGCCATTGAGTGCTTTTTTGTTTATGTACGATGCTGAGGAGTAATAAACAAATACTCATATTGACAGTTCGCTGCCTCCTGACTCCTTCATTGCCCAAACAACAAGCTTGTTACACAAGTATTTTTCTGCATAGAATGTGACCGAATGAACTTAGTGAACATAAAAACACTACATAGAGCTAATAAAACTGTTAAAAAAAAAAAAAAAAACACTGTGATGCTAAACAGCAGTATTTAACTAAATGCATCAGTGTTAACTATATATTTATTTAACTAAAGAAATAATAAAATGAAAGAGGGATCACAGGGACTTTTGCGAACGTTGTTATGATGTCGGAGCCGGTAAAGCACATGTTAAGTCATCATTTTTATTTGTATAGCGCTTTTCACAACACACATCGTTTCAAAGCAGCTTTACAGGAAATCATGCATTAAAAATAAATAAATAAATAAAAATGAAACTGTAATATCTATAATGTCTTACAGTGATCATTGTGTTAAGCCCTGTATATGATTAAAACAATGCTCAAAAGTATCACGGTGATTATGTGCTTTCCACAACAGATCATCTGACACAGGGTCGGAAAAAATTGTGACAGCCCAAGCCTAGGAAGCAAGAGTGTGGCTTTGCCCAAACTTCTCTAATTTAATTGACTGAGACCTGAGATACAGAAAACTGGCAAAGGTTAGGAATCTCATTATCTGAAAAAAATCAAGCTTTTAACATGTGTACAGAAAAAGCAAGAGTTTAATTTAATGAGTAAATGGAATACAGTTATGGCAGGGGAACTTTGTTCTTTGTGTCAGAGTACTGCATCAAGGGATGAACATAATTGTTGCAACTTGCTCGCAAGAGGCAGGAATGGGGTGAGAGGAGTGAGGGTGTGTTGAATTCCAATTAGTAACTAGTGGAAGAGGCACTGTAACTGAGTTGTATTAATGGATTGTATACTGCATTAGCATAAAGCTCTTTCAGAATCTAAATCTTTAGAATGTTGTCATATATTGATGTAATAAATGGATGGATGCTCTTCCTTTGTCTCCTTCGCCATTTACACAGGTTTTGGAGGTAGTTTTGCTCCTCTAAAAACCCATTAGAAATGCCTGAGGGAACCTGTGGCAAATTTGCCTTTAGGGTTGGCCTACACATTGACGTCATGACTGAACAACTCTATAGAACCAGTGCAACAAAAGTGATGTGATCCATAATTAGTTGACACAGGTCAAAAGCATCGACTAATGGAACTAATGGACTAGTCGGTCAGTCGGTGCAACCCCTAGTGTGTATGCTCAACATTTTGCCATCTACATTCACTCAATAAACAGTTTGCTGACCACCTCTGTTCTTTTGGAATGCAAATGAATGACTTAGAGTTTTCAATTTAGCAAGCAAAAGAAAAAAAATTATTCCTGACTTTGTAACTTTTATTGAATACTTTGTGCTCATTACAAATCTCTATTATTGCATTATCAGGATGACTCATACTCATTAAAATCTTGACTTTGTGCATAATGGAATTTTATCCAAATGTTTCCTTAGTGAGGCAGTGTTTGGCGTCTCTAATATACTTGATATAGTGCATGCTTAAGCATTGATAGGATTACCAATGTTGCACAGCAGTCTTTTGAGATGGGCTGAAGGGTAATCACTTCGACTGTGATTTGCCACCTGAATGAGTGAGATACCTCCTATGAAATAAAAGGGAACTCTCTGTTGAAGGAAGAAGAAAACTATGCACCTCATTAACTAACAAAATCCATTATTGTGGTAATGTATCATGACATCGACTGTGGGATTAAATATTGCGAAAACTGTATTTTTACAGTGCTGCTGTCCTGAAGAAAGAATACACAGCATTTGATTGTAGTATTTTCTTAAAGAGATAGTCCACTCAAAAATATACATTCTGTCATCATGTATTCACCCTCATGTTGTAAACCTGTCTGACCTTTTTTTGTTTATTTTGTGGAACACAAAAGGAGATGTTAGGTAGAATGACAGTCTCAGTCACCATTTACGTTTATTGCATCTTACGTACAGTGAAAGTAAATGGTGACAGAAGCTGTCATTCTACATAACATCTTTTGTGTTCCTTTTAAAATGAAAGTCACAGAGGCTTGGAACAACAAGAAGGTGAGTAAATGATAGCAGAGTTTTCATTTTTAGATGAACTGTTCTTCTAAATAACATAAAAAAAATAGAAATACATTGCCCATTTTTGAATCTTAAGTCTAGATCACTGAGTAAACTTCCAAGATATATTCAAATTGAATGCACAAAATATATGTTTAACATTTTAATTCTTTATTGAAATAGCAGCAACCTTTACATCATCAAAGCAAACAAAGTACCATGCTGAAAATGTTCACAAAATATCATGGAGTTAATGTAAATATGTTCACACTCAATAATAACACACAGCCAGCAGTTCCCTCCCACTTGGCGTTGAGTTGACACTCTTAATTGACATTCTGTGACACTAACTAAAGGAGATAATAGCCTTGACAGACAAAAAAATGAGGCTGTTGATTAGTAGTAATTACTGTGCTTTTTGTGTCTGGAACATTCAGATGCACCCGTTATGCACTAATGGAGAGTCTAATTAGAGACTAACATTAGTTACTGGTATCTAATTATTTGACTTAATTAAGCACAGCCACAGCGAAGATGTACAGCATGATGCACTGACAAATTATTTGAGGTTCAGACTTTTGTCCTCAGGTATCTGCTAAGGTGATTGTCACTAATATAATTGATTACTCTTTGTGAACTCTTCAGTTTTCAAGATATGTCTATAACACTCAAACATGTTTGCTTCAAGGGACCAAAATTAAAACTAAACACTAAAATCTTGTTTTGACAAGTAAATGAATCGGAGTTACTCGCAAGTTGGACTTGCATAATACAGTAATGTGGTTTAATTAAGTAATAAGGTACAAGAGGCTTTGCATTATTGAAAAAATATGGGTAGTCACGGTTGAAGGGCGTTGTTAGGCACGATGCAAAGAGCAGTCATTAACCCTTAAATGCATGGTAATTCTCCAAAACACTCTTACATATTCGGGTCTTTGGAGACCTGGCACTTATATCTATCAAAAATGGATGTACACAATTCTCAGATAGTGTCAAATTTTCAAAGTAATTTCAAGACAATTAGAAAATAATAAAATAAACTATATTTTGATGTTTTATTTTTCATAAATCAAAGAGATAATGCAACAAATCAGGAAAAATCTAGAACAGGATTCATTATTTTCACACTGAAATTTCATGAGATGCAACTGACTGTAAAACACATACTGAGCTACACATAACACATAATCTACACATAAGATAAACATCAGCTACACCTAAGTTACACATACATTACATATATGTATTGTCTCAGAGTCTAAATAGATGCACAACTTACATCATTTCAGAAGTACACCCAACTTACAATAATCATGTCATACTGTTCATGTGTTACACTTGCTATAGTTTGCTTCCATGTTGTTTCTACATCAGCTAGCAGTGTCAAATGTAAATTAAATCAATCACTGAAATATCAGTGCCACCTTGAGTAAGAAATAGCATGTAGTATGTGTACAAGTATAATGTAACTGATTACATTATGAAACTACATCACCCATAATCACTGATTAAAAATGGATGGATCTGCCTCTGGCCTTCAAACCCTAGTCATGCTTCTCAACCTGCAAAAAACAATACAATGAGACAGAGTTGTGTTGAAATATGCTGGCGGTTGAAAATGACCGCTCTTCTATCTAAATACCATGAACCATGACCCCACTGGCCTCTCATAAGGTGTCAGATGTGGATTGTTCACTTTGTGCTCACACAAGGGACATAACACACTTTCATCTCCTTGGATGAAGGGATGTATTAAATAAAAGGGGCAAGAGATGAGCTGGGAGAGTGTGGCCCTGGTTTTTTGTATTAAAGGAATATTCCAGATTCAATACAGGTTAAGCTCAATAAGTATTTGTGGCATAATGTTGATTACCACAAAAACAAATTTTTGTCCCTCCAAAATAAATTAGGTTACAGTGAGGCACTTACAATGTAAATGAATGGGGCCAATCCATAAACGTTAAAATACATTTATAAAAAAGTTTCAAAAGTACAGTATAGCCACAAGACGTAAACAATATGCATGTTAACATGATTTTAGTGTGATAAAATTGCTGACTTACATTTTCTGTGTAAAGTTAAATCCAATATAACAACTTTGTTGCCATGATGACGTAATGCCAATAACCCCTAAAACCACAGTAAAAACGATGATTTAAACAACTTTACAGATCAAATAAAACAAGTTTTAACAGAAGAATTAATGTAAGTGCTTTTATAAAATTGTAAGTATCACATTTCTGCCTTTTCCTCCAAAACTGGCCTCATTCACTTCCATTGAAGTGAAAGTTTTTTTTTGTTTTTTGGTAATCAACATTATGCTTAAAATGCTTAACTTGTATTGAACCAGGAATATTCCTTTAATATTCCATAGGGGCTGAAAGGGAAAGGTTGTTTGTTTGAGCCCTGTAAGGTGTGAGCCATGAGCCATCAATATTGTGCCCTTGAGCATGACACTTAACTCCAGATTGCTCTAGTGGGATTGTCCTTGCAATAAGTCTACTGTAAGTTTCTTTGGATGAAAGCATCTGCTAAATGACTACTTAACATCTTCAATAAACTGTATTGAATATCTGCTGCACTATGGAGAAATTCTGGAGGAGCTCCACAATTAGGGGGTAACTTTTGTCTCATGGTTTCAGTTTTGTCTGAGTGTACTCAGCTTTGGCTATGTACAGTGCATAAAGGGATATTTCACCCAAAAATGAAAATTCTCTCATCATTTGTCTGATGAAATTCTCCCATCATTGAGTCTGTCCTCTGCACTTCAATAACTGTCTGGTTAGGTTCAGCTACGAAATCGGACATCAGAAGACTACAAAGGAGAGTTCGGACTGCTGAGCGGATTATTGATTGCCCCCTGCCCTCCCTACAAGAACTGTACACTTCCATTGTGATGAAAAGGGCTGGAAAAATTACTCTGGACCTCACTCACCCAGCCCACTACCACTTTGAACTGTTGCCTTCTGGCCAGCACTACAGAGCACTGAGCACCAGAACCGTCAGGCACAAGAACAGTTTTTTCCCTCAGGCTATCCATCTTATGAACAGTTAAAACTGGCCCATTGAGCAATAATTATGTACAATACTTAAATAGTTACATAATTATGTAATAATATCTAACATATCCTACCTCTTCTGCCATTACATTCCCTTACACTATCTGAATATAATGGAATTTGTATTTGTACATACGTATATATATATATATATATATATATATATATATATATATATATATATATATATTTGTTTTATTGTGTATTTCTATATACTGTATACTTATTTTTTCTATTTGCTTTTTATTTTTATTCTAGTTATTTTTTATTATCTCTGTTTTGTTGTTGTATTGTTTGTGCACTGGAAGCTTCTGTCACCAAGACAAATTCCTTGTATGTGTAATCATACTTGGCAATAAAGCTGTTTCTGATTCTGATTCTGATTTACTCACCCTCATGCCATCCCAGATGTGTAGGACTTTCTTTCTTCTGCTGAACAAGAAGATTTTTGAAGAATATCTCAGGTCTATTAATCCATTCAGTGCTCCAAAAATGATATAAAGGCAGCATAAAAGTAATCCATACAACTCCAGTGGTTTAATCCATGTTTTCTGAAGCAATATAATAGGTGTGGGTAAGAAGCAAATCAATATTGAAGTCTTTTTTTACATATTGGAAACACAGCAGACAAGCATGCTAGTTTGAAAGCAGAAAGATAAAGCTCTAATTTTTTTATGTCACTTACATGGATTCATCAGTAAAAGGCTTATTTTGAGCTCATTGTATAGATCTACAGTATGAGTGTATGTTCTTGTGAATCAGTACACACGACAGAGCTCCATGTGTCTGAGAGTGTCTCCTTTTTCTGAGAGTTCCCAGCAATTCCCCTCAATTCTCATTCTCCTCAAACTTACTGTGAGTGACAAATTTACGTAGCAATCAGTTACATCACAGCAGACGCTAGGCTTTGAGTAATGGGTGACGTGTCAACCTCAACAGTCCTCTACCTGTGAACACGCTGAGCCCCCATCAATACTGAATGTCCCTGACGCGATAGCGGTTTAATGTAGGCCTGCAGAGATGCCTCATATTCTGGAGAGCAGGAGAGAGAGTAAGCATGACTAAATGCAGGACACGTGATATGGAATCTGAATGCTGACTAAACAGATTTCCCCTCTCAACTTTCTCAGGTGTGTATCTTGGGTCATTTTTCATGGGCTGACTGACTGACAGGATTCTGGAGTCAAATAGTGTTATATAGTGAAAGATGACAGATATCTCATTAGTGACTGTCTAGTTCCATCAGTCAAGATCAGCAGATGTCCTTCAAACATGTTGCAGTTATTTCACTCCTTTTTCTCATGTACATTGCCTGAGCTAGATCTTGGCATCATTGGTTTTAATCCAAGACGTTGCATAAAGAAACGTCATGGTTGAAAACAGCTCTTATCAGAATCCGGAACAGTTAGGATGAAAGGAAGCTAGGAATAAATGTCACACTTTACATACATTCTTAAAATTAAAGGAAAATAATTTTTATTTTAAACTTTAACAATACCCTTTACCTTCACTTCAAACAGTAATTTTCCTAAACAGTATTTTTGTATTGTTTTCCAGTAAAAATTTATGGTGATTTACTTGGCAAGTAAAATTGTCTAGGAAATCTTAAAAAAGTTTATTTTTCTTAACGAATTAAATGATTTTTCACTTGCATGAATGCCTGCTGACACGGTTCCGTCCAATGAGCCAGATCAGGTGCCCCCTTTTTAGTAAGATCAGTCAGTGGGCTGGTAACGGTCGAATAGTTAGGCACAAACCTTTGATAATAGCCAGCCAGCCCATGGAACTGTCTCACCTCCTTTTTTGGTCTTAGGTCTCAGGCAGGCTGTAATTACTGCGGTCTTATCAATTTGGGGCCAATATTAGGTCTCGATGTGGTGCTGGATGAGGTTTGTACAATCCGGTAGAAGGGGAAAACACATCTGCAAACTCCTTTTGCAACTTGGCAACCTCTGCGAGTTGATACGGTGAGAGGTGGTCTCCGCAAGTGACCGGGGTGAAATGATTGTGTTTTGTATTCACCTCCGGCCCGAGCTCCACCCTCTCCGGGACTACCGTAGCCAACGTCACAGGGACCGCCCCCCTCCACAATTTTAGGAGGTTGAGGTGATATATTTGACGTGCGCCCCCTTTATCGGTTCACTTTACCTCATAATCGAGATCCCCCACTCGTCGTGTGACCTCAAAGGGTCCTTGCCACTTGGCAAGTAATTTGGAGCTCGATGTGGGAAGTAATACAAGTACCTCATCTCCCGGTGCAAATACCCTCAGCCGAGTTCCCCTGTCATACAGTCGGCTCTGTCTTTCTTGAGCTTGGAGCAAATTCTCCTGTGTAAGTTGCCCCAAAGTGTGGAGTTTTGCTTTAAGATCAAGAACGTATTGAATTTCATTCTTACTGTTTGAAGGTCCCTCCTCCCAAACTTCACGTATAACATCAAGCATGCCGCGCGGGCGTCGCCCATACAGCAGCTCGAATAAGGAAAACCCAGTGGAGGCTTGCGGGACCTCTCGTCCTGCGAATAACAGAGGATCGAGCCATTTGTCCCAATTTCTAGCATTCTCATGCACGAACTTATGAATCATACTTTTAAGGGTTTTATTAAATCACTCCACCAGGCCATCTGTTTGCGGATGGTAAACGCTGGTGCGGATTGATTTAATGCCCAATAATTCGTAAAGCTCGCATAGTGTCCATGACATAAAATTGTGCCCGGATCGGTGAGGATTTCTTTCGGAATCCACACCCGGGAGATTACTTTGAAGAGTGCCTCCACAACACTGCGTGCTGAGATGTTGCGCAAAGGCACTGCTTCCGGATATCGTGTTGCATAGTCCACTAGGACTAAAACAAAGTGATGTCCACGTGCTGACCACTCTAATGGCCTGACGAGGTCCATTCCAATTCTCTCAAAGGGGACCTCGATCAGCAGAAGAGGGCGCAATGACGCTTTTGGGGTGGCCGGTGGATTCACCAGCTGGCATTCATGGCATGCCGCACACCACCTGCGGACATTTCCGCCAATGCCCGGCCAATAAAAACGGGCTATTAGGCGGTTCAGTGTTTTCCTTTCCCCTAGAAGACCCTCCATGGGATTATAATGAGCCGCCTGGATCACCATTTCCCGACGGCTCTGCAGTATTAAGAGCTGGGTTGTATCTTCCTTTGTTTGAGCATCCTGCATCACTCTGTACAACCACTCGTTTATAATTGTGAAATAGGGATGAAAGGGCGACACCCAGCTGGAGTTGTTGACCATCGATCACTCTCACTTGGTCAAAGACGTGCTTGAGGGTTTCGTCTCGCAACTGCTCCAAAAGGAAATCCCCTTCGGGAAACCCCTGAGGATGGGAGGGGCTGCAGCCTCTCCCCCCTCACGTCATCCTGACGTGGAGCAGATGAAGATGGCCCTGGCTCCGCCTCCCCTGCCAGAGCATCGCACATTTCTCATCTCATTGCTTTTGTGCAGGACCCATCCGCGCATATTCCCTTTAATACATTTCTAAATTCAGGCCAATTAGTCCCCAAAATCAGCAGATGGGTGAGGCGGGAACTAACCGTGGCCTCCACTCCATGTTTTGTTCCCCAGAATTTAATCACAAGGGTCACCACAGGGTAGTTGTGAATATCCCTATGCTCACACTTCACCCTCACCATTTCAGCTGTGCCCAAAGCCTCCTGTTGAACCAAGCGTTGGTGGATAGTGGTCTGATTACAACCCGTGTCCACCAATGCTTGGTGAGTACCCCCCTTGACTCTTACCGGTATTCGGTATGCTCTGGCCCGATCAGGGGCAGCCTGCGGAGTGTCGGGGATCCGGACCTCCGTTCCCAGCTCCATCACAGGCCATTGATCCTGGAAGTGTCCCGGATCGCAGACCGGCCCAGGCGCCCCGCCCGCACCTGCATCAGCGGACACTTCCACCTGAGGGGGACTGTTGATGCTGTGGGCAACGTGAAACCCCGCGCACGGGGAACTGGCTTCGGTGGCGGGACTCCTAGCCTCTGTGGGGCAGGAACGGGCTCTGGGGAGAGAGCAGAGTGAGAGAGAAGAGGGGAGGTGGAAGAGTTCGGGGAAAACATAAGGGATGGGGGAGAGAGAGTGGGAGCGCTCTTCCATCCTCTGGTACGCTGCCAAATGGTCCTCCGCCAGTCGGACAGCTTCCTCCAGCGACGCCGGGCGGTGGCACTGGACCCACTCCACCATTCCTCTTGGCAGTCAATTGATTAGCTGCTCCAGCACCACCTGGTCAACAACTCCAGTGACGTTGCGATCCCCCGCCAGCAGCCATTTCTGGCAGGCGTCTCGGAGCCGTTGGGTGAAAGCAAATGGGCGGTCGGTCTTCTCCAGCTTCATGGACCGGAAGAGCTGCCGGTACTGCTCTGGACTACGGCCAACCTGCTGCAGGATGGACTTCTTCAGGTCTTCATAGGCCAGGAGGTTAGCCGCTGGCAGATGTTGTGCAGCAAGCTGGGCTTCCCTGGACAGCAACGGGAGGAGCCGGGCCACCCACTGATCTCGTGGCCAGCTCCAGATCTCAGTGGTTCTCTCAAACAAGTCGAGGAAGGCTTCCGGGTCATCTTCCACCCCCATCTTCAAAAGTGTGGGTGGGGGCAGGGGGCTGTGGTTGTCTGGGGTCACGGCCGGGGCTCTCTCCTGGCTGAGGAGACTCTGAATTGCATGCCGGTCCTCTGTTTGAGCTCGTAGGATCTCAAAGAACCGGCAGTCTTGATCTTGATGAAGCTCAAGTAGGGATTGTTGGTGCATCTTGTGTAGGCCAGTGAGGGACTTGAGGATCTCGGCCAACTGCAAGGACTCCATGGGGCGTACTTCAGAATCCCAGGTTTCAGCACCAATGTAACGAACTTCACAACAGAAAGGAAGGAGAAAACAGGGAAGCAGGTTTTCCAGGCTCAGGTAAGACTTTTAATCGGCCAATTCAGTGCTTTACAACTTCACAAACTTATCAGCTTCACAGGCATGTAGTCACTTAAACACATCAGCTTCACAAATACAACAGAATGAACACAACAGCTTCCGGAGCACCGTGGCCTTCCTTGTGCCAGACTCTCTCTCTCCCTCTCTGCTGGTGGCGTGGCTGCTTATATGCTGCTCTCCCCATGCTCACTGGAACTAGAAATAGGTGTTAAACATAATCTAGCTCAGGTGCAAGCACACTTACCGCTTTCTCTCTCTCCGGACGAATGCTTGACCACGCCCCCACTGCCACACCCCCATATCTAGCATGGTCTTTAGTTCTTCCCAAACCATTTTTTTGTGTTTGGGTAATCGGTAGGGATGACTGCGTACCACTACCCCAGGGGTCGTTTTGATATGGTGCTCTATGAGACTCGTAAGACCGAGAAGAGGTGAGAACATGCCGGAGAATTCTCCTTGCAACCTGGCAACCTCCGTGACTTTTGATGGTGAGATGTGGTCTTCGCAAGTGACTGGATTGACTTGATTGGTAGCTTTTAAGTTCACCTCCGGTCTGAGCTCCTCCCTCTTCGGAACCACCATTGCCAAAGTCACAGGGACTGCCTCTCTCCACGGTTTTAGGTGACTGAGTTGGTAAATCTGACGTGCTCTGCCTCTGTCCATTCGTTTAACCTCATAATCGATTTCCCCGACTCGCCATGTGACCTCAAAGGGCCCTTGTCACTTGCCGAGTAATTTAGAGCTTGACGTGGGGAGTAATACAAGGACTTTATCTTCTGGGGCAAATTCCCATAGCCGAGTACCCCTATTATACAGCCTGCTATGATGTTCTTGAGCCTGGAGCAAATTCTCCTGTATTTTTGCTGTTTGAAGGTCCCTCTTCCCAGATTTCTCATAGGACATTGAGAACGCCATGCGGTCGATGCCCGTACAATAATTAAAATGGAGAGAACCCCGTGGAGGCTTATGGGACCTCTCGCACTGCAAATAATAGGGGCTCGAGCCACTTGTCCCAATTTCAAGCGTCTTCGTGCACGAACTTATGAATCATATTCTTTAGTGTCTGATTAAATTGTTCGATCAAGCCATCCATTTGGGGGTGGTAAATGCTGGTCCGAATCGATTTAATCCCCAATAATTCGTACAGTTCGCATAGTGTACATGACATAATCCTCTTGCCTTGATCAGTGAGGATTTCTTTCGGAATCCCCACTCGGGAGATTATTCTGAAGAGTTGCTGCTTCCAGATATCACATTGCATAGTCCACCAGATCCAACACAAAACGATGCCCGCATGCCATCCACTCTAATGGCCCGACGAGGTCCATATCAATTCTTTAGAATGGGACCTTGATCAATGGAAGGGGGCGCAATGGCGCTTTTGGTGTGGCTGCAGGATTAACCAACTGACATTCACAACATGCCGCACACCACCTGCGAACATCCCCGTGAATGCCCGGCCAATAGAAACGGGCCATCAGACGGTCTAGTGTTTTTCCCTGCCCTAAGTGACCCGCCATCGATTATAATGAGCCATCTGGAATAACATTTCCTGACGGCTCTTCGGTACAAACAATTGTGTTGTATCCTCCTTTGTCTGAGCATCCTGCATCACTCGATACAACCGATCCTTAATCCTTAAAAATACGGATATGCAAGTGCAGCATCTGGCAGGAGGCACTGACCATCAATCACTTTCACTTGATCAAAGGCATGCCAAATGGTCTCGTCTCGCATCTGCTCCAGAGGGAAATCCTCAGCAGGGAATCCTCTAAGGGCTGGGGAAGCTGAGACTTCCCCCTGCCTTACGTCCTCCTGATGTGGAGCTGACGTAGACGGCCCTGGTTCCGCCACCCCAGCCAATGAGTCACACACCACACACCGATACTCTTTGTTGCAGGACCCATCCACACACATTCCCCTTAATAAGGTAATAAATGCCAGCTAATTCGTTCCCAAGATCAGTGGATGGGTGAGGCGGGAATTAATCTTGTTAATGTTTTTCTCCCTGAAATTGAATAGTGACCATCACTACAGTGTAATTTTGGATATCCCTGTGCACACACCTTTGGATATCCCTGTGCACACACCTTACCTTCACCCACCGGCTTGTATCCAAAGCCTCGGATTGAACCAAGCTTTGGTGAATGGAGGTTTGATTACAACCTGAATCCACCAAGGCTTGATATGTACCCCCCTTAATACTCACAGGTATCCAGTATGCTCCTGCTTGATCGGGGGTGGCCTGTGTTGTGTCGGGGACCCGGACCAATGTCTCCACCTCCATCGGTCCTGGAAATGCCCAGGTTCCCCGCAGTTCCAGCAGACAGGCCCAGACTTCACACCCACACCCACGGCAGCGGATTCACCAGTCTGTGGGGGAGAGCAGAGAGGGTTAGGGTGACCGGGGAACCGGTTTTGGGGTAGGAATTTCCCATTTCCAGGGAACAGGAACAGGATGAGGTTAAAGAGAGGGGGAGGGAGGGGGAGAGAGAGAGAGAGAGAGAGAGAGAGAGAGAGAGAGAGAGAGAGAAGAAGAAGAAGAAGGCTCTCCGGCCCCCGAATATGCCGCTATATGGTCCTCCACCAGCGGGACCACTGACTGTCATCCTGCGGTCCCATCTTGGTCAGAGTGACATGTGGCATGGCCTATCTGTATATAACAGATTTGTATTTGTACATACGTGTATGTAAATATATATATATATATATATATATATATATATATATATATATATATATAAATCAAATCAAATCACTTTTAGTGTCACACAGCCATATAAACAAGTGCAATGGTGTCTGAAATTCTTGGGTGCAGTTCCGATCAACATAGCAGTCGTGACAGTGATGAGACATATATCAATTTACAATAACATCAAATTAACACAACACAATTTAAAGTCTAATATACACATAATTACACACAACACAATATGCAAATAATAACATATACTGTACAGTATACAATACACACAATATAGATACACATTATTCAATAAAAAAAAGTATATATAGAATGTACAGTAGGTTGTATTGTACTGTATTGACATTCAGGCTGTCGGTTGATAGTAAGTTGTTAAGAGAGAATATAATATAATAATAATATAATTTATGACAGTCTGGTGTGAGATATAAGAGTAAGAGTTAGAAAGTGCAGTGCTGATGTATTTTGAACGTGGGAGATCAAGAGTTCAAAAGTCTGATTGCTTGGGGGAAGAAGCTATCATGGAGTCGGCTGGTGCAGGTCCTGATGCTGCGATACCTCCTGCCTGATGGTAGCAGTGAGAACAGCCCATGGCTCGGATGGCTGGAGCCTCTGATGATCCTCCGAGCTTTTTCACACACCGCCTGGTATATATGTCCTGGAGGGAGGGAAGCTCACCTCCGATGATGTGTCTGGCAGTTCGCACCACCCTTTGCAGTGCTTTGCCGCTGTGGGCTGTGCTATTGCCGTACCAGGCAGAGATAAAGCCAGTCAGGATGCTCTCTACAGTGCAGGTCTAGAACCGTGTGAGGATGTGGCGGTTCATTCCAAACTTCCTCAGCCGTCTCAGGAAGAAGAGGCGCTGATGCGCCTTCTTCACAATGACTTCAGTGTGGATGGACCATGTGAGTTCCTCAGTGATGTGGACACCCAGGAACTTGAAGCTGCTGACTCTCTCCATTGGTGCTCCATTGATGGTGATGGGACTGTGTCCTCTGTCTTTTCTTCTGAAGTCCACCACAAGCTCCTTTGTCTTACTGACGTTGAGGGAGAGGTTGTGCTCCTGACACCAGTGTGTCAGAGTGTGCACCTCCTCTCTGTAGGCTGTTTCATCATAGTCAGTGATCAGACCTACCACCGTCGTGTCATCAGCAAACTTAATGATGGCATTGGAGCTATGTGTTGCCACACAGTCATGTGTGTACAAGGAATACAAGAGTGGGCTGAGAACACAGCCCTGTGGGGCTCCAGTGTTGAGGGTCAGTGATGAGGAGATGTTGCTGCCTATTCTAACCACCTGGCATCTGCTTGACAGGAAGTCCAGGATCCAGCTGCACAGCGAGCTGTTTAAGCCCAGAGCCCGGAGTTTCTCATCTAGCTTGGAGGGCACTATGGTGTTGAATGCTGAGCTGTAGTCTACAAACAGCATTCTCACATAAGTGTTCTTTTTTCCAGGTGGGAGAGAGCAGTGTGTATTGTAGATGCAATGGCATCATCAGTGGAGTGGTTGTTGCGGTAAGCAAACTGCAATGGGTCTAGAGATAGAGGCAGCACAGAGCAGACGTAATCTTTGATTAGTCTCTCAAAGCATTTGCTGATGATGGGGGTCAGAGCAACAGGACGCCAGTCATTTAAGCAAGTGATTTTTGATTGCTTTGGAACAGGCACAATGGTGGACGTTTTAAAGCATGTGGGGCTACAGACAAAGAGAGGGAAAGGTTGAAAATGTCCATAAAAACACCAGCCAGCTGGTTCGCGCATGCTCTGATGACACAGCCCGGAATGCCGTCTGGGCCCGCGGCTTTGCGGATATTCACCCGTCGGAAGGATCGGGTTACATCCACTACAGAGACGGAGAGTGAACTAACTGGCTTGCTTATGCTCCTCCGCTTTACCGGAATTAAAAGCGGAGGTCTGCACATTAAGTGCCGCGCAAACATTGCTATTAATCCATGGCTTCTGGTTCGGATAGATCCGTGTTGTTCTGGTCGAAACGATGTCCTCTACGCACTTTCTGATGAAACACATTACGCTATCAGTGTAAAGTTCGATTTCGTCATCAGAGGCAGACCGGAACATCTCCCAGTCCACGTGATCAAAACAGTCCTGTAGCGTAGATTCTGATTGGTCCGACCAGCTCTGGATCATTCTGAGAGTGGGTGCTTCCTGTTTCAGTTTCTGCCAGTAAGCGGGCAGAAGCAGAATGGAAGAGTGGTCCGATTTGCTAAATGGTGGGTGGGGGAGGGATTTGTAGCCATCCCGGAAGGGAGAGTAGCAATGGTCCAAAAACCGGTCCCCTCGTGTGTTGAAACTAATGTGCTGGTGGTATTTTGGTGCAACTGATTTGAAACTGGCTTTATTAAAGTCCCCGGTCACAATGAACGCGGCCCCAGGGTGCGTGGTTTCCTGCTTGCTTATAATCCCATACAGTTCCTTGTGTGCCAGGTCTGTGTCGGCTTGTGGGGGGATGTACACAGCTGTGATAATGACCGCTGTGAATTCCCACGGTAGCCAGAATGGTTGACACAGAAGCATGAGAAATTCCAGATCAGGAGAGCAGAAAGACTTGATAGAATGTACGTTCCTCTGATCACACCAGGATTTGTTGATCATAAAACATACACCACCATCTCTGCTTTTACCTGAGAGGTCTTTCGCTCTGTCCACTCGGTGCACGGAGAACCCACGGGTTCAGTGTCTGAGTCTGGAATCTCCGCAGACATCCAAGTTTCCGTAAGGCAGATGATGCAGCAGTCCCTCGTCTCTCGTTGGAAAGAGATCCGCGCTTTCAGCTCGCAGAGCTTGTTATCCAGAGACTGAACATCTGCCAGTAGAATACTGGGTAGCGGGGGTCAATTTACATGGCATCTTACTCTGATGAGAACGCCGGCTCTGTTTCCCCTTTTCCTCCTGTGTTTCCGCGGCCGTGCAGCCCAGATAAAGGGCTCCACTTGCGTGTTTGTAAACAGCGGGTCGGCATTGAAGAATTTGAAGTCCGGTTTACGGTGTGTAATTGCTGAACCAATGTCCAAAAGTGTTTGTCTGTCGTAGACAATAAGGCAGACAACATCCAAGACAAAAAAACATAAGAACTGTAAACAAAACAAACAAAACACTACCATGTTGTGTCGGAGCTCGCAACGCAGCAGCCATACTCCGCTACAGAGACGGAGAGTGAACTAACCTCTGTAGCTTCGGCCGCGAGAGCTCTCTCCGCGAGGGTGGTGTTATTTCCCTCAAAACGAGCATAAAATGTATTTAGCTCATCCGGGAGAGAGGCAGCGGTGTTCATGGCGGAGTTTTTATCCCCTTTAAAGTCCGTGATGATGTTAATTCCCTGCCACATGCTTCTAGAGTTGGTGGTGTTAAACTGTCCTTCAATCTTGTCCCTGTACTGGCGTTTTGCTGTTCTGAGGGCATTTTCAAAAGTGTTTGTCTGTCGTAGACAATAAGGCAGACAACATCCAAGACAAAAAACATAAGAATTGTAAACAAAACAAACAAAACACTACCATGTTGTGTCGGATCTCGCAATGCAGCAGCCATACTCGGCGCCATCCTGAGTCCATATATATATATACAGTATATTGTCTTATTGTGTATTTCTATGTATACTTATATTTTCTATTTGCTTTTTATTTTTATTCTATTTTTTTTTTTTATCTCCATCTTGTTGTTGTATTGTTTGTGCATTGGAAGCTTCTGTCACCAAGACAAATTCCTTGTATGTTTAAGCATACTTGCCAATAAAGCTGAAGTAGAACAGAGGGTTTGAAGTATTCCAGGTTAAATACAAGTTTAGCGCAATTGACAGCATTTTGATCACCACAAAAAAATTATTTCTCCTGCCCCTCCTTTTCTTAAAAAATTAATAAATAAATAATAAAAAAAGTACAAATCAAAAATCAAGGTTATCAGTTAGGCACTTACAATGGAAGTGAATGGGGCCTATTTATGTGGTTTAAAAGGCAGCTTATGTGAAGCTTATAATTTATTATAATTTATTATGTTTAAATGTGAAGCTTATAATTTTATAAAAGCACTTACATTAATTATTCTGTTAGAACTTGTGTATTATTTGAGCTGTAAAGTTGTTTAAATCATTATATATATATATATATATATATATATATATATATATATATATATATATATATATATATAATTTTTTATGGTTATGTTGTCATGTCAATGTCAAGTTTTGATATAACTTTACACAGAAAAGATTAGTAAGGGATTTTATTACAAAAATCATGTTAACATGCATATAGTTTACGTTTTATGGCTATACATTTGAAACAGTGAGTATTTTAACATTTACAGATTTGCCCCATTCACTTCCATTGTAAGTACCTCACTGTAACCAAGATTTTTTGTTTTTTTATAGAAAGACTTTGTCGAAATGTACTTTTCTGGGAGTCAACAAATGCTGTCAATTGTGAGCTTAACTTGTGTTGAACCTGGAATATTCCTTTAAAAGCAGAAATGTGAAAATCTTGTTTTTTCTTCCATAAACTCAAAAATAAATAAATAAATAAATATGCTTGTTGCTTGAGCTGTCAAGATGCATAAATTGTCACTTTGAGGTAATTTTCTTGGTGAAGGAAGTGATCGGAGCTATGTGCCTGCTTGTTTTACACATATGCACTCACATTCTCAAACATTCATTCAAATCACAAACAGTCATCAGGATGTTTCTTCCTGTGTGAACAGCATAAGACCATTGAGCTTATTGAATACAGTGCTGCCTCCTTCCAAGAGGTCAATGTAATGCAATTAGTTGATGGTGGGATTCATGTTCATTCACTAATCAGGAACATTCTGAAAAACCAAAAAATTGATTGTATTGTGCTCTTTTAATACATGCTCACACATAACAGCAGCATTAACAGGAAACATTTTTGTGGACAGGAGGGCCTGTGGAAGATCTGGTGACCATATCTTCTTAGTCAAAACACATTACATGACTTCAGCTCCTGCAATTTGCATAATACAAGGCCTAAAAATTCTTACACAATTAGACTCCAAATAAGACTGTGGGATGGAGCGGAGGGCGCTCGGTGCATCTTGTTTCTCAAAGCGGGGTTGTTTTGTTTGGCAAAGCGAGCATGAGTCTGAGAGAAAGTGAACTTTGTGTGCGCACAAACCACCAGCTTTTAGTCCTCCTGTCATTAGCAGAAAAAACTGGGCATTTTGTAATGACTTCACACTTTCCGACGCGTGGGTTAATCCATCTCTACTCAGGGTAGCTCTGTTGGAAATTGCCACGAAAGAAGGAATAAATCTCTTTCAGTGCTATTCAGAAGTCAAAATTACCTCATGAGCTTCAGTGAGTGCTCACCTACCTCATTAGAGAGATTACAAAATGAGAGAACATTAAGCACTGCATGAAATTCTCACAGTTTTGTCTGATAGCTCTCGGGTACATATGATACATATGATGGGTGCCTCCTTAGATTTTTGAGACAAGTGTATTTTGAGTGCAACTTCCAGAAGTATCTTTGATAATTACGTTGCAAAATTATTGCAAGTAAAAAAAATTTTTTTTAAAAGTGTAAAAAGTGTAAAAAAATAAAAATAAAAAAAAAGTCTAAAACGCTGTAGAAGAAATCACCTATGTCTATATTTGGCCAATCTAGTTGAGTCACGTCTAAAATGGATAATTTGCTTTAAACTAAAAAATCTACCCAAAATATTATCTTTTTTTATCATGTAACATAAAAGTAATTTTCAAAATGTCAATGCTTCTCTTTTCTATAAATGAAATATGTGGTGATCACTAGCTGTCAAGTTCAGTTGTAATTTTGCACAATTTATTAAAAAACAAAAGGAATATTAGGTTCAAATTTGAACCCAGGCCTCCTCCAGGAAAAGGTAACACTTTACAACATTAGTTAATGCATTAGGTATCACAGGTGCTTGAGCACCCAGAGGAATTACCGAGCATCCACAGAAAAGCATGAGAAAAAAACTTTGTAACTGAGCAGGCTTAACATGCACAATCTTATATTCCTTCCTATTAGGATAAAAATGTTTATAGTTAACTGGCATTTGTTGCGTGTGTGGAAGTGTTTGTGCATGCACCGTGCTCAGCCCAAATTACACCTCTTTGTTCACACTGCAGGAAAATCTTGTTTTTCAAATAAATTTTTTTTAATCTGACTGTTCATACTGCAGGTTATATATGGACAGATGATGAGGCATCCAAATATTAACACATTCTTCACAGAAAACTGCTTAAAAAAAGGGAGAGGTGGCATTGTCTATATGTTTATTGCTGCTAAGGTCTAACTGTCCTGTTTTTGCCAGATTCCCCATATTTTATCCCATACAGGACACCTAATGTCCCGTATTGAAGGCTTCCGGTCCTGTATTGAAGCAAAAAAATGTTCTGACAGCGAGACTCTTGAAGAGAACTCCCAACCTAAATTGAAGTGCTCAAAATGCTCAAGTGTCCCGTTCTGCGTGACATTTTCAACCTTATCGCATTGTGGTGGCTCACAGCCGGTGTGTGTTACCGAACCTTAGCGTATGTCTTTGGGTGAGTAAAGCCAATGTCTGTGTTGTTTTAAAGTTTCACTGCTTTATCTGCCCTGTAATATACTTGACATAATGGGTGTGTTCCATTCAGAAGTGATAATCCCTATACCCCTCCTAGACTTTACCTTCCACTGTCGGAGGGCTGAAAGTCAAGTAATAAAATCATTAGGTTACACCTCAGCTCCTGTGTTAGGTATCATAAACTAACAATGAACAATATATTTTTACAGCATTTATTAATCTTTGTTGATATTAATTTATCAAAATACTATAGTTCATTGATTGTTCATGTTAGTTTATAATGCATTAACTAATGTTAATGTTTACAACTTCCATTGTAAAGAAATTATTAGTTTATTTAAAAATTAGCATTATCAAAGATTAATACATTTGTTAGTTAATGGTAACTATTATGTTAACTGATGTTAATGAATACAATATTATTAATTTATTACTTATTTATTAACACATTTATAAATTATTAATTAATTAGGTGTTACCACTGAAAAACTCTGCTTCTAGACTAATGCATATGACACTTATTTTGGTAATACTTAGTTTATTTAAGTGAAGAAAAAAGGTGTATGAAGCCTCTGTTAATCATTATTTTGGCTATATACAGTTACAACAAGCTCACTGCAAGCTTCATTGGGCAGAAAAGACTCATTTGACTGCTGTATGGAATCATGAGGTTAAATGAGTTTCGTCTGGAACTCACTGTTTCATCAAGTGTGTCTGCTTAGAGGGAGTCATTACACAAGAGGATGAACTCTGCAGTGCTCTTTATTTTGCTTTGAATAAGGCAGTGCTTTCCCCATTAAGTGGTGAAAAGGTAAATGGGCTTTATTCATATTTGAAAGCTGTAATCAAATATCCGCCAGCACTCTCTTCCCCACTGTTCTCTCTCTCGCCTCTCTCTGCATCCAAGCAGATCACCGTTGCCTTGAAATTACAAGCAAGCAGGACCTATTAACCCTTATATGGAAATTGGATTATTTTGCTGAGGAAAATGTCATAGTTTTGAGTTACATTTACTGAATACTAACAATCAAGCTTTCAAAAGCCTCTGAAGTCAAGCTTGGATCCTAGATGCATTATCTTCAGCTTGCTGTATTGATCAAGATATAAAAAAATGAATAAGCTATGATGACGTGCCTACGGCAAATGCCAGACTCGCTATGGAATTGTTTTGTTATTTTGTAAATGGATGTTATTGATTTCTGGATTTCATGTCCTCAGCTTTTTACATTTAAACTGTATGTGGGAAAGTGGATTGCCTGCGAAAGATTTCTTTCTCTTTTTTTTTTCAAAGCTAGAATGTAAATAAAGACAGAAGCAAATGTCAGAGCCCAACATTGACATTCTGAGATGCGGTTTTCCTCTTGGATACATAATGAGTTAAAGATGAAGTTTGGCCTCAAGCTCCCCTTAGATCTGAGCACAATCAGTTTTGCTCTGGGCCTGTAATTCGAGGCCCGCTATGTCTTTTTTCTCTTCTCGCTCACTCTCTTTCCCTCTCTTTTTCTTTCTCTAACTTTATTTTGCTGTTTTTCTGTTTTATCTCAGTTTATGGGAAAGCCACTGGCCTTGTTGTTGTCGTGACTGTTTGCAGTGGTGGTTCACAGTGAATGGGCAAAGATGGATGAACTTAATGACAGTTTGTGAAACTTGTTGGAATTTCCTCTGAAGAGGCCCCAGTCTCACTCTGTCAAAAAGCCATGTGCGTCTGTGAGTTACAAATGCCTTGCTAAACTACTCATCAGTTTATGTTTTGAAATATACATATACAGTACATTTAAAGATGAAATGGAACAATTTAACTCCAAGGATGAAAATATATTTATCTGTACAAATAACAAAGAGCTTAAAGAAAGTCTGTTGATGGACAGACAAATCATCTTTTAATATTTGACAATGAGGTCTAAAACTGTCTGGGTACTCTCACTACATTCCGGAAAATTCAGATGGGGCTTGAACATTTTAATTTGTAAAGTTGGAATTTGGGTATTTTTTACTGTCCATCACAATCAGTATACCAGAACTCCAAATATCCAAAAAGGAGATAAAGTCAGCATAAAAGTAATCCATCAGACTTTAGTGGTTAAATCAATGTCTCTTGAAGCGATCCAGCTGGTTTTGGGCGAGAACAGAACAAAATTTAACTCCTTTTTCAGTTTGCATCTTGTCATTGCAGTCTCTAAGCATGATCATGATTTCAAACTTGATTACACTTCCTAGTGCTTGATGCATGCGCAGAGCGCTAGACGGTGCTACAAGAAGTTTAATCGAGCTTGAAATCATGATCGCCAAGGAGACTGCTGTCAAGAGTACAGTGAAAAAGGAGTTACATTTTTATCTGTTCTCACCCCAGACCAACTAGATTGCTTCTGAAGACATTGATTAAACCAATGGAGTCTGATGGATAACTTTCATGCTGCCTTTATCTGCTTTTTGGAGCTTTTGGAGTTCTGGTTGCCATTCACCTGCATGGACCTACAGAGCTGAAATATTTTTCTAAAAAATCTTTGCTTGCGTTCAGCAGAAGAAAGTCATACACATCTGGGATGGTAAGCAGGGCTCGAGTTGAGGGAGATAACAGGGGATGGCTGCAAGAAATACCAAAAAGCTTCTCCTTGTAAAACCACCATCCCCTTTAGATTAATTGTTTCATGTATTAGAACTAATCATTCAAGTAAAATATTAAATTTTTTACATTTGATAACAGACTTTAATTAGATTTTGACATGTATAAGGTTGCCAGATTTCTATAGGTGAATTCCCCCAATCAAATCTTGACACTTGTACAGTTTGGATATATTCTGCCAGGGTGACGCTTTAGTCATGAAATATGGTAACCATGATTACGTGAGCTCTCTCTCCACTGCGAAAAGACGCTGGTTTTCTAAATACACTGGCAGGTATGTCTGAGTTTAACAATGGGTTGACTTGTGATCACATGAAAGTTATGCCACTGAAGGTAATGCAAGTTTTCAAAAGTTTCATGCACTTTAAAAAATGGCAAAGAACACAGTTCAAGGAAATCTTTTGTCTTTCTTTAAAAGAGAACAGAATGTAAGATAATGCTATGACAAGTATACAATTACATTGTGTACATGTGTTTAACTAAAACAATTTTCATGGTTTCGCCCATAAAACACTTGTGTGTAGAACAACTTTTTTACAACACTGTTTAAGCATCCTTCTTAGAAACAGCACAAACTTCCATTAGTTTGATCACTGGAGTAGGAAAAAAAAAAAAATGCGTGTCTGTGACAATGGGCAGGTGATCTAGAAAAAACCTTTTTCATGATCATAATGTGGTTTCTTTTCACATAATTCATCATAAAATACAATTACATGTAACAGGTACATATAGCCATGTGTCCTAAAGGTCAATGAAGTGATGCTCATTTTTGTCCAGATAATATTAAAAATGCAATTCACACAAACCATTTACTTGAATACACCTCTTCTATGATTGTAACGCTGGGTTCTTGGAGTGGAAGAGAGGAGATGCAGGAGTAAATACTTTAAATCTTTTAATAACAATCATTGGAGTAGACCAAACACTGGAGTGGAACAAACTATAAAGATATACATCTCAAACTAAACACAACATAACACTTCAAGGACTGACAATGGATGAACAAAACTAAGGGGTATTTATACACAAGGAACTAAATGACGGAATGGTATACAGGTGAGGAGCAGATGGAAGTGATGAGGGAAGTGAACTATGGGAGATGTAGTCCAGGGGAACACTTCAAAATAGGAGTCTTTGAAGAACATGAGGGAGACAGACAGATATTTAATCCCCCCTCCTTTAAAGGCGACTCCTGGCGCTCAAAGACAGATGAGGGTAGGGTGACGCATAAGGTGAAGGAGGATGATCAGGAGGCCTGGGGGGGTGGCTTCGGGGCTGGGAAAGAATCCAGGGGCCTGGGGGGCAGCCACAGGGCAGGGACTGGGTCAAGAGGCCAGGGGAGGTGGCCACAGGGCAGGACTGGGTCAGGAGGCAGAACCGCTGGGAAGGAGACTCTGGGGAAGCAGGCGGAGCCGTGGAAGTGGTCTGAGGGCGGAGCTAGGAGAGGCTCGAAGGCAGGCGGAGCCATGGAAGGCTCTAAGGGTGGCGTCATGGGAGGCCCGAGGGGCGGAGCCAGGGAACTTGGTGCCCAGAGAGTAGCCAACGGCTCGAAGGGCCAGGGTGGAGTCGAAGGTTCGGAGGACCGAGGTAGCACTGAAGGCTCAGAGGACCGAGGCAGAGCTGGGGGATCTGAGGACAGAGACAGTACCGGTGGGACTGAGGTGGAGCCATAGGGAAGGAGGTCCCTGGTGAAGCTGGAGACAGAGCCAGGTGACCGACTGTCCAAGGCGGAGCTGGAGGGACCCCAGAGAAGCCGATTGGCTGAAGGACCACGGTGGAGCCAAAGGGACATAGAGCTGAGGTGGGACAGAGGGAATGAAGGGCCAAGGCGGAGTCCAGGGCTCAGAGGGTCTAGGCGGAGTTGGAGGGTTTGAGGTTCCCCTTGACCATGGTTTTGCAGGGAGCGAAGGTCGAGCCGGTGACATGGGAGGAGCTGGCTGACCAGGAAGAGGAGGAGGAAGTGTCCCAAGTGGAGCCAGTGGAGGAGGAAGGGACAGGGCACTGGACGGAACAAGGGTGTCCATTATGCTGGCTGGAACCAGCAGAGGATGAAGGGTAGTCAGGGTGGGAAGCAGGGCAGGGAGCAAGTCAAGGTCTATTAACTTGACGAGAGCTGACTCAGGGGTGGTCGAGGCAACAGGCGACGGCTCTGGGACGGTCGAGGCTACAGGCGACGGCGACGGGACGGTCGAGGCTACAGGCGACGGTGACGGGACGGTAGAGGCTACAGGCGACGGCGACGGGACGGTCGAGGCTACAGGCGACGGGACGATCGAGGCTACAGGCGACGGGACGATCGAGGCTACAGGCGACGGCGCTGGCTTGTTGACCGTGGCAGGTGTGGGCACTGGCTCGTTGACTGTGGAAGACATTGGGGGAAGGAGCCGTGGAAGGCTTCGAGGGCGTCCACTGTGGGAGGAGTTTCAAAGTCCTCATCCTCCTTACCCACAGTGAAAGGAGAGCTGCAGAGCCACCTCTATGTAGTCAGTGATCATCCAGTGAGGACCCGACGGAGGCATCAGCTCCTTCAATGCACTATTCAGGCCAGCCCTGAAGAAACTCAGAGCGTGGTCATCATAGTGCCCCAAATTCGCGAGATGGAGAAACTCACGCACGTGATCCTCAACTGGACGGTCTCCTTGTTCGAGGAGGAGGATTGCTACTGCCGGTATATCCATTTTGTTAGGTCAAGTCCCTCTGTAACGCTGAGTTCTTGGAGTGGAAGAGAGGAGATGCAGGAGTAAATACTTTAAATCTTTTAATAACAATCATTGGAGTAGAACAAACGCTGGAGTGGAAACAAACAAAAAAAGCTCAACAATAGTAATCTCTGGAATGGAACAAACTGGAGTAGAACAAACAATAAAGCTACACATCTCAAACTAACAACACAACGTAACACTTCAAGGACTGACAATGGATGAACAAAACTAGAGGGTATTTATACACAAGGAACTATATGAGGGAATGGAATACAGGTGAGGATGATGAGGAGCAGATGGAAGTGATGAGGGAAGTGAACTATGGGAGATGTAGTCCAGGGGAAAACTTCAAAATAAGAGTCCTTGAAGAACATGAGGGAGACAGACTATGACAATGATGAGCATATTTTAATATTTTCAAGTCATATTTATATTTTTTCTGGGGCTTAAAGTAAAAAATGTCATGAGATGTCCAGAGACAATAAAAAAAATTCAGTCTCATTAAAAGCTGAAATTCCTGATGAAAGAAATTTTGGAATGACTAGTGCAGAATAATCTTTTATTGTTATTTCTTAAAAAATAAAAATAAATAAGCAGTGTTTTAAAATATCATTCATATTCAAAAACGCTTTTGTCCGCCAAATCAAAGTGGTGGTGTAACCAACATGTAGGTAGCCATTTTGACCATAAAAACCATAAAACAGAGCGGACCCCTTTAATAAGTCAGAGACAACTTTACATGAACGGACATTACAAATGATATGCAAATTAGCAGTACAAACTCATCTCATGTCTCAGACTGTCTGTTTCAGTCAGAATGCCCTGATTACTCTATGTAGCACATCAAATTTAGCCTACTAAAACAGTTTCTTTTCACAGTTTCTTTAAGTCTTGTCTCAGATACTTTATTCAGTGTTATGTTTTCAGTGGGGTAAATTGATGTATTCATAAAGGGAATGCCCTGGAAGACATTTCCAATAAAATTTCGGGTATGTTCACTTAGATACAAAGCTGTTATATTCCATATTTTGGTTTAAGTTTAGGATTGAGATTACTTACTTATGCCTGAGTAACGGTTCGCTGTGTTGACACTGTGTTCATTAGTCATTCAAAAAGGCCTTGGAATGTGGAATGAATCAGAAGCTGTTTGGTGGATAGATATCTTGTTTGCTATTGATTTATTCAAGTTCACAGACTGTTTAGCTGAGGCTATTGATCTCCTTGTAGTTGAATTGATAAAAGATGACTTGAACCTGATGTGGGTAGTAATGACTTAAAGTAAGGCATGTTACAGCCTATGGGCATTATGCTTTGATAACTTGTCTGGGTTGTCTAATGGAGAGGCACATGGCATAAAGCAGTGCATTCCTGATCACATCAAGCCTTGTTTAAGGTTTCTTTGTTTATTTATGGTATGGTTTAGGGCTGCCCCCAACCAAAGATTTTCCTAGTTGAATAGTAGGAGTTAATTTAAGCCATTAGTCGACTAGTCGCATGTTTATGATATTAATTTAATTACTTAAATATATAGATTTTTAAGGGCTGAGAAAGAATGTTATAAGTAACATTGCTATCACTGTTCTACATTACAGAGAAATACTAAACTTTAAAATGCGAGCTGCAGCGACACCGGCAAAAGCGGTAATGATTCTGAATGTGTCGGAAAAACCAGCAAGGGGACTGTCTGAACATTTTGTTAATTTATAGAGAGAAATGCACATTAGGGTTGTGTCGACAGATGATGATCTCGGGGATCGACGATGGTCAGAGTGATCACCAATAGCTGATGCCTTTGACCATGTCAAGAAGATATTTGGCTTGTTTTTCTATGTATTAAATTATTATTATTATTATTATTAGGCTATTATTATCAAATTAATATTACAAATCATTTGCCGTAGACACACAGACACGCGCTTGAAGAAACACACTTTATTATATTATTAAGAACAGATGACAGAAAAGTCGTATATGCGCATGTGTGACACACTGATACTGAGGCGTGCAGTCTCGTGGAACACGCGCATCTAAAAGGTTCTCACTCTTTGTTTATGTCTTCCGATTTATTTATTTATTTTATTTATTTATTTGCAAGAACAGTATGGTCTGTGAGTGCTGCATATGACATCTCAGCTCAGGAGGTGTTTTGAGTTGAGTTTGCTTTATTTCCACAGAGCAGTTCATTGTGATCACAACTCTGCAGCCTAAGCATCTGTGATTAAAACATAAAATAATACAAAAACACGTTCACCTCGAACCATGATTTATATTTCAGTGATTATTATCATCATTATAATTATTATTTTTACATTTATAATGGTTTTTATGTCTTCATTTGTGTAAGCAATTTTCCGCCTGCATGTTAAGACTTGCCTGACGGTAAATGGAAAGGTATATATATATATATATACAGGTGCATCTCAATAAATTAGAATGTCGTGGAAAAGTTCATTTATTTCAGTAATTCAACTCAAATTGTGAAACTCATGTATTAAATAAATTCAATGCACACAGACTGAAGTAGTTTAAGTCTTTGGTTCTTTTAATTGTGATGATTTTGGCTCACATTTAACAAAAACCCACCAATTCACTATCTCAAAAAATTAGAATACATCATAAGACCAATAAAAAAAAAAACATTTTTAGTGAATTGTTGGCCTTCTGGAAAGTATGTTCATTTACTGTATATGTACTCAATACTTGGTAGGGGCTCCTTTTGCTTTAATTACTGCCTCAATTCGGCGTGGCATGGTGGTGATCAGTTTGTGGCACTCCTGAGGTGGTATGGAAGCCCAGGTTTCTTTGACAGTGTCCTTCAGCTCATCTGCATTTTTTGGTCTCTTGTTTCTCATTTTCCTCTTGACAATACCCCATAGATTCTGTTCAGGTTCAGGTCTGGTGAGTTTGCTGGCCAGTCAAGCACACCAACACCATGGTCATTTAACCAATTTTTGGTGCTTTTGGCAGTGTGGGCAGGTGCCAAATCCTGCTGGAAAATGAAATCAGCCTCTTTAAAAAGCTGGTCAGCAGAAGGAAGCATGAAGTGCTCCAAATTTCTTGGTAAATGGGTGCAGTGACTTTGGTTTTCAAAAAACACAATGGACCAACACCAGCAGATGACATTGCACCCCAAATCATCACAGACTGTGGAAACTTAAAAGTGGACTTCAAGCAACTTGGGCTATGAGCTTCTCCACCCTTCCTCCAGACTCTAGGACCTTGGTTTCCAAATGAAATACAAAACTTGCTCTCATCTGAAAAGAGGACTTTGGACCACTGGGCAACAGTCCAGTTCTTCTTCTCCTTAGCCCAGGTAAGATGCCTCTGACGTTGTCTGTGGTTCAGGAGTGGCTTAACAAGAGGAATAAGACAACTGTAGCCAAATTCCTTGACACGTCTGTGTGTGGTGGCTCTTGATGCCTTGACCCCAGCCTCAGTCCATTCCTTGTGAAGTTCACCCAAATTCTTGAATCGATTTTGCTTGACAATCCTCATAAGGCTGCGGTTCTCTCGGTTGGTTGTGCATCTTTTTCTTCCACACTTTTTCCTTCCACTCAACTTTCTGTTAACATGCTTGGATACAGCACTCTGTGAACTCTTCTTTGGCAATGAATGTTTGTGGCTTACCCTCCTTGTGAAGGGTGTCAGTGATTGTCTTCTGGACAACTGTCTGATCAGCAGTCTTCCCCATGATTGTGTAGCCTAGTGAACCAAACTGAGAGACCATTTTGAAGGCTCAGGAAACCTTTCCAGGTGTTTTGAGTTGATTAGCTGATTGGCATGTCACCATTCTAATTTGTTGAGATAGTGAATTGGTGGGTTTTTGTTAAATGTGAGCCAAAATCATCACAATTAAAAGAACCAAAGACTTAAACTACTTCAGTCTGTGTGCACTGAATTTATTTAATACACGAGTTTCACAATTTGAGTTGAATTACTGAAATAAATGAACTTTTCCACGACATTCTAATTTATTGAGATGCACCTGTATATTATTCTTTTATCACTTCATTATTTTAATTGTTTTTTCATTTCGTTTGGAGTGCAATTTGAATTTAGAAATGTATTTGATTTAAGTTTTTAAATTATATCGTGAAGGAGGGAACAAAACGAATTTATTCACACACGATGTATTTACCCGGATAACGAAATACCCGACCGGTAGCGAATGCACAGATGAAGTAGGTTGTTTGCCAGAGAGATGCTGAAAACTGTTGTAAAACCATCTTTCAAAAAGTTGAACAACACACATTTTAATTGCACTTATTTTTTTTATTTTATTTTTTTTCCAGTTTCATTTGAACCGTGAAAAAATAAAGTTCTAAGTTTTAAATCAAGGTGTCTTGCTTTATTGTGTAGGCTTAACCCTAACCCTGCTTAACGAAAATTACCCCATAGTACCACCTAGCGTCCAACCAGCGGTAATACCGGTGTTCGTCGTTTTTATGTGGAGTTTTTGACCAACCGACCAATCAAAACTTGGTCGACCAAGACTCTTCTCATTGACTAACCTTTGGTCGACTGTCAGGGGACAGCCTTAGTACCGTCAATCACATGGGCAGTATTTTAATAGATTTCAAACACAACCTAAAATAATTTCTGTGAATCAAAATTGGAATGCAAACCCTTCTGGAAAATTCAGCTTAAAGGGACAGTTTTCTCAAAAATGTCAGTTCTGTCATCATTTAATCCCCCTCACCTGGAGCGTGTGCAGGAGTTTTTTACCAGGGGTGCAAAAGGGGTGGCAAGTGTCGAATATGGGGTGGCATCCCGGGGGGGATTTGTCTACTGAGGCAGAAAGCTTTGTCCTCCCAGGCACGGGCGGAATGTTGTTATGGAACATGCGCGACACAGATGGGTTTAGCCATTGCGCACCGTCTCCAGGACATGAGCGGGGTCCGAGTTGGGGTGGCAAGTGGGGTAGCAAAGCTAATTTTTAGGGTGGTGCGTGTGGCCCTTCTGGCCCCACCCGTGCCCCTCATGTTGTTCCAAAACAGTATGACTTCCTTATGTGGAACATGAGGATACATTTTGAAGAATTTTTATGTTGCTCTTTCTTATACAGTGAAAGTGATACTGAAGATGTCAGTCCCTAACATTCTGCCTAACATTCTCTTATGTGTTCCACTGGAAGTTAGATTGTTTTTGGAGCAACATGAGGGTGAGTAAATGATGATTGGTGGTATATTGAAAACATGGTAGCTTGCTTCTAACTGGTGTAAGCAGATCATGATCCGGTCAATCACAGTATAGCTAAGAGTATGTAAAGAGCAAACTTTTGTTTTTTTGACTTTTTCTTTTTGAAGGAAACATCCTTAAAATTACATCACATGTACAATGCTCAGTGTCTCACAGTCTTTATAGTATAATTTCACTCACACTTGTGAGACAGGAGGAAGGCTCAAGACACATTGGTGTTTGCTTGATAAATGCTAAAGGAGTTGAAAATTTGCCGCTTCATCTGCTCTGGATTATTTTGCAATCAACAAGCATATTTTCCTCAGTGAAACGCTGTCATCGGCTTTTTCTGCAACCCATCCCTCCGTGAAAGTATCCCTGGGGCACCCTCCTGCTCCAGTGGTATGTACAGTTCATTACTCTTCACTGGTGACCAGACCTGAGTGCTCATTCTTCACATACTGAATGTAGATCAGAGCAATTCATAATCCATCTCATTGGAGGCTCATTTTCCAAACAGGCCTAGAGAAGTCTTGTTAATCAAGTATATGGGAAGATAAAAAGAGAATCACAGACTGTTTTGCAAGCACAATTCAATACGTGTCAGATTTGAAAATCCAGCCTTTAATAGTAACACTTGCAGATTGTTTGCCCTTTTTTATTGTGAAATTGACGAATCATTAGAGCTTAAAATTTGAATCAAAGGCTACTCTTCTCTTGTATTTCTTCATATTCCCTGGTGTTCAGACCAGCTTAGACCAGTGTTAATTTCCTGAACACTGGTGAACAAGTTTGTGGAGGTCTTTTGGGCATAGTGGACAACAGGCCGCGTTGCCCAAAAAACCCACCTTTAATACGTTTCCCTCGTGCAACACCCCGCCCATTTTACAAGCAAGAGGGAAACTCAAACTGAGGTATCAGACTCTGGAGAAGACTAGCTAGCCCTTGAAATGAACACGGATTTGTACTGTGTCTGCAATTTTTTTATGTTTTTCCCGAACCTTTACTGATGCACGCTGGATACACAGCTTGGCAAGTTTGGCAACAATATACTTAATCACGTCTTCATTTCGGCATATGCTACCGACCTGACATTTTCATTAGCCCAAATATTCACAAGAGCCCTAATTTCGTCAACTGACCATTACTTACGATTCTCCATTCTCCGTTGATCTGTTAAGGTAAGCTGGTAGCTAGATATGAAAGATTGGGAAATGAATATGTGCTGAAACCTCTGACCTGACTCAGCAAAACTCCGCCTTTGACACTGACACCGACTCAGCCCCAGTTGTTTCTTTGGCCCAAGGGTAATCGGGGGGCCAGGGCGCTTGGCCGTTGGCCAAGAGGAAGCGCTGAGGAGGCATAATGAAGCCTCAGAAGTGACAATGGAAACACAACTGGCCCTGGCATGCACTAGCACGCCCTTATTTGGCCCGATAGTGGAAAGCGACTAATACGTGCCACTGACAGACCTTTGACAACAACTTAAATTTAATAAAAATGTCATTTTGGGACGTTTGTAACTTTATCACTCTCCATCCCATAAACAAACCAGTGGACTGCAATGATTACAGCAGTGACACTGTGTCATTCGGTCACCAAATGGCTACAATTGGCTCTGCTGTGACTGACCAAACGTTGTAGTGGTCAGCTCTGTCGCCTAGGGCTGGAAAGTTGTGGGTTCTTGTTCCAAGTTTGAGTCAGCCCAGTCCTAAAGCTAAAAAAAGAGGACTTCACGGTCAGACAGGCTGACCACAGAGTCATCAGTCGGCCCAGGGTTCCCCTGCCTTCTTATGAAGTCTGTGGCCTGCCAGCCCATAACAATGCAGGTTCAAACGGGCCAGCGAAAAGCACACTGTAAAAGACATTAGCTGGGAATAGCAATGCCCGTGACCAGCAGCTCTGTGCGGGGCGTGCGAAGCAGGCCTCGAATTTATGGGAACAAATATCACCTTTTTTCTCATTGTTGTTTCCAGTTTCCTTTTCATGTGCCGACATCCCCACCTCGCTCTGTTCTTTTACATTTTAATACTTGTTGCCTGACTTTGAACGGCCCTTGTTTGATGAAGTTTTATCCGCTCCTCCCTCCGTTAGGTTTAATTAGCCATGTTCAGTTTTCCAGCAGGGCCTCAAACAATGAAGAACATTTGCAAGACGTGACTAGCGACTGAGCTCTGCGTGCCTGAGAGTATTGCCTTACTGTGACCACAGCTCTTAAAAACAGAAAATCCATCTCCAGTGTTTTGAAGGGAGGGGAAGAGCCATAGCAGAGATAAGTTAGCAGGGTTTGTCAGATGCGGCGCTTCCTCAGAGCGATCGGCCCGTCTGCCAGCGGACTGTCTGGCAGCCACCCGTATACACGGTGCCTCAGAAAAACACCCATACATCAGAAACGATGTGTCTCAGAATGTGCTAAATATCTCAGCGCTCTAGCAACCAATCATGCAAACATTTGTCGACATTACATTTAGAAACATGTCATCAAGCCAACATAAAGTTCAACAGTTAATGTTTTCTCTAAACAAAGACCAAAATGACTATCTAACTATTAAAATGAGTATCTATCTATCTATCTATCCATCCGTATGTCCGTGACAAACTTTACCTATCCTTTTCTTTAAAAAAAGCAAAAATCTGGGTTTCAGTGAGGCACTTACATACATGTTTGATAAAAACACTTGCATTAATTCTTCTGTTAAAACTCATGTATTATTTGAGCTGTAAAGTTGTTTAAATTGTAATTTTTACAGTCATTTCAGGGTTTGTTGACATTACATCGTCATGGTAACAAAGTTGTAAAATTGGCTATAACGTAACACAGTAAAGGTTAGTAAGTGATTTTATCACACTAAAATCATTTTTACATGCATATCCTTTATGTCTTGTGGCTATACTTTTGAAACAGTGAGTATTTTAATGTAAAAAAATTGGCCCCGTACACTTCCATTGAAAGTGCCTGGCTGAAACAAAGATTTTTGCTTTTTTTAAAGAAAAGGAGGGATGAGTCAAAATATATTTTTATGGTAATCAATTTTTTTGCCACAAATGCTGTCGAATGAGCTCAACTTAATTGAACCCGGAACATTCCTTTAAAGTCGGGCGTACACGGTGCGATTTTCGGCTGTCGTGCGAGCTCCTGACCGTTTTTTTCCAGTCTGGAGAAATCGCGCGGAAATTGTTGGTGCTCGTGTGGTCGCGGCTCACATCGTGTGAGAAGAATTACTAGCGGAGCGGCTTACGAGCAGTTCACAACCTCCCGATAATTTTTGTAACTGTCTATAAAATTTGAATTTGTGAGGTGTGTGCGGTTGAACAAGCCAATTTAGCGATCTACCTGAAGTTGACCAATCAGTAGAAGGTGTTACAACTCACACAATCAATGAAAACTGGGTGTTCATGAAGCTTTTTCACATTTGGAGAAAATGGTTGTGTTAAACTGTGTTTTTCCTATATTATTCATGACCACATCACTGGGAAGGATTCTACAGAAAGGCCATGCTGTTCTCTGCTCTTCAGATAAATCATTTGCCATACGGGTTGCGCTAGAAACAATCTTTATCACTCTGATGGAAAAAGTAGATCATGGTCTGTTTTTATTTGTCATACTTGCATTCGTTTCAGTTCTAGGGCGACATTTAGTGGGGTATAGCATCTGTTACAATTGTATATTCACGATAGTGGATATGTGAGAGATATTTTTTAACTCCCCATGTGCGAGTCTGGTGAAACCGAGGTTGAAAGTTCTACCTGTCAATCAAACGCAGCAATAAAACAAGATTTTTAAACTTTGCTACGTGTGGCTTTAAAGCGCATTTACATGGACAAGACTTCTTTAGCATGTCTGCTATCAACATGCAGCAGTGACAGTATGACACAGATGAAAAGGACATAGCCTACATCTAATGCTGAATAGTAAAGATAGCTTACTCCACTAAAATAACTTTTGCACCCTTTCTTTTTAATCTTGTTCATTTTGAGCACTTTATTATCATGCAGTAACTGGCAGCAACACACTGTCGTTATGATTAAGGTATGCAGTCATGAAATCACACAGCATCCCTTCGAAATCTGAATCAGTGAAATGTCAGACAGCATTTGTAATAATTATTTAAACTAGCAGATGAGTTTTCAGCTAATGGAGCCCCTGGCCATGCCAGTCTTCTTTTTTATTTCTATGTTAGCTACAAGGACTGAAAGCAATGTCCTCCTCTGGCTTTGTCTTATAATGATAAATAGTGCAAAAATAGTGGGCCGAATGTAGCCTCAACAACTTTTGTGCCAGTTTCAATGTCAAATCCAGGGCCAATTTCTCTTCCCAGTCTACCCATGTATACATCATCAGGAATCTAAGAACGAACGAGTGTGACGTCATTTTGAACAAAATCTGGCCCAAAAAAAACGAAACAATTTTT
Organism: Myxocyprinus asiaticus; assembly: GCF_019703515.2. Lineage (NCBI taxonomy): Eukaryota > Metazoa > Chordata > Actinopteri > Cypriniformes > Catostomidae > Myxocyprinus > Myxocyprinus asiaticus. The sequence continues at coordinate 28,358,723 of NC_059377.1, read as the reverse complement.
TTGTTTGTTTTCGTAACATGGCGAACTTTTAGAAAACTTCTTACCGGCTGCTAAACACCTTACTGCCATTGGTCCACATAATCAGTAGGTGTGAATAAAGCTCCACCTACTTTGAGGCTGACAGCTAATTCTGTTTACATTGTTCAGTCAGTTCAGATCATTCAATATGAACACACAGAGTTATTAGTGAGCTGGTGCAATTTACCTACTTCTGTACGATCGTTCACGTAGAGACATTTTTCCAAGACCACGTCATGCGTTTCTTTTTTTTTTTTTTTTGTCTACAAAAGGATAAAATCTACTCAAATACTCTCAAGTGCCCATTCATTCATAGGCTTATCATCATTCATTTGTCTGTATTTTGTCCATTAAGGGCCTTTTATACACTCATTTCTGCAGTAGTGTCAGTGTCATCATAAATGACAATAACAGAGTGAAATGGGCACATATTATGGCCATGTATAGTGTGTTAGCTCAATAGCTTCATGAACTCAGAATGTAAACATGACAAATTAAACATTATCTACTACATATATAGTATTTTAAATCATCATCGAGTGGTTAAAACAGCTTCCTGACATCATGGTAATTCTACTTATAGAATGAGGCATAAAGTCATTGATAACAGATTTTCATGTCATATTAGCTTATTTTTTACATGTTGTCTTGAACGTCCTCATATTTAAATGTACTTCTAGACACCTACCACAGCAGTGTGCCGAATGTCTGAATGTTCGCAAACAGTATACTGTTGCTCGAATGTTTCAAATGTATTTTACCCCTTAACGAAGAACGAAGAAGAACTTCTCCAGAAGTATATCGGGGCCTTTACTCTGTCACTTTCCTTGTTACAAATCTTAAATTGCTCTGTGACTCTTCTGCTGAATGTGGGAAAATCAGGACATACTTCTACATGAATCGCTGAATTTATGATACATACTGGATGTGTGGTTGAGTGTTTTTCGAAACAATCAGGTTTTCCCCCTCAAATCAATTATGATTTGACCAAGTAACTAACGGGACTAGCAAAGACAATCCCCTGCTTCATGGGTGTAATTCACTTTGGCAGGTCTGCATATTTCAATTGGCTGCGTGCCTGCCTGCTACAGCTGTGCAGGAGACATTTCCGAAAGCTTTTTTTCTCTTCTTCTCTGGGAGATTACATTGTCCTTTTAATGTCCGCCAGCAGATCTATGGCACATGCTCCATGCTCATACCACAGTTCCTCTACTGCAGAAATGAATGTGGCCTTTGATTGATACAGGATGCCATCCATTTCGTGCTCAGTCACTGGTACTCACAGACTGAAGATGATATTTCTTTCTATTGCTCTGCCTGGAAAATGGGACCATGTTTTGTTCCTTTCCTATTACCTCTCAAACCACAGAGACAATGGTGCAAAACGAGGGATAAAACAATGGTGAAACCGCCTGCAAGACTGATAGAGAGTTCGACAGAGGCAGAGAGAGATATCAAATAATTCTCTCCACCTCCTGACAGGACATGAATTCCTGGAGCTAAATACGAGGATCAAAGAACAAAGGAATTCACTCAGACATGATTTAATGGAGGCTGGCCAAGAAAAGCTGTTTCAATTATAGCAATAAGGGATATTCAAGCGGCTAGCTGGAGAGTCAGAAACTGTCCCTTGGGAAATCTCAGGCCATTGAAAGGAGAGTGAATGCTGAGAGCATGGACTGGGTAGGCTGTCGCACAAATCAATCACCTGGGCAGTGGTGTTCAGCCAATAACAGGTGACATAAAATGCAGATTGGGGTTAGAAGTAAGGAGTAAACCACATCAGCATCAAAAAGAAAAAGGAAATGTTTACAGGTGACAAGAAGCATCATTTATGCAGGAACGTTTGTGACAAATCACTCAAAGTTGACTTTTTCACATAAGCTATGTTCACTCGGAGCACAGTTACAATTCAGTTTTAAGAACTACCTTACACATTTGTAAATTTGGCAGACACTTTTATTCAGATTGACCTACAGTGGATTTTACCAGTATATGCACCACCTGACTCAAACCCATACCATAGCATATTCTTCCAGGTGAGCTTCAGGAACACTGTGGTCTAATATTTTTCTACAGTGTCATTTTGCTAGTGATGAAATTGGATCTGTGTGTTGAGGAGTGGTAGAGGAGTTGTTTTCAGACAAATATACATATTGGTTGGTGTCAGCATGCTCCCGTGTGACTTCTACTTCAACTGGATTCAACAATCTGGCATTGTGTAGAAAGGTGAGAGAAATATGTCCTCTGTTTACATCATGGGTTATAGATATGCAGAACAGGGTGGGTGGGGCAGCTTTGGTGTGTGTGTGACCCTCATAATTATTGCATGTAGTGTATGACTACATTCATATCCTGAATGACAATAAAACACTTGAATTCTGATCAATATGAAACGCATCTCCAGAAATCTTCTATGAATGTGATTTGTAAAGTATTTTAAAAATCAATGTTGTTCATGTGTTTTTGCTGTTCAAACGTCAAATAATCTAATTGGAACTGGATATGCAAAAAAAAAGTTCAAATGGACCTCTATGATATTGTAATATTATATTTAATCTACTTTTAAAGCTTTGATTAACAATGACAATAGAATGTTATTCTCAGAATCAGGGTTTTGGGATTTATTTTTATTTTTTTTTAGCTTTTTGACTTGATTAAATGAGACCATATTTTCCTATGGTAGTTCCATAAAACTCTATTTTTTGCTGTTTTGCTGGCTGAAAATGGGCAAGAAAATTAAACATAATACAAAACTTTATAATTGGCTGTTTAATCCAAAATGTATCTTAGCTCACCATTTAAATATTTGTTTAACATAAAAGTCCCCACTCTTCTCACTGATAGAGAGCAGTTGGAGAGGGAAATGGCCCATAATGCTTAGAATTATCAGAGGGCATATCAGTTGTCCAAGATCATCTCTGTAACTCAGTTACTGTTGGAAAGGGTCTTGCATCGCTGGCCTGGCAGCCACTTTAGAAACCCCTCCAGTTCCCTTCTCGGCTCCATCCTGTACAGCAGACAGCTAAGAGCATATTTTCTCCATTAGCAAAGACGTGTACCTCCGCCACCGATCAAGATTCTCACGCCACCTCATATGCTGTGATGAGCTACAGCAGAAAATATTCAGCATGGACAGAGCGTGATACTAATGACACTAGCATTTTTGTGTATTGAAATATGTCTCTATATGAATTCTGTCCTAATGGGGAGCTTTTAAGTAAAGCAATAACCTTTTCTAATTTTACTATGGGTAAGGGGTATAAAACAAAACTTAACTATGGTAAAATCACAGCCTCAAGTTGCTAATTGCTTTTATAAAATGGTGGCAACAGAAATATGATGAAAGACACTAATATTCAATAAATTGCTACATTTCTTAATAATAATAGAAATTAGCAATTATTCCGCTAAGTAATATACACTCACTGTCATTTAAGTTGCCTGTAAACATGCGCTAGACAGGTGTCTTTGACCACAGCGCCGCATCTCACTGTTTTGAATTGTTTTTCTATGTAAATGTGTGCAAGATGGACGTCTTTGACCGCTGCGCCATGTCTCACTGTTGTTTGATTGTTTTTCTATGTAAACGTGCGCTAGACGGATGTCTTTGGCCACTACAAAGTGGTTTGCTGTTTTTTAAGCTTCTCGCGCAGGAACAATGCATTTTTTAGTTGCCATGTTATGTTAAAATAACGTAAACTTTTTTAAAGTGCGTTTTGACATCTGTTGAGCTCTGTTCCATTCTTTGTACTGTGTCTATTTTTTTTTCAGCACAAGAACCCATTTGGTTTAAATGGCCCCTAATGCGAACAGTAAAGCTTCCCAGTTCTCTTAAAGGAATTTTCCAGGTTCGATACAACACATTTGTAGCATAATGTTGATTTCCACAAAAAAAAATTTGTCAGATGACTCGTCCCTCCTTTTCTATAAAATAAGTAAAAATCGATGTTTCAGTGAGGCACTTACAATGGATGTGAATGGGGCCAATTTTTTGAGGGTTTAAAGGCAGAAATGTGAAGCTTATAATTTTATAAAAGCACTTACATTAATTCTTCTGTTAAAACTCATGTATTATTTGAGCTGTAAAGTTGTTTAAATTGTCATTTTTACAGTTGTTTTAGGATTTAATGACATTACAGCGTAACGTTTACAGACTGGCCCCATTTGCTTCCATTGTAAATGCCTCACTGGAACCCAGATTTTAGCTTTTTTCAGACAGGGAAGTAGAGGAAGAGAGATACAGATTGAGTGATAAAGGGCAGTGATAAAATGTATACAGAACTTTAAAAAAAAGTTAGTTCTGGTGCTCCGTCAATCAGAATAAAGGATCTAACTTTTTTGTAAAGTTCTGTATAAATTTTATCACTGCCCTTTATCACTCAATCTGTATCTCTCTTCCTCTCCTTCCCTGTCTGTTGCATTCTTCCTTCCAATTTTTATTAGAGGGCGTGAGGCCAATACATAAACAAGAAGCAACAAATGAAAGAAATCAATGCTAAAGGGTGACAACCACCCCAATAACTGGAAAGATATGACTCAGACTCTCTCTCTGTCATGTCTGATCCTTCAAAACAAATCATTATTTATACATGGAGATGTCATTACAGTCACTGGCCTCTTGGTGTCTTTCTGTTCATCCTAATTTATCAGCATGAAATAAAATATATTCATAGCGCAGAACAGGTATTTGATATGCCTTGACTGATGTGTTATTGCAGGCAAACATTCAAATAGTTCAATGAATGCAGCAAAGTACTAATTTATTGTTACTGGTAATATGCCAGAATCTAATCAACCAATTCTGTCCTTGACTGAATCACGCTTTATATAGTGACTCACCCAGTCTCTATCACCCTCTTGGTTTTAATTTATTTTTTATTCATTGTGCTGTGGATCATGTTAATCAGTCAGAATGAAAACAAATCAGCGACAGTTGAAGAGAGAAGATGATTCATTCACTTGAACAAATTCCCAGGCTAATTTATTTTATTTAATCTGTTGCTGTTTTATGAACACGTATGAACACCTTTTTACATACAATGATTAAAGGTAAGGTGCAGTGTGCAGGATGATAAATGCGTCTGGCCGGATATTCATATCAGCACTCCTTTATCATTAGCATGCTGGAATATGATGAGTAACCTGCAGCTTACCCTGTTCCTCCTTTCCACTGGTATGCAGGAGAAGGAAACCGCTCACTGTAAACATGGACATACTGTATACACACTTTTTCCTCTTGTTTTTGTTCTTGCTCTGTCTTGCAAACAGAGCTGCCACCAAAGCAGCAGGTCTACCTCCTACAAGCTACAAATTAGTAAGAGATTGCGGAACAGGGATGAGGGGGCGAAGGCATGTTCGGGAAGGCAACAAGGTATGAGCCGAGTAGGAAAAATAATGACCAGTGATGCTAAAGTCAGAGAAGCTTGTTTGAAAATGTTCAACAGGAGGCATTTTTTTAACAACCCTGCTGAGAAAAGCAGCCTAAACCAGCTAGTCTACTGTTTTTAGTGGGGTTTTAGGGATCTTCCAGCTTGTCCGACCAGCAAAAGATCAGCATTGTTATGTTGCGATACCAGCTAGTCCACATAAAACTAGCAAAAACCAGCTTAACCTATTTTAGGAACAATTATTGTGTAATGCCTGGTAAATGTGCTAGAAATGTAGTTTCAGGAGAAAAAACTATCACCCATGCTTGATAAATTAATGTATGAAAGCATTTGATGTTCAATATTTGATCAGAATCTCAGATAGCGCACACTGGAGCTTACTGTAATTCATTTTCTTGTCATTTTCAATCTGATCTTCCTTTTCCAGTTGTGTGTATATATACTGCTTTTATATATATTGCTTCAAATTTACATTTCGAATTATCAAGATTGCAGGAAATTGTATGACAAGCTCTCTACCTTCATGCAAGTGCATACAGTACACTGTTTTCCTAGAAGACAGATAGGAAGGCTGTCAGAGATTCGATAACAGACAAGGAGCTCTGTAAGCATCTATTGCCAGGCAGCTGCATAGATTGCTCAATAACATTAGAGGAGCCCTAGAGCCGGTAGCTAATCAAACAAAAAATGTGTTTAAAACCTTCATGGGCACAGACTGGTGATAACCTAAGAGGTGTTCTATAGTACTCAAACAGTTACTGAACTGAACCTCTCGGAATATTTATTTTTAATACTTTCTTTTGAAGTCTTGCTCATCTTCTTCCAAGATGAAATGAACATTCAATTCGCAGCCACTTTTCATCACTTAAAGTGCTGCAAAATCCATTAGTATCCTCTGTTATTCTCTGTGCTGCACACAGTGTGTATGAGTGCGCGTGCAGGTACCATCTTTTGGAGGTTAATGTGGGTAAGTAGTTGAAAGAGATAGAATGGAAGAAATGGGGACAGAGAGCACTTCAGATGTACAATGAGTTAGCTGAAGTCACCTTGGTTTAAATAAGGGCATCTTTGAGTGAGGAACTACTGGATTGAAGCCACATAGACATGCAATAGATAGCACTTTAAGACCTTAGAGCAGAGTTAGTAAAGAGCAAAGCCTCTTAAAGGAATATTCCGGGTTCAATACAAGTTAAGCTCAATTACTTACAATGTGAATGGGGCCAAGCCGTAAATGTTAAAATACACACGGTTTCAAAAGTATAGCCACAAGACGCAAACAATATATGTATTAACATGATTTTAGTATGATAAAATCACTTACTAACCTTTTCTGTATAACATTATATCCAATTTTACAAGTTGCCATGACGATGTAATGTCAACAAACCCTAAAACCCTAAAATGACTGTTAAAATTAGGATTAACAACTTTAGAGCTCAAATAATACATGAGTTTTAACAGAAGAATTAATGTAAGTGTTTTTATCAAACTAAAAACTTCACATTTCTACCTTTAAACCCTCTAAAAAATTGGTCCAATTCACTTCCATTGTAAGTGCCTCACTTTAAATCTCGATTTTTGCTTTTTTAAAGAAAAGGATGGACAAAGTCAAAATCATTTTTTTGGTAATCAACATTATGCCACAAATGCTAAGATTGAGCTTAACTTGTATTGAACCCAGAATATTATTTTAAGGGGGAACTGGGTGAGGTATATTATATGTTGATTTGCTTACTGAACTCCTAAATGGGTAGATCAGAACAGAAACAAATTTTTGCTAACATCAAAGGCTGTACCAAAATACAGGTTGCCCAAGTTGATTTGAAGGAGCAAGGTTTTGAAATTTGGCAGGTTATGTTTTGCATTTCACTTAGAGAAGTCACTTGACTGCTCTTGTCGATGAAACTCTAATTATGGCTTAATACTAAAATAGCGAGTAACCAAACAAAAACCTTTGGTCTCTTGCAGAGAATATTATGAGACAGCATGGCAATGTCAGGTTTTTTTTGTAGCTGTACCCATAAATGGAAATATAACTGACACGAAACGGCATGAAAAGTGCAAATGGCATAGATATATGAGGAATTTTAGTTAAAAATGTTTTACTTAATGTAAATTGTTACTTATTTCAACATAATAATTAGACAGAAGAGCATATTAAATTTCTCCTGAATTGATTTCGAGAATATTTCACATTGCATGTGAAATTTCACATTGTTATGATACTAACTAATGGACTGCAACAAATGTCATTTTATACGCTGAATGACCATAGAAAAAGTTTCACATACTGTCGACACTATCACATTAGATCTTATGAACAAGTAATGTTAAACAGTTCTGATGCAATCTTTAACAGTCTCAAAATGACACAATTACAAGATGACATTCTGTATATGTATGAATGTGTGTGAATGAATATATAAATATATATATATATATATATATGGGTGTGTGTGTGTGTGTTTTGTGGGGGGTGGGGGGGATGCTCGGTGTGGCCAGTGCCCCCATGTCAATAGGTCTGGCCCCCTCAGTGGCCCCCCTAAATTGGAGCGGTAGAATGGTAAGAGTGGTATTCTCATTTTCCATCCCATTAAAAGTTCAGTGACCCCACATCATAATAAATAGACCAAACAAATTATATTTTAGTGCTGTGGGTGGAATTTTCAGATGGTCCCTTACAAGTGCTAGTTAATGAAAGCCCATCGGAGCATTTTTAGGCATAATTCTCTAGCTACAACAAGCGTTGACCATTTGAGTTCAATGTTTTATGCCTGTGTGATATAGTCATATGTTCTTTAACCAAATTGTGCCAATGATATCGTTATAAAATTGTCGGCTCCAGAGAGCGTGGGTAGGAGAATCCGAATGTCAAATGAATAACGAGCCAACAACTTCTGGAGATGAGGTAGAATTTTAGCATTAGTTTTGCATCTTTGGACCTGCCAGCTCCAGTTTCAGTTCTACTCAGTGTGGATTATACGTGCTGGTGTAAATTTAAGTGTAAGTTAAGTTACTTTTATAGCTTAGTTTTCCACGTTATTATCACAAAAACCGATCTGTATCTAATTTTCTGCCTTTTTATATGCACCCGAGCCCAACTCGTTAGAGATCGCTCTTATTTGGCAAGCATTCATTATAAAATAATTGTTTGTATGTGTATCTGTCAGGTTTTCATTTCTGGAACAATATACAGTACACACTTATGTAATTTATAATGAGGTATTTTTTTTCCCACTGTCTTTAACTTAATGTTTTGCACTGTACAATGCAGAAGACAAATGTAGTGCAACAAATTTGGCAAAACAAACAATGAAGCGACTCTGATGAAACAGCATGCAGGAACAGATGTAAAGAAACAGGTATGAAGAAACAGCAGCTAGCGTTATACAGGGCCACACCGCACCTGCAATGGGAAATGTATTATGAATACACTTCAAAACAAATATAAACCACCCCACTAAAGCCCAAATAAATGCCTTGCCTACATTATGAAAGGCTCTTATACACTAAGCTCACCATATCAACACACTTCAACCTAATAACACTGTATACAGATTAATATTGTAACTGTTGGGTACAGGCGTAAGAATAAAAAGCAAACGCGCAACTAACCGGGAGGGAGAGAACAAAGCTGCAGAGTTGATCCTACTGCTTCTCTTGCAAACGAAATGCAAGAGGAGCACTAAATAGTTTACAGGGAAGATAACAAACACAATGTCCTCTTTATAAACACCATTTATCTATCAAATACTTAACACGTGGCACACCAATCATAAGGGAGAGGCACACATGTGCTTAGTAACGGAGAATTGAGCTTAATATTAGCAACAGCATTCTCTAATAAGAGGCGCACACCAAACACGCTCAATAAGAAATGTGCAGACACTGACAGACATAATTATTATTAAAAAACACATAAAGCCAACTTATTGGTCACTTATAATTACGATGCATACAACTTTTTAGTGAATTTAAAAATGTGCTTAAAAATTCTTAAAAGAATCTTAAAGGAAATGGTGACCATTTACAAGACCTGTACATGCTGATTATAGCCTACTGATTAAATTATAACCTAAAATTTTGATGTAGCCTATCATTAATTTTACCCAAGAAATGTACTGCATTATTCATTCAAAAGAGCACCATGGCAACATGGCTTAATGTTTCTAGGTAATACCAGAATGTTTGAAAGTGTATTGACTTATTGAAACATTTGTCATGAGCCCGTTTTATTTATTTTAAAATTAACATTAAAAAGTTTTTACAAAAATTTGGAGAATCTTTGGATGTCTTTAAAAAATTGCATGTCTGTAAATATTAAAACAGTAAATTATGCTTTGTATGTGTACTCAGGACATTTAAGGTATAATACAGTTGCCCCCCTACAAGCACACCCGGCCCCACCCTGGCACCCTCAGTCAAAATGGTCTAGAACCGCCCCAGCTTCGGAGGGCTCAGCATTTTTTTTAAGCTGTTCAAGCCTTTCAAGCCAGCTAATATCAGCTAATATTCATTCAGAATAATGTCATTTTCTATAATAAACATTTATAAAGTTATAAAAATAACTGAAATTGCCATATATTTTTAATAAACTATATATTTTTGTACCCACCTATTTACTGGCAGTATGTTTCATCTGTCTTAATCATTTCTTTTTGTTCTCCATTTATTAACAAAAATGATAATACATGAATCATTCAGACAATACACTTCTACAGTTTAAAGTTATTCAAACACCACAAAAACCTATTACTACAATAAATATCACATTTATTTAGTGGAGTGAATAAACACCAGATGATGTCTCTCTTTCTGCCATTTTAGTTTTGTTCACTGATTAATTTAGTGACAACTTTGCAAATCACACCTTAACCAGTAGATGGAAACAAATAAACGTCTTTTATGTGTTTTGAGAGAGTCATCAAACCATTGATTAAGCACAGAGTAATTCAAAACAAGTCTAACAATACTTTATTAAAATTTTGCTACAGATCTAATAAGGGAATTAAGCAGAGTATTTAAGCATCATAAGTGTTTTCCCCACAAATGACAGCAAATCATATATTAATCTTTTTTTTTTTAACCGGTTGCATGTCTGTACAAAAATACAACAATTTTAGCATAAAAATAATTATAAATGATTCAGTTATGTCATTCTAATGTCATTAGTCACTTTTACTCATAATTCATCCAGCCCATTTCTCTCCTTGTTAAACAAGATTACCAAATGACATTCCTAATCCACTCCTTCAATCAGTCAACAGATCCTGATCCACACTTGTTCACGAAAGAGATGACTGAATGAATAGCGCAGTGAAGGGGTTCAGTGAAAGGGCGTATTCCTTCAAACCAACGATATGCTCATTTACAGCCCGCACTCGAATAATATTGCCTGCCTCTAAAGTCAATCTTTACAGGCAAGATAAGTCACCAAAGTCTCTCTTGCTCTTGTCTTTCCCCCCTTCTCCTCACAGTTGTTTTTCTCTGTCTAGTTTTATGTTGGTACAGGCTCTTTGGGGGTTTAGCTTTTCCCCTGTATGACTTGTCTATATCTCCACATGGCTTACCCTAGCCACACTTCTCTGCTAAGCTCATTTTAATCAGAACAAATGATCTTCAGTATTTGAAAAAAAAAAAAGAAAAATTCTAGTAACTCAACTTTCAACGTTAGTGCCAAGTTTCTTTCATGTGATGCTGTAGAGGTGTAATGCTCTTGTCTTCAATTTTTTTTTTTTTTTTTTTTTTTTTGAGGGAGGGAAGAAAATAAAATAATTATTCATGCAGAAATGTATCTGAAAAATGTTTTACTCAAGTATAAAATTGTTTTTATTCTGGCCCTCCATGAATCACTTACTTTGCTCCTTGGAGTGCAACAGTAATGTGAAAGAATCACCTTGAGCTGCTCTTCCTGTTCAAATTTCCCTTTTATTCAGAAGTTACACTCTGCAAATTCCATTTATGCTGCATGGTTGAACTGAATGTTAAAATTGAAAACTGTCCATTTATGAATCACATTTGTTCCACATATGCAATTCTATCGCCACAGGAGATGCAGTTAGGGATTGTGAAGTGCAAGCCCATTTAAAAACAACACAACAACAACAACTCATATTTCTTTCGTATTTAAAATGTATTTTTTCATTTTGTTAGTGGTTTTTGTACATTGTGCTTTGGTTAAATACAGTATGTGACTGAGACCCAGAGCTGAATAGGCAGAATAGAGCATAAAATCAAGCGTAGTAAGAATAAAGAAAAAAGCAGTCTGCACAAGAACTTGCCAAGACAATAATTTAATCACCAAACCAAAAGATGAAGCAGCACTAAAATAAATATTAACTAATATGTATAAAAAATTTTTAAATATGTATATATATATATATATATATATATATATGTATATATATATATATATATATATATATATATATATATAAAGATTATTTTTACCTGCAATATTACAACATGAACACGCTTTATTAAAAGTTACCAAACAATTTAAAGAAGAAAGTAAAGAATGACCACTCAGTGACCCAACAATGGCTTTCGGCCTTCTTACTCTATTTAAAAAACAAACAAACAAAAAAATTATTACCAATATCTGGACATTTCTTTATTAGTTAATATTTATTATATTAGTTAATGCTTTACACAAATAACTTTTTTCTATCTTTCTTTCTTTCAACCAGATATTGTTTCACAATAATACTACAATACTATAATTAATATATTATAAAAATTCTAAAATAATTAAGGAAGACTATTAAAATGCACATAAAACAGCTACAAAGTTGGATATGCGAGCATGTCGCGTCTGCATATAATATAGTGCACTGAAAAAAAAAAACAATCCAAACACTGAAATTCAGTTATTTATTAACCTTACTTGGCCTAAATCATCTTCAGATGTGCCTACTGTTGAACAGTATAATGCCATCACACTAAAAAGCTGTGAATATGGACAAAAACTGATATATTGCAGCTGTATATTTTAACTGTAATGCTCACACTGCAAGAGACAGTCAATGTCTCAATGGAGGGCTGTCTGCTATTCATGAAGTGTTCTAAATATGACACTAGATGAGTCTGGCTGTTAGCATGGACAGAAGAAAATCTATACTGAAACAGTATCAAGCTCAGATAGGGGACAGTGTTGGAGCCAGCTTCCACAGTATGTAATATGTCTAGCAGCACTAAAAATATTTTAATGACGTACACCTTGTAGCATGATATCTCTACATGAAATAAACATCTTTGACTTCCCTTCTCCAGTTTCATCTCCAAGAAACTTCCATCAGTACCCCACAGTGGTAAGAGTCTACAGAGAATGCATGTAAGTCCCCCAAACTATGCATTTTTACATTGAGTATGGATGTGATTTAGTGGTATGCCGCTCTGGTACTCCCCAAATGAGCTCATGGAAACATGCAATATAATTTACAATACCCATATTGGTTGAACCCATATGTTGTGCATGCTTTTTTAATATTCATATTTTGAATCAGCGTCCGGAACGTTCATAAATGAGTTTGTCTTTACATGTCATGGGCCCAGCATTACTACCGTAACATGGGAGACAAGAAAAATATTATACATATTCCTGGAAATAAGTTCCTTTGCTCTCTCCATGTAATGTTATTTTCATCATGTTAATCGCTTGGAAACATATTGCAAATGTTGACAATCAAAGACAGTTAATTTTTGTTGACAGACTGGCTTTTATTTTTTTAAATTTTAAAGTCAGAATTGAGAAGTGATAAATTTTTTAGATGGTAAACAAAATTACATGGAAAATTTCAGAGAAAAGAAAAGAAGAAATGTGCATGAACTGGGAAAAAATAAACATACATAATGCATTTTTTTCCCCTCCCTATTTTTTGTTTTGTTTTCATTTATATAAAAATGAAAAAAAAAGAAAAAAAGAGAGAAAGAATCATATTTGATGGACCACAACACACCACAATGCATGGCACAGACCATTACTATATTAATCAATTTTACTGAATATTGTATAAACTAATAATCACACTCTAGGGCCTCCACAAGAACTGCTTTTATCATTGTATACATTACCTTTATCAAAAGCAACACTAAGTAATTTACACATAAGCTCTTTTTTATATTCTCTCAGAATCCCACAATACTTTCATAGAAAATATGTAGCCCAATCTTTTAATCTGTGAATATTAGCCTATACAACACTAAGAATCCATGGATTCATATTTTTGATTAATATTTGTTAAATAATTATGTGATTGTGTATAATTATCTTTTTTTAATTAATTGTATTAATTAATTTGAACTAAAAACAATTATGATATAGAATGAGTCATTTAGATACATTAAAGCTAAGATTGTTTTGTAATTTCTTAAGTTTGTGTGTGTGTGTGTGTGTGTGTGTGTGTGTGTGTGTGTGTGTCAAGTCAAGTGGGTTTTTATTGTCATTCCTCTATATAGCTTATATACATTGGAACGAAATGTCATTAATCCAAGACTGTGGTGCAACACAGAACAGTACGCAAGACTACATAAAGTGCAATAAACAACAGAGTGCAGGACAATAAATACACAGAACAGAACAATAGATACATAGGACAATAAATACACAGGGCAATGCTGTAGACTGCAAACTATTGTTCTGTGTGTTTTTGACAAGAGGCTGGTTCATCTTTACCTTGTTATTGTGGACAGGACTTATAATTATGGACCACTGGACTTATGGTTTATGGTTTGTCTTGGATGAGAGCAGAGGAACATTTAAAACACAACGTTAGATTTTACATGTCAGGGTTAGATCGGTACAGAAAAAGCACCTGGACCACAAGACCATGTATGAACACTTATATTTTAATATTATGTATTCTGTCATAATATAAACCCACACAGATTCACTGACAAGTTAGTTACTAAACAAGTTATATTTACCAAAATAATACTTTTTTTTTCTTTTTTTTTTTATTCACAGTCATAAATGAAGGGCAAATTCACAGTTCAAAACCTTCAACTTTTGAGTTCTGCTAATTATTCCATGCTGAAACTACTACCAGCCCATGTTTACAAATTGACATTGTTTCATTTCACTTATTTGGTTTCAGTTCTTCTAAATTCCTGAGCACTGAAATAGTTTTGACATGGTTGTGGAGAGCTTTGTTTATTCAACTGACAAAAGAACAGTATTCTCACCTATATTTTCGATGTCTTGTCATCGCAGTGTGTTGCCACAGGAGTCTTTAGCGGAGTTGCACGGCGGTGGTGCTGTTTTAGTAGTCACTGTCCCTTTAAGAGACCGCGCTCTAGGGTGGCGCTTTCCTCCGCAAGGGCTTCTTGATATTAATAGTGTTGGTGTCTTGAAACTGACGTAATGCATGGAGTCTGAGGTCCTGACAAGCGATAACATTTCTGATAAAGAACTGCAAAGATCACTGCAAAAACCAACCTCATTTTTTCATCCCAGACCCAGGCGTTTTTACTATTAAACACAGTCACCCAAGATTTCACGTGTACAGGAGCAATTCGCAATCTTACATCCCCATAAAAAGAAATCATTCCCCGAGATCAACAAACAAACAACACAAAGACGGTTCATGGCTCACGCCAAAGCTCCACCATCTTTCAGACTGCAAAGACTATTGCAATTTAATTAACAGGTAAGGAGAAAGCGAATCAATGAGCATTGCGATCACGGCTAGAAGATGAGATGTGATTTTTTAGCTGTAGTTCCTGAATGCTGATGGCTTTTAGGCGGCGATTGTTATGTAATGTTGAGAAGGGCGAATGGATTTGATGAATCAGTTCAGTGCTACTTTGCAATGAAAATAAGAGCAGGGCTCCTCGGATTTGGGGGTTTGAGGCGAAATAGACAATGAAATTGGCGTTTTGTTAGCTTCTTGTAGTGGGCTCGTGTTCAGAGACAAGACACGAGGTTTTTTTTGGATTACTTTTTCCTTCCCATTTTCTTTAAAAGCCATTTCGTTGTGTTACAAATGCATTTTGCGCAAGATAACACCCAGAATGTTGAAAGTCCGCTTTTTTATTTAACATTTAAGCTGTAAAATCAAAACGAATGATGTTTTTATCGACGCGGTGTGTTTTAAGGCATTGTTTATGTTAAAAACTAACAGACAAAAGCAGCGATACGGCTCGTAGCTATAGTTATACAAAGTTTCATTAGTGTGTAGGCTACTGTTTTTGTCTAAATGATGCTTAAAGCTCAACGGCGTTTTCCACACAAACTTCGAAAACTTTCCGTAACTGATGTTCGATAAGAAAACGCGTAGGCATGGCAACGCGCTGAACGTTACACTTCATTTTCCAGATACAAAGAGGCGCAGGTTGTTTACATCACAGGCTGCAGACCTTAACTGGCTTTTATCGGTATTTTGCGGTTGTGTTAAAAGGCAGGTAGCGAAAAAGATGTATTTCTGTTTCATTGCTTGAACTTTTCTTCGAGGCGATGGAGACGTGAAGCAAGTTTCGGAGGAAAAGTTTATGAATAGCGGTAATGAGCTCCTTCTGACTATACGAATATTGTGTTCAATTTGAATGAGTGTTTGGGTGTGTTTAGTCAATAGAGAACTAATGGGAAAACTTCATATTTGTTTTACCAACTGTGTGGATAACTTTCGCACTTAGGTGTGTTTTGTGGGGGCTGTAGTTCACAAAGTTTCTTGTGGCGTGATGGAGCATGTCACTTTCCAAAAACTTTTCAAAATATATTATAGGAATCAAAATAACTCTGTTTTGATCCTCTGAAATGTGGGTATTTATATAGAAATGTAGCATTTTTTTTTCATTTTTGAAATTGCTCATCTTGACAACTTTTATGTACACTTTTATGTCTCTCTTGTTTTCTTTTTGTGTATTATTGTTTAATAGAAACGTAACTTTTGTGAAGGAATGCTTCAGCGCAGACAACAGCAATACGTAGGCTATTTATATGTTTCTTTTTCTTGTTCTATATAACAAGTTATTTAGGCTATGTATATATTCATATCCTATAAAGTTTGCAAAATGAGTAACATCTGAGTAACATTGTGAAGTGTTTGGATTTGAGTTGCTCCACAGTTCTGCAACTGTGTTATGGTTGCCAGTTAATTTGGTTTTACAGTCACTTTCACATTAGAATGTCATCCGTAGCTTTAAGTTGGTGGAAACTATCAGATAAAATCACCCACACTTCACTTGAATGTGCGGTAAGGCGTAACCTGTATCTGATTTTTATGATACAAAATCCCATGTTGGTTCCAGTAGATGAGTTGCACGGTTTCCTGTAAACTGTGAAACCTGCTACACTCGGGCAGTCTGGAAATTATATGTTCGCTCTCTCTCTGAAAGGCATTGTTCTTGTCAGTAAAAGTTTCTTAATGACAAAGCCCGTACAAGCAAATGCCGCTCATCATTTAGAGACTAGAAGAGAAACTTGCAACTGTAAATGAAGTTTCGGATACAGTCAACAGAGAACCTTCACACTGCCATCGTCAGTCATAATCACATTAGCTTAACAACTCTTTTTACAGAAGCATGACTTTTTTCCACTTTTGATATTTATATTGAAATAGTTGTACATGCATAACTTAACATAGACATCAAAACATGAGCAAAATAAAACTGAAAATCTCTCCATCTGCCTGGAATACTATTTCATCCTTTGTGCATTGTAAACATTCAAATATTTGAACACTATCCATTCAGCAGTTTACTAGATTCAGTTCTGGGTCCAAACTGAAGAATAAGATCCACATGAGTTGTCTGATAAGGCGCGTTTGCAGTGATTGAAAAGCTTGAGGTGTATTTGAAATGTAAATGACTCCACATCTGTGAGCTCTTTGGAGAGAGGCAATAGATCAGCGCTGTATAGTCAGGAACTTTACGGCTGACAAATGAATTTGGGCCTTGGTGGAGGGAGAAAGCAGCAGTGGGGGTCTTCCATTTGTTCTTCGTGGCCTCTGAGTTTGCACAACTTTTTGGGCTAACTTCTCTCCGCACTGAGATTTGCCACTTGTGTCCCTGCGGCAGATTCATGTGGCGTTGGTGTTGTTGAATAAGAACCCTGTAGAGAAACTAAATTGAGAGGGATTTTTTTAAATGACTGAGGTAAAGAATGGATCACACTAGCATACTTAATCCAGGTGTTTGCTTACAAAGAACAAAATTAGTTGATGACTACAAAAATAATAATAATAATAATAATAATAATTTGAAACTTTTCTTGGTTCATAGAAAAGTATAAATCAGAACGCATTATTATTTAGCCATTTATGACTATTGCTGGGCAAGTTTGAACTTTTTTGCTACTCCATATTTAACAAGCAAAAGCTTTTGTGCTTTTGAAAAGTTTAAGATTTTTTAAGTAGCAAAGGAAAGTTGCAAAGTCACATGGTGTCCATTTGCAGACTTCTCAGAAGTATTTGTATGCACATTTAAATCTGTAATTTTTTTAAAAATGATAATAATAATAATAATATTACTAAAATAATCACCACTTTCAGAACCGGCATAGTTTTTCTCTCTGGCTTTATCTACAAGCAACAGACAATTCTGCATACCACCATCACTGCTTTTGTTTTGAAATGATGCATCAATGACTTTCCTTTTTGCAAGAAATTCTGTTTTGTTTTTTTGGTGGCGAGACACCTTCCCCATGGTTACAAATACGGAGACAACAAATGTTAATTTTTTTTTAAAGACAGTCATACCAAGGTTTCACAAACAGCTTCTTATAACTGGTGGCCTTAAATGCTTTTAGAACATCTTTGATTTTTTTTATCCACTGAATTTTCAGGAATAAAAGAGCCACAGTTCATAGAGGTCGTTCCTTCTCTCGTCACACTTTTAATCCTGTTCTGAATGATTATTTGGCTCAGGATGTGTTGTATAGACTTGTTATCAGAATGCGTTATAACAGATATATTAAAGCCTTGTCAAAAACGGCATCGTCATGTTTTTTCAGGGTAGGTGTTCATGTAGAATCACTGCATTTTATGAAGAATAACATAGTTACTGAAAATGTGTATTTTTGGGCGTTATATTAATCGAACATAGAGCTCCAGTTTTTGCCATCTCAATTAAGCCCTTCTTTTGTTACGAAATATTTCTGTCCTTTTTTTTCCTCACACTGCCTGTCTGTGTGGGAATGAGACACAAAGACCTTTAAACTGTTGTGTCATAGCAACCTCCTTAAGCTTGTAAAATATTAAAGCTTTAGCTTCAACATGTATTTATTAATATTAAATTTTCAGTGGGTAATGTTTTGATTTGGCTAATAATAGAACTCAAACCTTGACCTGCACAACTTCTGTGAAGTCTATTTAACAACTCCCACAGATAAGAGAATGTTTAGTTACCACTTTGAATCTGCCAGAGCAGTTTGACATCGCTTGTTACGCTAATTATGTGGCGTGTAATATTTTAGTGGTTAGCATGCATCTGGTAAAGTTTGGTGCTGACAGAAATGCTCCGTATTCCCAGTAGAGAGGTAGTAGGTTGCACTGCAAGGAAAGAAAATAAATAAAATTTCCCCTAAATATTCTTTCATACTCATTTAAAAAAAAACAAACAAAAAAAATCATTTTGGCACAGTGTGGTTTTTCATAGCTAGCCGATCCCATTAGATTAGCCTTTAATGTGAGGTAACTTTGAATGACCCTTTATTAAAATGCAGCATGAAATCAGTATTTATTTATTTGAATAAAAGCTTTTCTTGGTAGCCTAATAGCTCCATTCTGTTTGCTGCTCTCTTAAACCTTATAAAAGTTTTCATATCAAATCCTCCAGCGGTGCCCACTTCCTCTCCTCCCCATTCCGACGTGCCCAGTTTTAGTGTGCCCAGTGTCTGATCCTCACACCGGCCCCTCTGGAACGCTAATGAGTCAGTGTAGCCTTCTTGTCTTTCCCTTTTTTTTCTATCGTGGTGTGTGTTCTCTTACCTCGCAATCAGGTTTTCATTTTACTTTTCTCGTCTCTGTTTTTTCTTTTCCACCTCATGGTGGCTGAACGTTCTCCATATGTGTGGTCTGGAGGCTGGTTCAGTTAAGGATTGCTAACCTGAGACAGGTTGGACAGAATGAGTGGAAGAAAAGTTTTGGGGGGGGAGGGGTGTCTTTGAGAATGTTTGTTTTCCTGTTTCCAATTTGGTTGGCCAGAGGGCCTGTACTGTCAGAGCTTCCATTCATGAAACCTGCTGTCAGACCGCCTGAGTACATGACACAGGATTTCTCGCGGCTCTCTGTATGTGTATTGTGGTGTCCATGTTGCTGTTATGCCATTTGAGTGTCTTCCAAGATTCCAAGTTTTATGAGCCTTTGGTAACGACACATGACTCACACTTTTTTTTTTTTTTTTTTTTTTAAGCGAAAAACTTGTTAGTTTTTCTTATTTTAAAAAAAAAAAAATTATTCCATGATTGTGCAGATGTTACTGTGTTTACATGCTGTTTGCCTGATTGTCTTAATGTGTTAAAAAAAAAATTATAATAATTTAGACCGAGAACTTGCAAATAAGTGTGCACCTTTGTTTCGTTGCAGTGATCAAGAATAGCGGTGTGGTCACCACTTGCATCCTGGATCATCTATACCTGTGAGGTCTTCTGAGAAAAGGGAATTACGGGACAGTGCATTTCATAAGCAACGCACGTACAGACAACATAGCGCGAATAAACTTTGTGAGCACTGCAGGAAACATGGAATGATTCCCAGGCCAGAATGGATGTGGAATAAAGGATACCTCAGAGGAAAAGGGCTCCTCAGGGAATGGTCTTTTGATTACTCTGCCAACTCTGTTATCTGCCTCCTTGTTGGAATTGAGCGTGATAATGCTATAACCCAATGTTTAACAGAGGTATGTATATGTGTGATTGTGTGCTGAGAAAATTCAGGGATATTTTACACTGTGTTGCACTGTGTTTTATGTGTAGATGCCTGCTGAATAAGTTCGATTTTACGACAAAAGACGCAATAATTCTTTTCGTTTGTGATATGCTCCCTTCGCAATGTCTTTGTTTTTTATGGTGTTGTGTTAGGGTGATCTTGCTTTTAAAACTTTATTTATGGTAACTTTTAACCCAGTCTTCCTGTAGTTCCGAACAGTGATCTAGACCGCTAGATAGTTCAAGCTGTTAAAACTCTTTGATCTTCAGTAAGGCCATCATCCCCTGCTTTGCCGTTTATTACGTGGAACAGTAGAATTTACTGACTTTCTTTTCCTTGATTTTTTTAGACTAACTGTGGTGTTCTCTGGGGTAATAATAGAGGCCACACAAGCAGTCTTATTCTTTAGTATGTGGGGCTTTCTGCAGTATGTACATTTGTGGACCAGGTGATTGTGAGTTCTGGTATTATTCTGGCCACAGCGTTTCTAGAATGCTGGGCTTGACAGTCTCGCTTTCCAGAGATTTGTCTGAAACGTCCTAAATGTCAGTAAAAATATGCGTAGTTGTATCTAGATATAATTTACAAGAAATAATCATTCTGTTTTTGTTACATTCACTATTTAAGGCCTATGCACTTTACTAATATTAATATACTTTATTAATATTACCGATAGTTGTTGCGGTGGCCCTAAAAAGCTTAGATAGGAAAATCTTTCCTTCAAGAATGTGACAATGTTCGAGAAATTCAGGTTTCGAGGTTTTGTGTTGATATTACTTTTTGGTTTACATAATAATAATAATAAAAAAGGACAAGATGTTAGTTCTTAGAAAGGGTCTAACATCATAGTTTGCATATGCCATTTGATTTTATATTTTGTGTCTAATGCAATGACATACAGACATTTTAAGTTTGACTTAAGTGTTCAAATACTTTATGGTGCCCTTTAGATGGAATTTGCAAGAAATAATCCTCCTCTATTTTTGTTCATAAAACTTTATTCTTATCAGTGATAGTTGGTGAGGTGCCCCTCAAAAGCATAGGTAGGAAACTCTTCCTTTTTAAAAACGCAACAGAAATATTTGAGGTTTCACAATATTTGAGGTTTCGCTTTTCTGTTTTTACAGTAGTTGGTTTCTGTGTTTTAAAATGTGTTATTATGCTGCTGGGTTATTTAATTACATCACAGATAGTTCTAATTGTGTTAATGTGAAATACCTTTTAACATTTCTTCTCGGGCGAGATTTTGATTTGAAGTAGTTTGCTGACTTGCTCTGTGTGGCTCTATTATGCGAATACAGCCACTTTCTTTGCGGTCTGGGTTGTGAGCAGTAGTTGTTCTTAAATGAGGTAATCTAAGAGTGTGTCATAGCTGACTGTTTTCTCCTGTGCAGAAATGTATAATAAATGACCTGTAACGAGCAGTGATTAGGGGATCCTGTGTTTGTGAACACTGCCACAGTGGAGGTTTCTCTCGTGTGCCCTGCCATTTCAGCACATTTGTGTAATGTTAAACACATGCTATCTTTTGCAGTCTGGATTTCAGGGGAAAACCTGTTTGTATGAATGGTAAAATGTGCATGGGCTTGGTGGTTTTTGGTAGGTTTTGGAGGCTCAGAGGGGAGGGTAAAACTGAATTGCAAGATTAACCCCATGGATCCTTCAACCAGAACTCGGACACAGGCTTCTAGGACAAGGGTCAGCTGAGATCCCTGAGTGCTAATTGGGGGGTCTAGGGGCCCCAGAGG
This sequence comes from Myxocyprinus asiaticus, assembly GCF_019703515.2. Lineage (NCBI taxonomy): Eukaryota > Metazoa > Chordata > Actinopteri > Cypriniformes > Catostomidae > Myxocyprinus > Myxocyprinus asiaticus. The sequence goes on along the minus strand of NC_059377.1, from coordinate 28,336,703 downwards.
CTTACTGAGTTGTATTAATAAAATTTGTTAAAAAAAAAAAAAAAAAAAAAAAATATATATATATATATATATATATATATATATATATATATATATATATATATATATATATATATATATATGTGTGTGTGTGTGTGTGTGTGTGTGTGTGTCAGATTATTAGTAACAATGATTATTTTTTCATTGTCTTGGACTAATAAATAAGTTCATATCATAAAGCATGAAGTTCATATCATAAAGCATGAAGTTCATTAAATTTAATAAGTAAATTAATTCTGGTATTTGAGGATTTTAGATTTTGGTTTAGGGTTTTCCTCCAATTCTAACTTTTTATTGATTGGAATCATGAAGAATGTGGCTGAGCTAATTGACATTAGCCTAATATTTATGCGGCGGTATTTTTGTTTAGTCCTCTCTTTTCAAACGTGACTTAACGGCTTAAATCGCTTTGTTTCCATGACACTGTTCCTGTCTTGCAAGACTGTATTTAGAGATACCCATCCCATTTAGCTAAATAATTTATCTTCAAATGTATGTGCTTTGAAACGTGCACACAGCCCAGACTAAACCCATAAATGCAAATTCATGGCTGTGTTATTCAGGTCTGCAGATGATTCTTCAATAAGATTTAATTATACAACATATTAAGCAGTTTGGGGTGTGTAAAGTGTATATATTCTAAATGACAACTTTGCCATCTCAGTCCACTTTTAATTGCATTTAGACATACAATATGGGCTTTAGTTATATCCTTATAGGTTCAGCTCTTGGAACATCTCGTTGACTTGCATGCCCGTTTTTGGGTATAGTTAAACATGGATTTATGCCGTGACTTAAGGCTTATACTTATAACTTGTACCTTGCTTTGTATAATTTTGTTGAGTTATAGTGGGGAAATTTGAGTGGTCTGCATAGTTCTCCAGTAGGTGCCTGTATGATGTATGGTGTGCCAGTGTGCCGAGCGAGGCAAACAGCCAAATGTTTTCATAATGCTCATTTAAAAGTCTGATCATTCGGCTCCACCATTTCTTGGATTTGCAGAGCATATAGAAATGTTTTACCAGTTGACACAGCAATACCTTAATCAGACATATAGTGCTCAGACCTCCACACTTTTCTTGACAGTCCTGCTTGTGTTACTTTTGAGGAATACCATGCCACTAGTCTACACAGCTTAGTCTATTTGTATTTATCCAACATACCATACCTCTTCTGCCATTACATTCCCTCGCTATATAACAGATTTGTATTTGTATATTGTACATACATATATATATATATATATATATATATATATATATATATATATATATATATATATATATGGTGTATTGTGTATTTTATATATATACTTCATTTTCTATTCAATTTTTATTTTTATTCTATTTGTATATATATTTTTTATTATTATTATCTGTCTTGTTGCTGTATTGTATTGTTTGTGCACTGGAAGCTTCTGTCACCAAGACAAATTCCTTGTATGTGTAAGCATACTTGGCAATAAAGCTCATTCTGATTCTAAGAAAAAGACTTATCATTTGCAGGTGCAAGGGCATTTAGGAACTTTTTTAAACATAACTAATAAGTTCTGAAAGTCGTTGATTCGACAGTCTCAACAGTGGAATTAGTATTTTAGTGCGAACCGGTTGCACACTGCAATGGAAATTCCACATCTATAGGTTTTTCAGGCCTGCTATATAAACAGCAGATCCCTTGTGGACTGAGAGGTGTCAGTCATGAGTATGCTTAATGAGTCTCCCACTTGCTCCGTAAATTACTCCAATCTCTGTCTGTAAGAATAAGGTAAGCCGAGTTATTACAGACTTTTGAGACAGTAATGAGAGAGGACTGAGTTGGAGAGAGAATTCAACCTGGTGGTGAACGGTGAGGATCGGGCCGTATCCGCCTGCCAATTAGCCCGCTCTTCCTCCACTCGTGCGGCACCTTCTTGCAATAACCCCGAACTAGCACCAAACTAATCTAATTAGATCGAGAACACAAAAATGATCCCGGACCACTGGCAGAACGCACAATGAAAGAGCAATTTATTCTTGCGTGGTGTTAAAAATGGAGGGAACGGTTGAGTGCGGGCCTGTTTTTTTTTTTTTTTAGCAGATTGCTTCCACGAGGCCTGCTCCATATGGTGTTGGGGGAAAAAAAAGGCCCCAGAGAAGGGGGTAAAAGAAAAAGAGGGCAGAGAGCTGCAGCGGCTGCGAAAACAAAACTTCTCCAGTCAACCCTTTCTAAATTAAAGGGTAATGCCGAGCGCACCACACACTCAGGAGTTGTTTGTTTAAAAAGCCAAACTGCATTAATCAACGCCTTCATCTTCATCGCTAACAGCATGATTAATCTGCTGTTTTTCCTCCCCACACCGTTTTTTTTTTTTTTTTTTTTTTTTTTTTAAGTAATTGCCAATCCAATGAGTAGCTTTGACAGAGTGCTTCTGACCACATTGTTCACACATTGAGTGATGCCTGCACAACGTCAATGCACAGCAATATTATGCTTTTGGTTCAAAGCCCAGATTCCACCTAGAGCAGTTGCAGTGTTACTATTGCTGTAGTGTAAACTGAGCAACGTTGGTTTGCAGTGTAATGCACATAAAATAACTTGTTGCAAACACCTCTTCTGAATTTGACACCTATGCAGTTATCTTAACCTGCAGTGAATCTCTGATACATTTGCAATCCTTGCCCCTTGGAACCAATAGTCCTAGATCCAAAACTGTAGGCCCCGATGGGCAGATTTAACCTACTTGAATAGCAGCTGGATGCCATTGACAGGAGCCTCATGTATCCTGGCTGTGTCTTTGGCAAACACAAACAGGAGCTTTCAAAAGATCTCTCCATTTGTTAAGAGGAAGTCCCAAAGGCTTGGTACACTCCCCAGCCCCCTTCTCTTGTGGCTATCAGATGTTTATCCTCTACAAGGAGGGCAATTTACAAATGTGAGTGTTGTCACAACACAAGAGGAGACAAAAGGCATCACGTCAAACAAAGATGCAGCTCACTGTAAGAGCGGCATTATTTCGCAGATTAGTGCAGTTCAGATGAATGTAAGGGCTTCTCTTGTTTTCATGTTGTGATGAGAAGTGAGGGCATCCAGAGTGGCAGAGCTACTGTTTACAGCTGCCCTGTGTGCTGTTATTTGGCTCGCTATATCTGTACTAGAGTGTAGTTCTCAGAAAAATGTCTATGATCTCAGTTGTCCCGACTATGCCCCTTCTGATCGAGGATCGAGGTTAGGATAAAGTGGTACTATATAAATCCTTAAATGATGCTGGATTTCCTAGTTGTGTTTGATAAAAGTTTTAAAGGCAGTTATTGGCATTTTAGAGACAATTATTGCTGAAATGTCGGAGTTAGGGCCTACAGTTACTGTTAAAGTTGCATTGTCATTTTTTTTTCTTGTTAATTTGTCCCTTGTTTAAGTTTTTGGCATAAAGATATGATTAGTACTTTTGTAAAATAATTTTAAAATCATGTACACTCACATGAGATGAATATTTGAGAAGTCATATCAGTAACCTGATAAAATCTGTTTTATTTTACATGGAGTGTGTCACCTCATGGTGGCTGACATATTGAGGTCACAAGACCAGCCAAATATTACTTTGTCTCAGGAACCCCCTTGTTATCAGACACTTTCTTGCAGATTAACCATGACTAACTATGATTACCGTATTTCAACAAAAAATTGGTAACTGGAAACATATACTTTTGTGTGATGCTGCATTCAAGCTGCCTTTTGTCAGTATAAAGGGGTTTTGTTAATATATTGAAGTCTATTAAGTGTGTAACACAAGTGAAGTGTTAACTCCGGTGCCATGTTGTGCTTCTGTTGAGCATTGTAACACGGTGCTCAAAGTAAAATGTTAACTTTGACCTCATTGCCGCTGACCTATTGATGCATCAGTCAATGATTACCGGACAATTCAGATGACATACCATTACGAGGGGCGATGTAAGTGCTAAAATCAAAATAAGACATTCTCTGCAGTGCTTTTCATGTGTAAATCAAAGCGGCACTCAACGCTGGCATTGAGTGGTGCATTGACGCCCCAACTGAGTCATTTGGAAGCCCGTTTAAGTCTAAGATGACGGCAATTTAAACTTTCACAACATAAACAATTACTGAATGCATCTTTAAAGGTTCAGTACAAGTTAAGCTGAAATGACAGCATATGTGACATAATGTTGATCACCACAAATTATTTTCAGCTTGTTCCTCCCAAAAAAAAAACAAAAAAAAAAAAACTGGGTTACAGTGAGGAACTTGCAATGGAAGTGAATGGGGTCATTCGTAAACTTTAAAATACTCACTGTTTCAAAAGTATAGCCACAATATGTAAACAATATCCATGTTAACATGATTTTACTGTGATAAATTCGCTTACTAACCATAGCTGTGTAAAGTTGTATCCAATTTTACAAATTCGTTGAAATAACCAAGTAACATTGTAAACCCTAAAACCCTGACCACAAAAATTATGATTTAAACAACTTTACAGCTCAAATAATACACAAGTTTTAACATAAGAATTAATTTAAGTGCTTTTACAAAATAATAAGCTTCACAGTTTTGCCTTTAAACACTCAAAAAATGGCTCCATTCACTTCCATTTAAAGTGTCTCACTGTAACCTTAATTTTTGCTTTTTTTTTTTTTTTTTGTTAAAGAATGGACAAGTAAAAATATTTTGTTTTTGTAGGAATCAACATTATACCCAAAATGCTGTCAATTAAGCTTAACTTGTATTAAATCCAGAATATTTCTTTAACCTAATTTTATATATAAAAAGTGTTGTTTAAGTTTGAAGTCCTAAAAAAGAAAGCTATGTTAAATATGGACTAAAAAGTAATCACAGAATATTTTGAAGATATTTTGGGCTTGGCAAACCAGTCGCTAGCTGTCTGTGGTCAGATCTTTCTGCCCTCTGCCTCAGATAGGCCCTAGCCTTGAGGACAGGAAGGCAGAAATGAGTTCACTCTGTTAAACACAGCACTAGAGAGTCCTACAAGCTCCCACCCCATCTCCCAGACTGAACTCTGCTGGCTGCAGTTTGTCTTTGTCAGGGGAAGATATAGAATTAGTAGCTTACCAGGCATCCTTCCCCTCCCCACCACTACCCGCACCGGCCCATAACTCTTCTTGCCGGCCAGAGGAACAGAGCCGAGAGCTGGTTACTCATCTGGGGCCGCCACTCTCAACACCTATTATGGTCAATGGACCCGGGTCCCTGTCAGGGCCTGCTGCCTTTTTGATTCTCGGATTCCGCCCCAGGTCCCCGTCTTTTTTCACCATGTCCTCAACTTCCAGATAGGAGATAAAATATCCATAAACAGCTCTTGAAAGGGAATGTAAATGTTTATAAGCTTCCTGCAAGTCTTATCTGATATTGTTCTTATTTATACGTCAGGGCCAGTTGACTTGGAGGCTGTCAGGCCGGCCGAACTGGAGCCAAATTGCTTTTAGTGTTCTTTCGGCTCGGCTCTGCCAATTGCGGCTTGGGGAGAAGATTTAAGTGTACAGTTGGACGGTGGAGGACCGAGCCAGAGACACCAGGCTGGAAAGAATGTGGAAACAATACAATGCTGATTCTCTTTAACTTGTTGTCTTATATACCTCCTGTGGCTTGCTACCTAAATCTAATGTAGGGCACTTCAGGCCTGCTTTTGTTCTCGCTTCCTTTTGTTTTCCAATTGGAAAACAAAATTTGAGAGCCTTTTTTGCATTATCTTGTCTCTACATCATGTGGAAATCCCATCTACTCCATATTGTGCTCCATGACCGAACCCGACACCTTGCATCACCTCTTTTCTGGCTCCAAACAGCCCTCCAAGACACTTGAATTTCCCATACAGTTTAGCTACGTTGTAAATCTGCGTGCTATGACCTGCATGCTGTTGCTAACAGAAGCAGTGATGGTGACTGTATGGGAGGCTGTTGAGTGGAGAGTTGTGGAGGCATCAGAATTGGAATCGTCAATTGTGCTGTTAGAGAGTTATCTGAACCCCAAGAGCTTCCCACAGGATGAGTTATTTTATCAAAGCTAGAAATTAAAAGTTGTCTGGCAAGTAGGCACTCTTGCGTGCACTTGCATGTACAAGCTTTTATATTCATTACATGTCATATTACCTCTTAAAAAGGTACCTAATTGCTGCATAACCATTTATGAAAAGCAAGAACAGCAAAAAACCACATGTATGTGCACACAGACATCATTACCTGACCTTTTAGCTGAGAACGAAATTGTTGAAGGGAAAAAAAGTGACATTTTACCTTCTCAAAATCGAAGCCACAGCTCACATTGTAACAATTTTTCAGCTCACAACTGAGCCTCAGTGCTCAAATTCAAGCCTAGTGATATCTGGCCTACGTCTTGTGGTAAAAAGCAGTGTGATCGACAGTTTGTGTTATAGATAGGCCTAACTTTAGACCTTCTCATGTCTAAGGTATCAACATTTATGGGGCCAGGTTCTCTCAGTGTCCTCTGTTTACTTCAGCCACCATGTAAGGCTTCTCCCATGTTTGGGCTGCTCTTTCTGCTAATGGTACAAATAGCTTAAGATCCAGACAAGAGCAAATGAGGTGACATATTTTCCCCCTTGGATTGTGGAAGCACTTTTATCACCCTTCAGGTAAACTTGGTCCTGTTTTTTATTTTTTTTAATTTTTTTTTATGAGAAGTTGCGGTATGTTTTCAAACGAACAACAAACAATAAGCAAAGATTAGTGTGGCACTTTAGAGTCATAGCACAAAGCCATAAGATATTAGACAGAATTTAAATTTGTTCTGCTTCAAGAAGCATAGAATGTGTAGAAAAAAGCAAGAGCTGTTCCTATGATTTAAAGGACAGGCAGGTAAGCCTTTGCATAAGGATCACAGATGGTATCAAAGGGTGCGGTTGTTTCTATCAAACAGCTCAGATGACTAATCAGTCCCAAGGCTGTATAGCATTTGAAAAAAGAATTATTGTACTAAACAAATAGAGGAATCTTGTACAACCAGTGTGGTTAAACTGCTTCCCTTTGCATTGGAAATACTGCACGGTGCATATTACTGTACTGTAGAGGTGTTTTTGGTCTTTTTTTCTTTTTTTTTTTTTTTTTTTAAGTTTAAACACCAAAATACATTTGCTTAGGCAGTGTGAAGTGTCTCAGATAACCCAGTTTGTGTACATCTGTCAAGGGTGGAGCCGCGGACAAGTAGTAACTAACAAAGAATATTGTCTGTGTGAAGTCAATAATCAGGCCCTGCCAAAGGGTTTATTTGAACTTTTTGTCAACTACACATATTCAAAGGCCCTTCCTCGAATTGTAGCATCAACAACTTTGAAATGTTAAAGACAAATCTTGAGGTTAAAACCCTTTTTGGTATGTTCAGTGACTCCTGTATTTCATAGGAGATGCTAGATAGGTGGTGACATACCTGAATTCCTCTAACCGCACATAACTGGTTAATCACATCTGATCACGTTTGGAATCTCTCCAGAGGATGACTGAGAATACGAAGGCAATAGAATGGCAGTAGAGAAACTTTGTGGCTCTGTTCCAAAACCTAGTGAGCTGCCTATATAGGCAGCATTTTAAGTTCCAAAAGACATTATGCTGCTTTCTAAGATACCTTCTTTCAGCCAAATTCAAAGGCAGCATCTCAGATATCCTTTGCGGAGAAGGCAAACCCAGAATGCTGAAAAGTGGTGGACAGAATGAGAGAAATGTTGATATAAAATATTCTTGTAATTTGGGATAGGAATCATAAGGAATTTTAAAAATTCCATTTCCGACTCTGTTTGAGCTTAACGATTCCAGTGCCTTAACGGTTCCATTAAATGTAATTTTTTTTTATATTGCATTTATTGTCCTCAGCAACCTATTGCCAAATGACAGATTTCAACTAGGGATGCTCCAATCAGGATTTTTACAGCCGATACAGATTACCAATTTTTCTTGTCATCTGATTGCCCGATACCAATCATTAAACCTTTTATCAGAAGCTCTGTCATAACTGGTTATATGTAAACTTTCTGCTTACTGTCACTGTTAACTGAATTTACCTGTTGGTATTACCAACATTGTTGCCTAGATTTGACTGAAAAAATAAATAAATAAATAAATAAATAGTGTAAGTTTATTAATTTATAATCAAATAAAAAAACACTAAAATATTTATTTTTAAAATGTAAATATATATATATATATATATATATATATATATATATATATATATATATATATATATATATAATTCACTATTTTAATATTTATATTTTATTTATTTTTGCATCATATTTAATATGTCATGATACAGTATTTAAATATTGTATGCAGAATTAATCCTGATTTTGTTGGATGTTGATAATGGTATTTCCTCTTTCACTTGTTCCCACTGGAGCATTAATGAGGGGAACACACTCTCTCATGAGGCAAAAGACGAAAGGAAAATGGAGGAAGAGTGCATGTTTGTGGACTAAACAGTTGTGACTGTTAATGCCGTTTGCTCTAGAGTTGTTTAATAAAGTTGTTTGAATTATGCCTCGTCTTGTAACCCGCGTTATTAAGATTTCTATGCCTGGCGGAGCCTGAAGGCTCTCGCCACTCAGCACATGCCTGTTTTGTTGCGTGTGAAATGCCATATACTGTGTACACAAGCTTTTAATATCCGCCACACCTCTCACACTGCATCGTTCTTAACTGCTGAATCAAGTATGTTGTCTTACAACATTCATCCAGCATTTGATGCTGAAGTCTGACTTAAAGGATTAAAGGAGCCATGCGTTTTTGCGACATCGGCAATCTTTTTTATTATAAGACCAGCGATTAAGTCACAGCGCATCAGCACATCCATAATTTCAACAGCAGATTACAAATCAGAAATAATTTTTATACAATTCTAGTCAAAGGCATGTTTACACAGACATTTTAGAGACATAAATGCAGTCCAATAATTGATCCTAACTAGGGCTGTCACGTTTATGAAATTTGGCTGATGATTTATTGTCAAACAAAGAATTGTGATTATCACGATTAATTGTCTGTTTTAGGGCTTTCATGATTAATTGTCATATAAATTGTCATATTTCTTAAGGTGTATTTGTGCTTCATACACCTTAAGTCTTTTTTAGATATTTAACTTAAAATAATCACATAGTAAAATAGGGATATATGATTTCCTTTTAAGGCTTTAAATCTACATGAATTACGTGAAAAGTATTGTTTTAAAAATCAAAATATTTCGAAATATTTAAAATATGTCTCTCTTTTTGGTCAGCTTTAGTTTTGGTAAAAGTTACATTTACACTGTTGTTTTTGGAACTCATTAAAAATATTTTAATTTGAAAACATATATAAAATATATATTTTTATTATATTTACATTATGTAATATTATTTTATATTATATTATGCAATAGTAAAATATTTCTGTCATAATTTCTTCACTTTCACATGTTATTTTAATGCTTTATGATTAAACCCAGGGGACCTTACTCCTCATGAAGCAAAACCCTTGAGATTTCCTTTCATCATTTTATCACTCCACAGAAATAAAGCATGTCTCATCCTGTGTGTCACTCTGTGTCATTTAAACTGCATGTATGACCAGGAACATTTGCCATTACACGCTCTTTTAAAGTGAAACTGAAAAGTCAATGTTTTTATTTGTCTGTTTATATTTTTGCAGACATTTGGCACGAGCCTCTGCTGACTGCACGCGCATAATAGCATAATAGCACTTGAGAAGTGCTTCAGACACTCTTCTGGACAGCGTCTGATCTGGTTGACCTCAGTGGTGCGGCTCAGTGACACTCGAGGTTCAACTGAATGACACACAAATGCACCGTTGATGACATTTATATATTTGCTTAAAATTCCCTTATATGGGCATTAAAATGGAACTGGAATTTGAAGTGGACAATAATCCAGATTATAAATCCAGGTTAGAGCGATTATTTAATAATCGCGGCAGGCCTAATCCTAACTATATATTAAATAAAAATAATGAGCAAACAATTTTTTTACATATTTTATTAAATCATTTAGGCCTATTCTTTTGTAAAATTCCACTGATTTCAACAAAACTTGTTTATCTGTAATTACACATTGCCATATAAACAATCAGTCAGTAACTGCACTGCCTGATTGAAGTCTCACAAGCCTTAAGTACAACATTACATAACACAGTAACAGTTCCTAATTCATTTCAAGTTGGACATGATGAAAGTCAATAAGATTAATTGAGTTACCACTCCAACTGATGCGTAAGTGTTTTTTGATTCACTGAAAAGAGCCAGCTCTTAAGTCATTTGTTCGGGACCCGCACTACACTGGTTACTAGGGCTGCCCCTGACCAAAGATTTTTCTAGTCGACTAGTAGGCATTAGTTTAAGCCATTAGTCGACTAGTAATCGCACGTTTATGATATTAATTTAATTACTTTATATATATTTTGGGGGGCATCAGAAAATGGTTTGAGTTCCAGGGCTGAGAAAGAATGTTATAAGTAACATTGCTCACACTGTTCTACATTACAGAGAAATTCTAAACTGTAATAATGAGCCTTTAAAATATACATTGTACAAGCGCATGCACGAAGCGAGCCGGTAATGATGGTAATGATTCTGAATGTGTCGGAAAAACCAACAAGGAGACTGTCTGAACATTTTGTTAATTTATAGAGAGAAATGCACATTAGGGTTGTGTCGACAGATGATGATCTCGGGGATCAACGTTGATCAGAGTGATCGCCAATAGCTGATGCCTTTGACCATGTCAAGAAGATATTTGGCTCATTTTCCCATTAATGTATTAAATTATTATTATTATTAGGCTATTATTATTATCAAATTAATATTACAAATAATTTGCCCCTAGACACACAGACACGCGCTTGAAGAAACACACTTTATTATATTATTAAGAACAGATGACAGAAAAGCGGTCTAAGTGCATGTATGATGCACTGTTTGTAGTGCCAGTCAGTCTTGTGGAACGTGCATCTAAAAGGTTCTCACTCTTTCTTTGTTTCTGTCTTCTGAATTATTTTTTTATTTAATTTTTTTTTGCAAGAACAGTATTGTGTATGAGTGCTGCATATGACCTCAGACATCTGAGCTCAGGAGGTGCTTTGAGTTCTGTTCACTTTATTTCCACAGAGCAGTTCACTCTGCAGCCTAAACATCTGTGATTAAAACATAAAATAATACAAAAACACGTTCACCTCGAACCATGATTTATATTTCAGTGATTATTATCATCATTATAATTATTATTTTTACGTTTATAATTGTTTTTATGTCTTCATTTGTGTAAGTAATTTTCCGCCTGCATGTTTAGACGGATATTTGCGGATTTAGACGGATACTTAAAATATATATATATATATATATATATATATACACACACACACACGCACTGGTGGCCAAAAGTTTGGAATAATGTACAGATTTTGCTCTTATGGAAAGAAATTGGTACTTTTATTCACCAAAGTGTCATTCAACTGATCACAATGTATAGTCAGGACATTAATAATGTGAAAAATTACTATTACAATTAGAAATAATCTACTTCAAAGAGTTCTCATAAAAAAATCCTCCACGTGCAGCAATGACAGCTTTACAGATCCTTGACATTCTAGCTGTCAGTTTGTCCAGATACTCAGGTGACATTTCACCCCACACTTCCTGTAGCACTTGCCATAGATGTGGCTGTCTTGTCGGGCACTTTTCACGCACCTTACAGTCTAGCTGATCCCACAAAAGCTCAATGGGGTTAAGATCCATAACACTCTTTTCCAATTATCTGTTGTCCAATGTTTGTTTCTTTGCCCATTCTAACCTTTTCTTTTTGTTTTTCTGTTTCAAAAGTGGCTTTTTCTTTGCAATTCTTCCCATAAGGCCTGCACCCCCGAGTCTTCTGTTTACTGTTGTACATGAAACTGTTGTTGAGTGGGTAGAGTTCAATGAAGCTGTCAGCTGAGGACATGTGAGGCGTCTATTTCTCAAAATAGAGACTCTGATGTACTTATCCTCTTGTTTAGTTGTACATCTGGCCTTCCACATCTCTTTCTGTCCTTGTTAGAGCCAGTTGTCCTTTGTCTTTGAAGACTGTAGTGAACACCTTTATATGAAATCTTCAGTTTTTTTTGGCAATTTCAAGCAGTGTATAGCCTTCATTCCTCAAAACAATGATTGACTGACAGGTTTCTAGAGAAAGCTGTTTCTTTTTTGCCATTTTTGACTTAATATTGAACTTAAGACATGCCAGTCTACTGCATACTGTGGCAACTCAAAAACAAACACAAAGACAATGTTAAGCTTCATTTAACGAACCAAATAGCTTTCAACTGTGTTTTATATAATGGGAAGTGATTTTCTAGTACCAAATTAGCAATTTAGCATAATTACTCAAGGATAAGGTGTTGGAGTGATGGCTGCTGGAAATGGGGCCTGTCTAGATTTGATCAAAAATTACTTTTTTTCAAATAGTGATGGTGCTGTTTTTTTACATCAGTAATGTCCTGACTATACCTTGTGATCAGTTGAATGCCACTTGTGAGTTAAAGTACCGATTTCCTTCCGAAACAGCAAAATCTGTACATTATTCCAAACTTTTGGCACCTGTGTATGTGTGTATGTGTATGTGTATGTGTATGTATGTATGTATGTATGTATGTGTGTGTGTGTGTGTGTGTGTGTGTGTGTGTGTGTGTATATATATATATATATATAATCTCGTGAAGGAGGGAACAAAACGAATTTATTCACACACAATGTACCCGACTGGCAGAGAATGCACGGATGAAGTAGGTTAGTTTCCAAAGAGATGTTGACCTTCACAGCTCTTGTAAAGCCATCTTTTAAAAAGTTGAACAACACACATTTTAATTGCACTTAATTTTTTTTTTCCAGTTTCATTTTGAATTTTTAGTTAAATAAAAAAGTTCAAAGTTTGAAATCAAGGTTTCTTGCTTTATTGTGTAGGCTTAACCCTAACCCTGCTAAACAGAAATTAACCCATAGTACCACCTAGCATCCAACCAGCAGTAATACCGGTGTTCGTCGGTTTCCTGTGGAGTTTTTTTTTTCTGTGACCAACCTACCAATCAAAACTTTGTCGACCAAGACTCTTCTCATTGACTAATGTTTGGTCGACCATTAGGGGGCAGCCCTACTGGTCACACAATATGTTATTGAGTCACTAAATGAACCGCCTTAAGAGTCATTTGTTAGGGATTCGGACTACAGTGATAGCGCTGTATGGTGCACGCTGTAGATTCAAAAGAGCCGCCTCATTAAAGTAATTCGTTCAGGAAGAAGACTACACTGTTTGCGCTAGGGCTGTCAACAGGGGTGAGAAACTAAATTAGAGTTTTTCACTTAAATATGACCAAAATTCGAATTGTATTCAGTTTTAAAGACATTATTTCAGGTAGGGTGAAATATCCACAAGACATCTGATTTTTAAATCGACGTTGGCACCTGTGTTTACAAGAAGGTGCAACAAATCAATATAAACCAATCAGCATCATGTTATAGCAATTTTTTATTGCAAAGAACATATCTGGCTGCTATCAAATGTGTGTAAATTATGAAGTCCATAGATTAAGCCAGTTCACATTCTCAAATATCAAGTGAAAAAGTAAAATGAGAAAAGAAATACTTCAATAGGCAGTTCTATGTTAACTTTGTGTTGCACAGTAGCCTATACCGGTGCCATAGTACTACCACAGACTCAAACTTCATAATACCTGCGATACCACAGTGTTATTCATTAATTACAGTTGTATGTACATAACTAAAGCTTATGCAGTGAGACACTGGTAAAAGTGCAAGGCATAGTCAAGATACAACCTTCAAAGGCCTCCACCTCTGGAGGCTGTTCTCTCTGATCATTTTTGTTTTTTCTATGCAAGCATGCGCTAGATGGACATTTTTGACTGTTGCGTCTTGTCGTGCTGTTTTATCAGCATCTCATGCAGTAACAATGTGTTTTTTAGATACTATGTCAATTTAGAAGGGAAATTCAACCTTTAAAACATGAGACACCCACGTTGTGTTTTATTTGTTGCACTATGCCTTCTTTACCCCAAAAATGTACGTTGTCATCAGTGTTTGGCACACATCCAAAATATCAATGCTCATTTTAGCGTTCAAATGTGGTTTTCGGTTTTATAAAATAGGTCAGTCTATTTCACCCAAATATTTGTTTGAACAGTGTTTTTTTATTTTTTATTTGTTTGAACAGTTTTTGTTTTTTTTTTGCTTATTAGACTATAGCTTTGTTAGCTTAGCAACATTCTAGGGCTAAACTATTAAAATTAATTGTTAATTGAGTCTACCATGCACTTTTATGATGTACAGAGTTGTTACGAAGATGTGGAAAATTCCAAATCGATCACTTGTTAGGCTTCATGATGGTCAGGATGCTGACTTAGAAGGCAACTGCCTTTATTGTATGTAGGCAGTCGATAGCAAGGTAGCTCACTAGCACAGAATCCAAATATGCATATTTTCCTAATCTTTAAAGTAGTATGCCAAAAACAGTGTGCCAGTGAAACTGTATGTCTGAATCCTCAGTATTCATAAAAGAGTAAGCGACATATAGTAATTTAGGCCAAATTCTGAAGTGTGGATCCACCTGGACACTTTACTATCCGATAATGCCACAGGAGCTGAGGAGACATCACATTCAAAATGCTGGATTTGACCAAACAGTGAAGAACTGCTAGTAGGGGAGCTCTTTTCATCTGTGAGTGCCATATACACGCAGAAAATAGTTCCTTGTGCTTAAATAGTGCTTGTTTAACTAAACCAGAGTTAATAATTTTCACAGCTGTTGTTATTATGTCATTTATTTGAATCACAGGACAGTGCCTGCATTCCTGGATGAAGTATGTCCAGAACATTCATAATACTTGCATGCATACCTAAAGAACGTACTGTTTAATTGGTCGAGAAGTGCGTCTTTCATCAAAAGTGGTACATGATTTCAGATGCAGCTTAGGTTTTGGAGTGCAGCCTGTTACTTGTACAGTGACAGTAGGTCTCACTGCTGTTCACAGATTGCCCTATATTCACGAGGATATGCCTGTTGTGGTTCTCGTGGCAAAGTGAGGAAGATAGCAAATTATTTTTTTTTCCTTCAGTGGCTTTCCTCACCTTCATCAGAAGCTCTACTTTGTAAAAAATGTGACAGACACCAACTTTTGGCCTTTCACATCCAGTTTAAAATAGGGATATGAATGACTAATTTCACTAACGTTTAAATGGAAATTTTGAAATCGACTAGTCTAAAAAGAAACCAACCTTTAGAAAACAGTAAAAAATTTGTTTATGCGACCCATCTATTCCAAATCCGAACCTAAATTCCACTGAAAAGGGCCATTTATCTGCGACGTGCTCACCTTGCATTATGATCATTGTACATTAAATATAGAACATGACACGCATTCACTGAATCAGCGTTTGCGAATATTTAACAGGCATATTTATTGAAAACAATTGAATGAATATTGCAGGACCAATAGAGCAACCCAGCCTGTTCTAAATGAAATTCACCATGTAAAAGTTACTTAACATATTAAAACAGTCAGTACATTGTTGAAAATTATTAACAGGTAGGCTAAGCCAAATCTACGAGAGAAAAAAAAAACGCTCTGAAAAGTTGCGTGTATTTCACCATGTGCAGTCATACATTTGTCATTGATCTAATACTAAGCTGTTCGGAAAAGAACGTTAACCAATAACAGTTACAATGTAAAAAACAACAACAACAACAAAAAAAAAAACGTAGCCATAGGACAGATAAAATGGGCCTGCAATATACCTAATGTATTCTAAACATGAGGTGCACACAGAATAAAAGATAGTTTAACCCATTCAGCAGTCGGCACCTCATTGAAAATAAACAGTAATCTTTTAGGCAGCTTACTCAAAAGCATACATTTTTTGATGAGCAAAATGAAAACGTCAGCATGGTCCGGTGAAAGACGGGACTTGACTCACCTGAGGCGGCTATCCTGCACTTGAAAAAGCCAGCTCGGCGGAAAAATTATGTACAAGCATGCACAGATGTAAAGAAGACTCAAATGTGAATACATCCATAGGGACTTTCAAACGTTTGGAAATCTGATTCCCGTACAACCACCGAAGTGATTTCATAACTACTTTGCTGAGTTTTTTTGTCTAGCGAGAGGACATTTTCCTGCACGTGCCGCGAGTGAGAGAGGGAAGAAGCACGTGCAGCCTGAGGTGAAATGAAACTTTGTGTCTGCTCCAAATATCCTCTTTTTAAAATAATATTTGTATTATTAATTCTATTTAAAATATGTAACATTAATATGACAGTAATTTAAGCACAGCCTCTGTAAAAATATAAAGCCAAACGTAAATGTGTAAATAATTATGATCAGTTTAATGGCCGGAAATATTAACTGACTAGTAATTCCAGCGTCGACTAGCAGCATCAGGACTGTTTAGTCGACCAGTCGACTAGTCTCGCACATTCCTAGTTTAAAACAGTGTCACCTTCTAAACTTAGGCATAAATTAAGACCTTGGGCTTCAAAGTTTCTTTTCAGACTTGCTCTCAAGGAGTAGCCCTATGGTATTGCTTTAAGATGTGTGCAGGCTGTTTTTTGTTGTTGTTGTTTTTTTTTTTTTTTCTTGTTTTTTTTCTTTGCAGGAAGTCAGATAGTCAGTTTACAATGGATAGAATCCCATAATGAGATTGGTGAGTGTGTCTCTTTAGAGAAGCCTGAGTTATGTCGCAACATTTTTTGCTTTTTATTCAGCGGGGAAATGCATCAGGCTGTGGTTTACTGTTGGTTTCGCACTGTAGCTGCAACGGCTTGCTTTGAATAAAAAAAAAAAAAAAAAAAAAGAAGCACAAAAGGGAGATCAGCTTTATTTAAAATCCCTCTACCTGTTCATCTTTGCTTTTTGTTGAACTCACATTCAATCATCATCTCAGCGCCTCTAAAATCTCTGGATCTCTCATAGGGCTGCACGGTTATAGCAAAAATCATAATTGTCGATTATTGCCCTTGATATTTTAATCGCGATTATTAATGTTGATTTAAAATATTAAATTACCGTGAAGTCACAAAGTAAGCAACCGTGCGGTTCTTCAGAGTTGCAGATTTCAACGGTGGATATGAGCTGCGCTCTAGTTTCTTTTAAGCGTCTTTTAAGCATTAAATATTGTAATAATATTTGTTAATGTTAGGCCAAGTAAAAATGATTTTAAATGGATATCTATGGTATAGAATAAATTAAATTATTGCTAAATTACTGCTTAAATTATTAGTCCACGGACAGTAAATAATATGACATATTCAATATTCAAACTTATTAACAGCCAGTTTAAATTGACCAAGTTACTTAATACCTTCAGTAAGCCCTTTGGTGGCAAGACAGGGGACCATTCATCCCGTTAGATCTTCAGTGGTGATCTTGGTCATGTAAGATCATCGTTAGATCATTTTTGGCCTCAGTGGGTGCACTTTGGAAATTAAAAACTGTCATTTGTTTGTACGATTCATGAAAATGTTAAATCTACTAATACCAGCTGCACGGCAAATGGGTCTTATTAGAGCAGACGCGATAACAATGATGGTAATTCCTGAAATATGCAATTCATGCCATATTCTTTATGTTGGCTACACCTCAGAAACAAACTTAGAACAGTTAAGCTGAATTACTTTGCTATTTTGTACAAATTAATTTCACATTGGCCTACTTTTTAAGATGACAAAACAAAACTGTTATTACATTTTTAATAAATTGTACACAGAAATCGAGCAATGCGACAAACTCTCCCATTACAATGATTGCTGTTAACACTGTTTGAGACCTGCATTTCAAGCTCAATGACGCTCCGCACAAAGTTCTGCACTCTCGCAAATGCTATTATTAAAAACTTAGTTGTCTAATCAGCATAATAAATCAATTATTTACACCGAGGCTATGCCTTGATTAGAACGGGAGCGTTTTAGTTTTGTCGTGTTGCTCGTTTACGTTCAAAGCGAGTGGTGCAATATGCGATGAATCCAAAATAATTCCAAAGTGCTTTTCGCTCTTGTTCTACAGCTTCTTTTCAAGTGTCAGGTGATGTTTCTTCAGTATCAATTTTCGTGTGCCACCGCAAACAGAGGTGGAACATAAAGTAAGCATCTGGGCATTCTGACGGTTTAAAACCTGCGCATTAGGATCAGTTGTCATTACAGATAGGACGGAGGACTAATTTAAGTGGTTCTTATTGGCCATTGCCATTTCTTGCTCAACGGACATGTTAGTTATTGGTTAGAATACTCAACCGCTGCAAAAACACGTTGTAAATAGAAACCATTGATGCAACAGGAGCAGACTTAATTTGAACGCTGTAATCGTCAATTTTCACGATTACATAATAGTGGCAGCTGTAATCGTAATCGCGATTAGTTTTTCGATTTAATTGTGCAGCCCTAATCTCTCATCTCAAGGTGCATCCCAAGATGACACCTTGTTGGTGGGCTACAATCAACTGTTTCCTCCTGGGTAGGACATCGGGGAGATGTCAGCTCATAAAACTCATAACCATTAATTCATCAGGGTGCAGCTGAAGGAAATTAAAGTTATTGTTCAGCCTGCAGGGCCATTTTAACTGTCTGCGAGTTTTTCATCACAGAGCAGGAGGTGATTCTGCTACTCCATAAACAGAGGAGTGTGGCCCAGTGCAGGAATAGCAAAGCAGGGGGAGAACAGAGGAACCCAAGCAGGAGTGATTTCTCATCAGAGCCTCTGGATAGCACATTGTGCAATGAACAATCACGTCGAACTTTTCCTGTTGCTTAATAAATGTATTTTTAGATGGGTACTGTAACACTGCTTGGAGTTTTACACATGTGGTGTGACTGCTTTTTGAGCTGCAGAATTATGATTTGATGAGGGTATTTTTCTGATGAGGGTGTAGTTGGAGAATTAACAAATTTTGCTAATTGTGTATTGACTTGCATTTTATTTTTCTTTAGGCATTTGTTTTCATGCTTTGTTGAAACTACTTTTTAAAGTTTATTCAACTGTCTGGGTGAATCTCACGAAACATGTTACGGTCACATTTCACTCCAAAATCTAAAGAAAACACTTAAGAATATATATATTTGCATGAAAAAATTCACCTCGTTTACATGGTCACTAGAAAGCTGTTTATTGTGAGAAAACTGCTTAAGACTCGAAATCGTCAAATGCATGCACTCAGGGTTTCTCTTTACCCCTGTATACTGTACATGTAGCTCAGTCAGTAAGCAGCTTTCTCTACAGCAGTGCCATTTCTCTGTGATGCTTGTGTAAATGGCATCCAAGGAAGGCTTTGCTATTTTATTCTCTGTTGCTTCGATTTATTTACATATATTGTAGAGTTGTTGCTGTTTTTGTTTCCATAACTTTCCATGGCGACCTGCAGTGGAATTGTGCTGAAATAGTGGGGTTTCCCCTCTTACCTCAAACTCTGGGATTCCCCCAGTGTACTTGAGTGCATATACAGGGACAGTAGAAGATTTAAAGTTGATGTGTATTAAAGGAATAGTTCTCCCAAAAATGAAAATTCTCTAATCATTTACTCACCCTTATGACATCCCGGATGTGTATGACTTTCTTTCTTCAGCAGAACACAAATTAATATTTTTAGAAGAATTTCTCAGCTCTTTTGGTCCATACAGTGCAAGTGAATGGGTGCCAACATTTTTTAAGGTCCAAAAATCACATAGGTCAGCAGAAAAGTAATCCGTATGACTCCAGTGGTTAAATCAATGTCTTCAGAAGCGATTTGATTGGTGTGGATGAGAAACAGATCAATATTTTAGTCCATTTTTACTATATATTCTCCTCTCTGCTCAGTCAATCTCCACTTTAACCTTCACTTTCACATTCTTCTTCATGTGTTTTGATTATTCACATTATTCATGCATATGCCCCCTACTGGGCAGGGAGAAGAATTTCTTGCAAAAATGGACTTAAACATTGATCTGTTTCTCACCCACACTTATCATATCACTTCTGAAGACATGGATTTAACAACTGGAGTCTTATGGATTACTTTATGCTTTTTGGAGTGTCAAAATTTTGGCACCCATTCATTTGCATTGTATGGACCTTCAGAGCTGAAATATTCTTCTAAAAATCTTAATTTGTGTTCTGCAGAAGAAAGAAAGTCACACATCTGGGATGGCAGAAGGGTGAGTAAATGATGAGAGAATTTTAATTTTTGGCTGAACTATTCCTTTAATTGGTATAGTTTATTGTCTGTGTGATTTTCTCTTTTCCCACTGTACTACCAGAACTGTTGAATTCTTTCTGAAGTGTTTACTTGTTGATTTGATGTAGGGCTCCATCCCCCATCAGAATGGCACTCATGTGTTCACATGGCCACATAAGCCCTGCTCTCCGGGAGAAACCTAGTTGTGTTAAACTGCTTTTTCTTAATCCCTTAAACAGTGTAAGGAAAACAGCATTCTTGTTTACATGATGTTTTAGAACACCACTTTCTGCAAAAACCCTGGAATAAACAGTTTTCTTAAGTGCATGTAAACTGGGTCATTTAATTTTTTTTTTTTTTTTTACTGTGGCATTTTTTTCATGACAATTAAGCAAATACTCATACTTACCATAATGTGTCTGCAAGCTTTACTCTTTGTTAGAATTTTTGTTTAACTGAGTTTTTTGTTATTCCCAATATTCTCAGTTGTGTTTTCGCATTTGATTGTCATTTAATAATTACTTTAATACAAATGATTTTTTTAAAACTCAAATCAGTATAAATTAAATGCAGTACAAAAAATACTACCATAGTGCACAAATACTTTACTATTTATATAACAAATCATTATTTTTGTCAGTACAGTAATCATGAGGTTTTTTTTTTGCATTACAGCAATGATAATAATAATAATATTAAAAACATTTTTAAAAAAGCCATCTTCAATTGCTGAGGTCTTCTCACTTCCACAAGGTCTTTCTCCCATCTGTCTCTCCTTCCTTTCTCTCTTCATATGCACACACACACACACTCTCACACACGGTGGCGTTGGCGGAAGCCTGTTATCTGCAGTTCTCTCTAGAGCGCGTGATCCCTGCCCCTCTCTGGCAGCTCAGGGCCTGTGATCACAGGAAGCTCAAGGAAAGCAGTTGTTCTCTGTTGTCTCCGGTTCTAGCATGCGCTGATTGAGTGCACAGAGGCCAGGTCATTCAGACAGGGGCCTCCGCTCCAGCCCCTCCCCACTGCCTGACTGGAAGGCTGACTGGGGGAGAGGATAGGGGTTTGGGAAAAGGGTGGTAGAAAGTTCTTTCTCTGTTCTGGTGGAATGACGACATACTGACCAGAATCTGGGTCTTGCAAATTAAGCAGGTAGTTACAAACAAGGCAACTGTGTGCTATATGTTCACACGTGCAAATTGGAAAATTGCAAACACATGAGTATGATCGCGGGGTTTTCCTGAAAATGTAAAGAGAACGAGGGTACATGAATCCCTGTGGCATTACGTACATCACAAAAATGTTGCAGCTCCCCCTACACAAAGTATAATTTCTGTAAAACTTCTGATATTGAACATGTGGGATGTTGATGCATAACTTTTTTTTTTTTTTTTCCCCAACGTGAAGAGTTTAGTTTATAATTTATAAGAATGTGCAAAGTATACTAAATATTTTAGATGCTGTGAGGGATGACTATTTCTTTTAAATGAATTTTCAGGTTCAATACAAGTGAAGCCCAATCAACAGCATTTGTTAAAAATTATTTAGACTCATCCCTTGTTTATTTATAAAATGCAAAAAACGCGGTTAGAGTGAGGAATCTACAATGGAAGTAAATTAGGCCAGTCCATAATCATTAAAATACACACTGTTCAAAAGTATAGCCATGAGATGCAAACATTGTACATGTTTTGATTTTAGTGCAAAAAACAAAATACTTGCTAATCTTATCTTTGTAATGTAATAGGCCTATCCAGTATTACAATTTCGTTGTCATGATGACCTAACACTAGGAAACCTTGTAATCTGGTAAATGACAGTATATCCCTGATTTTATCACACTAAATTTGTTAACACATTTAATGTTTGTTTTGTGTCCATAGATTTGAAATGGTGTGTATTTTAACATTTATTTACTGGCCCCATTCCCTTCTATTGTAAGTGCCTTACTGGAACCACTATATTGATATTCTTCATGTTTAGTGTACTGAGATTATGACGTAGATCAGTTCAGTTGATTAAGAGAAGAAACAGTTATGGGTTGGAAATCTTGCCAGCATTGCCACAGGCAACAGTTTTTGGTGTTCCCTGTTTGATGTGAATGAGTTCTCATGAATAAACATGAGTGGATGGGGAGTTGTGTTGGTTGCATTGTGTACCATTGACATGCCACGTAAAAAAGAGAAAAAAAAGTCACAGAGAGGCAGTTAGTCACGGGCCCTTCTTATTGAGCACATCACCCTTTCACAAGCTGCCTCATGGAAGGAAAAAAGGGGTGAAGAGTATTATGGGAAAAGCTTTTTATTTTTGACATGCAAACCCCTCCTTCCTTCTTACTCCGCAAACAACACACTCTCTCTGACGTTCACTCTCTCTGTCACTCTGATATTTTCTCCCCCTCCTGTACTGAAACTGCACAAGGCTTAAGGTGAGGGGACTTCCTGTCACAGAGTTGAATATGAGTTGGTGTGGGTTTAGCATCTGCCGCTATGCAGCCTACTTCCCTTTTGTATGTTTCCAGGCTGGAGCTCCAATACAAACACAAACAAACACACTGGAATGAAACCTCAGTCATTCCCTGCAGGTCAATCAACCACAACTAAAGTTTGTGTGTAATGCACAACAGTTTAGGAAGGTAGTGGTATAATGAGGTACAGCACTTTTTTAAAAACTGTAGTTGTTAAAGACCCCATGAAATGGCTGGGCAAGCACAGTCATCTGTTTTGTGTTGATGTTTTTCCTATTGAAACTGGAAATGTGGGCAGGACATATTGAATGGGTCATTCCTTTTCTTTTATTTTTTATTATGAAATAGCCTATAAGTTTTAGTTACATCACAGCCATTAACCTACTTGTGAGACGGTTACAGGTGGTATTTTGGAGGGGACATTCTCAATTGGGTTATTCACACAAAACCTGTCAAGGAAATATCCTGGTCATATTTAACCCAAATTAATACAAAAAATATGAAATTATATATCGAATTAAGAAAATGAAGCCTACATTTAGGACCATTAAGATTTATTGCATTTTGACATTACTGGACATTTTACTTTTCCCTTTTTATCATTGATATTTCTCTTTACCATAACACAGTCATTTTTTGTTTACTATATTACTGTGAAGATGCTGTTTTTTTTTAAATTTTTTTAGGGCTGTTGATTTAACGTGTTAATTCAGTGCAATTAATTATATAAAAATAACGTGTTAAAAAAATGTACGCAATTAATCATATCCCCGGACCGTGATAAGGAATACTCCTACCATCGGAGCAATTTAAGTTTGAATTTTCTCCAGGGGGCAGTGAGTGATACTTCAGCTGTAGATGTAATGCACAGCTTATACAGAGAACACACCAACACTTACCGACAATGACAGCACAACTTGAGGACGTGTTCTTGCATTCAAACACAGTTGTATCGAATGCAAATCTGAATGCATGGAGCTCAAGACATGTTTTTCTAAGTTTCAAACGTTTAACTTGACACAGCGACCTAAAAACTGTATGTTTATGAGGCGACGCAACCAAAGTTAAACACTCAAAAAGCATCCATCTGATGCAGGTGTACATTGACGCGTCCTTAGACAAGCCCCCATCATAAATCTCGGACTGATTGAAAAATTCATTTGCAAAATGGATTGCTGTGAACTGTAGGCCAGTGATAGGCTTGTGTTCAATAATATGAAAATAAACAATATATTGGATTCTAAAGACAATTTTTGTATTGTCTTATCAATGCTTTACTCATCTGCCACAATAATGTAATGCATTTTTTATTATCTGAATTATATACAGTTGTGCTCAAATGTTTGCATACCCTGGCAGAAATTGTGAAATTTTGGCATTGATTTTGAAAATATGACTGATCGTCTTTTATTTAAGGATAGTGATCATATGAAGCCATTTATTATCACATAGTTGTTTGGCTCCTTTTTAAATCATAATGGTAACAGAAATCACCCAAATGGCCCTGATCAAAAGTTTACATACCCTTGAATGTTTGGCCTTGTTACAGACACACAAGGTGACACACACGTTTAAATGGCAATTAAAGGTTAATTTCCCACACCTGTGGCTTTTTAAATTGCAATTAGTGTCTGTGTATAATTAGTCAATGAGTTTGTTGCTCTCACTTGGATGCACTGAGCAGGCTAGATACTGAGCCACGGGGAGCAGAAAAGAACTGTCAAAAGACGTGCGTAACAAGGTAATGGAACTTTATAAAGATGGAAAAGGATATAAAAAGATATCCAAAGCCTTGAAAATGCCAGTCAGTACTGTTCAGTAACTTATTAAGAAGTGGCCAAACATTCAAGGGTATGTAAACTTTTGATCAGGGCCATTTGGGTGATTTCTGTTACCATTATGATTACCATTTTTTTTTGCATGATCAGTCACATTTTCAAAATCATTGCCAAAATTTCACAATTTCTGCCAGGGTATGCAAACTTCTGAGCACAACTGTATAGGCTGGTAGATATGTCTTAAATTATATCTCGATATTCAATATATATCTCGATAATTATGTATTTGCTCTGAAATGGCTCAAAAGTTGTTGTTTTTTATCAGAGGAACCCTCATTTCATCCAAACAGCCATTGTAGCCAAGTAGATTCAATATTTTAAAGACAAAATAAAAATCTATTTAAACAATTTGTTTTTCATTAAACAAGGCAGAATGAAATTCAGTAATTTTCATTGATATGCACTTTATATTTATATTTCATTTAAAATGATACATAGTAGCTTAATAAAAAGCATTATTTAAAATATGAATTATTTAAAATATCCTTCAAATATTTTTACTAATAGATTTTTGTGAATGAACAAGGAGTGCAAAGCTACTTCACTGACTTATTTTTGAAACCCCAGCTGAACATTGCATAATACTACATTATTACTGTGGGACACGTCAGTTTTTATTATTATAATATAATGCTGAATTATAATTTTTATTCTGATTATTAGATTTGTGTTATATAAAACTAATATATTTCTGTCCTGTTTACTTCACCTCCACCTGGGGCTTTTATTTTGACACCGAAAGTGCTGTCGTATTCACTTCAACTTCACAAGGAGCTTTTAATTTGACACAGAAAAGGCAATATGCATTTAACAGTTTACAATGTTCCGCATTTCAAACAGTCTCTAGAATTTACTCAGAATGGTGCCAAAAACAAAAAACATCCAGTGAGTAGCAGTTCTGCAGATGGAAATGCCTTGTTGATGAGAGAGGTCAGCAGAGAATGGCCAGACTGTTTCGAACTGACAAAGTCTTCAGTAACTCAGATAACAACTCTGTACATTTGTAGTAAGAAGAACAGCATCTCAGAATGCTATTCTGAGATGCGGGTTGGCACTGTTTTGGTGGCACGAGGGGAACCTACAAAATATTAGGCAGGTGGTTTCAGTGTTGTGGCTGATCGGTGTATATACTGTGTGTGTGTGTGTGTGTGTGTGTGTGTGTGTGTGTGTGTGTATATAATTATTTTAATGAAACAATGTAATATTTATTTTATATTTTATCTTTATTGAATTACTGTTATTTGGTGGGATTTCACAGCTAATATTTATATATGCGATTAATTATGATTAATTAATCGGCATACCATGTAATTAAATCAATGAAAGCAATTTAATCGATTGACAGTCCTAATTGTTTTTTGGAGAAAGACATGTAGTACCAAGGGAGAACTACTATGATATATAAATACATAGCAGCTTAAATAATATAACATTTTTGTCACATTGCGGTAATGAGATTATAATATATATTATAATGACCACTTTGCGGTAATGAGAATTGGGGGATAAAATGTGCATAACCATCATGAAAATAATGTCATGGTGTAAAAAATCTTCATGGCCCTTAAATAGGCTTAATTTGTTATGTGCAAAATATAATTTCTTATTTGTTTCTTTTGATTTTGGAGTACAATAGGACCAGGGAATTTTCTTTTGTGAGAATCACTCTTCTAGAGAGCTTTTGATTGGACAAATATCTTTGTAGTGCAAGATGAGTCATCAATATTTTTGGTCCGTTCTCCCAGAAGAGAAAGACTACATTATAAATGTGTTTTCTCAAAAGTTGTCACCTTTTAGGAGTACGCTAGCATATAGATGGTTTCTAAGCTAATGGACGCATACTAAAAGCTACAGAAGTCTTTAGTTAATGGAACCTTTAAGGGTACGAGATATTGCCTTGTCTCATACGCAGTAACTGTGACTTGGCCCATAAATCAATTGACTTAAGACTCAAACTGATGAGGTACATACAGTGGCCCAGGGTTGCACAACACAACCACATTATCAAAGCAAATAAAAGCTGAAAGCACAACAGAGATAAGCTGCAGCACAATGGAAAAGCCATGGCACAGTGGAAATAAGCTAAAACACATTTTTTTAAGCTAAAAAAAATTAAGCCACCACACAACAAAATTAACATAAAATAAATATTTATGAAAATGCTGTACTTATTTGTCCTGAAGTGCTCTGGGCAATCAGTTTATATTCTAAGGGACATTTCTAGCATACATAAAGTCTCTTTTGTTTAAATTTCCACAATGGAAACCCATTACGTGTTTACCGTTTAACTTCTCTTGTGAGTGACTTACAGTTGGATGAGCAGCTCTCTTGTATTGAGTCAGACTGCCACACAACTTAAAATACAGTGTTTAAGTTTTTTTTTTAATTTTTTTAATCTATTTTCAGTTTCTTTTGTTGTGTTGTGGCTTAATTTCATTGTGTTTTGACTTATGTCCTGTTGTGCTGTGGCTTTTCTGTTGTGTTGAGGCTTAATTTGGTTGTGTTGTGGATTATCTCCATTAAGTTTTCATCTTTTATTTGCTTTGCTAATTTGGTTGTGTTGTCCACATAAGGGCCACCGTAGATACAGTACACTCTCTGGATTACTGGCATAATATCATACCTGAAATTCAAGTTTTTTATCCAAATGCATTTTCATCCCTTTTATCGTAGCTCAGGGACCATATGTCTGGCTATATCTACGGAGTTTTAACGAGACACACAATAGTCTTTTCTACAAGTGCTTTTTGCTATAATTTTTTCTCCATGTTTTATTTTTTCCCCCTTTGCATGATGATTTTTTTTTTTTTTTTTTAAAGAGTTGGTGGAATATTGGGTGTAGTGCAGATTGGTGTTCCCGGACGTCTGTACAGAGACAGATTTTGGCAGTCCACGCCTTCTTCAAAGGTCTTTGTTTTGCAGTGGCAGTGTTCAGTTTTTTGTCTTCTTCCTCTTCCACTTTGAGGATGGGAGGATATTAGTATGCTGTTCTACACACACTCACATACACACACACCCTGTGAAGAAAGCCTTGTCTTCTGGCAAGCCTGTTGATTTATTTCAGTCTCTAAGTATGTCTCCTCACTTCTTGTTTACATTAAAGGTTGAATCTCTTATGAGATGCTGCCTACTTTTCTCATTTTCTTGTTTGATATTCAACTATTCAATGTGGAATCTGTATTCTGATTTTGTTTTCTTTTCTCTTGTTGACAAGATGCTGCTTAAAGGAGCACTCAGTACCTTTTTTGTTTATGTCATCTTGGACTTGCAGTGAAATCTATCAGCGTGGATGCAGCATCATTTAAAATCAATAGTTTTCAGTTACAGATGCCATGGTAGAAATTCACTATTCACATGATTAATTTAATCAATGAGTGAAAGTGTCCAATAACAGGGCAGTTACTGAGATTAAGCGAGTAGTATTTGGCTGGTCATGCGATTCTAATATGGCAGCCCCCCTGAAGGGACCCTCTCCATGTAGAATAAACTGCTTTTATTATTTTATTTATATATTTATTTATTTTTTCCTTTTTCACCCAATTTGGAATTCTCAATTCCCAATGCGCTTTTAAGTCCTCGTGGTCACGTAGTGATTCGCCTCAATCCGGGTGGCGGAGGACGAATCTCAGTTGCCTCCGCATCTGAGACCGTCATCTCAGCGCATCTTATCACATGGCTTTTTGAGCACGTTGCCACGGAGACATATCACTTGTGGAGGCTTCACGCCATCCGGCGCGGCATCCATGCTCAACTCACCACGCGCCCCACCAAGAACGAACCACATTATAGCGACCATGAGGAGGTCACCCCATGTGACTCTAACCTCCCTAGCAACCGGGCTGGAGTCACTCAGCACGCCCTGGGATTCAACTAGCGAACTCCAGGGGTGGTAGCCAGCGTCTTTTACCACTGAGCTACCCAGGCCCCACAATAAACTGCTTTTATAAGGTTACTGATATGACTGGTGCCCTCATCTCATGTTGAGTGGTCATGATTTTATATAAATATTTCAAAATGATAATTTATCTATTTAGGAGAAAAACTTTTTTAATAAAGAAAAAAAAATACAGACTGCACCTTTAAGAAAAACTCAAAAGATGAGATAATCAAAAAAGAGAGAGGCAAGGATGAGGCGGGAACTGTCTACATAAACATTAATGCCAAACTCAACTTAAAACAACATAAAACATAAGACACACAAACACAGCAGCTGCGTGCATCTCTCCCTCTCGAACTGGCATCTCTGGCTCCACTTTATGTTGCTCTCCTGCTGATCAGCTGACTCAGCGCCGGAGAGGAGAGAGAGAAAAACTTGCTCGCCTGGTCCTTAACCACTCCTCCGCCCTCTGGTGGACGACAGCTCACTCCTCCCCTAGCGGATGGCAGCGAGTCCTCCGACCCCTGGCGGATGGAACGGCTCCTCCCCTTCTCGGCAGACGGCAACGGTTCCTCTGACTCTCGGCGGCCGGCAGCAACCCCTTTGTCTCCAGGCAGACGACCGCGGCTGCTCCTATGGCGGACGGCAGCAGCGAGGAATCCGCAACAGCTCAACCCTCCTCCTTCCCGGGTTTCGGCACCAGTGTAATGGGTTCAGGATGGGCAAGGAGGAGGCAGGAACCAGCAGAACAGTCAACATAAACTTTAATGCCAAACTCAATTTAAAACAACATAAACATAAGACACAAACACACAGGGGCCACGTGCGTCTCTCTCTCTCTCGAACTGCCATTTCCGGCTCCCCTTTAGCTCACTCTCCCGCTGATCAGCTGACTCGGCGCCGGCCGTGCACCCTCACGGCCCGGCCATGCCCTCCTCCTCGTTACAGAGATTGTGGTTGCCATTAAAATAACCTTCTTCATTTGTGTATGATCTGCAGGGATGTGATGTTTTTGCCACTGGACAGCAGTATTAGTAATAATAATAATAATTAGGTTTTAATGCCAACGGTGACAGGGAATGCATAGCATATGATGCCAAAAATGAAAATGTGTGTTAAGGTAGTTTGTTGTTGTTTTGTTTATTTTTCTGAGGATAAAACACATTAATATGCATATTGGCATTCAGTAAGGGCCTTGACGCTTGTAGTTTTTGTTTGTTTGTTTTCTTTCTTTCTTTCATCCATCCTTTTGTCCATTCTTTTGTCCGTTCTTTATTTTGTCCATCCTTTTGCCTGTTTCTTTCTTTCTTTCTTTCTTTCTTTCTTTCTTTCTTTCTTTCATGCTCTCTTTTTTTCCTCATGACTATTTTTATTTTAAGAATAGGGCTGTTGTGCCTGCTGTTTTTGTTTGATTGCTTCTTTTCTTTTCTTTCTGTCTTTCATTCTTTCTTTCTTTTGGATAATGCACAATAATATGGGTATTGGCATTCAGTAATGGCCCAAACATTGTTTAATGCCATACAGACAGAACTGCGATGCCATTTCTGACTGCTTGTTGCATACTCACAGTCAGTTATTCGTTTAACAAAAGGCAGCTATTCTTTTTCTCTGTTTCTATGGAAATATCTGCATGCTTGATAAGCTGTTCCAGATTGCATGGGAGATTTTGCATGGGCATTTTGCAAATGTAAGGATCAGAACTATAGCCTGCGATGCATTTTAATTTAATTAAAAAGGAAGGTTGATAGAACTCTTATTTTATCTGTTGCTGTCGGGGATTTCACTTCATCAGCGTAATTGTAAATTAGAATTTCTTTACTCCCTTATTTCAAGGAACAGAAATCAAATTTTGGTCTTATGGTATTGAGAAATGTCCCGCAACAGCCGAAGAAAAATAGAGCACTTGCATGAAATTGACTTGGTGTCACAGCTTGGTAGTTATCTTGTTTTAGAAGCAATTATATCTTTGCCGTGTTTGAGCCAGGGGTCAAATTAATGACACACAGCTACATAGTACATATGTGAAAGTGTATAACTCAAAGTGGATGGTGGATATGAGAAATGTGGGGTGAGGAGGGAGACTGACTCATAGTCCAGTTCCTCCTCTTGACATTTCGTCTTAACGATAATTAATTGCTCTGTCTATCTAGCATCTCGCATATGTGTTTTCCATAGACCCTCTGCATGCTTGAAACTCTGCTTCACTGACAGTAATGTGATTTATTCCTAATGTTACAAACAAGATTAAACTCTTTGGGAAAACGGATCAGGGTCCTCTGAGTCCTTTCATTACAGCAAAAGTCTGCGGCGGTGACTTCATAAAAGATGGGTGGAATAATAAAGGGGGCAGCACAAGGTGGGATTTGTGGAATTGCTGGGGGAACACTTTTATGACAACTCACTTTTAGACGTGACCGCACACACATGGAATGCTTGACGGATCCGAGTTGTGGCTAATTGCCATGTGTGCTGTTGAATATACCATTGTTAGGGTGGAAAGGGAGGCCTGTTTCGTTTTAAAGTGACTTTTTTGTTCTTTTTGGTTTTTGGATGCATTCTTAGTCTTTTTGTAGCCCCATATTGGCAAATCCTGGGAACATGCAAGCTAAAACAGTCATAAATGAAGTTCTTTAAAGGGATAGTACACCCAAAAAGGAAAATTCATGATTTACTTACCCTTGTGTCATTCCAAGCCCATATGACTTTCTTTTGTATGTGGAACACAATATGCAGTGTTAGGCAGAATGTTAGCCTCAGTCACCATTCACTTTCAGTCTGAAATCCTTCCTCACATCTCCCCTTGTGTTCCACAGAAGAAAGTTAATTTTTACTTTTGAAAGAACAATCTCTTTAATCTGCTGTTTTAGTTCAGTAAAGTTTAGCACTGCTGCTGTGATCCTACCAGTAACTCTTTTAGAAATTCATCCCTCAACAATGTCACGCAAAAAGCAATTAGAGTGTATATATTCTTTCTTTTTTCCTGTCTATTGCTTCAATTTATGATGCATTAAATAAAGGATGCAAAATGAGTCCCATCATTTCAGATCACAAGGAACTCAATATTCCGCCTGGCTGATCCGGAGTGTGTGTGTGTGCTTGTGCAAGTGTTTTAGTATTTACGCGATTCCGTATGCGCGTGTGTATAGGAGTTGTTATTTAAGACTTTATTCAGATCCACCCCCAGTGGATTGAAAGCACAGGCCTAAATTATGACTGGCGGTTTTGGTAATGTATTTTTAATAAACAGACTCTCTGGGCGGAGAGCTCAGAGTGACCCAGGCTGCAGCACTCCATGGGGTCCTCCAGCTGTGTGTGTGTGTGTGTGTGTGTGTGTGTGTTTGAATTTCAGCTCCCATCTGATTCTCCTGGGACTGCAAGGTAGAAGGGATCACAGCTAAACTCACAATGATAGAGTGAGACAGGACGCATGTCTGGGACCAGAATAAAATAGCGATTGGCTGACTTGAATTATTGTTCTAGGGTTGTCACGATACCATGATTTCAGTAGTTGATACCAATACCAGTGAAATCTGTTGAAGTTAAGTGATTGAAGCCTGATGTTGCGCTGTGCTGTATCCGTGTTCGCCCGTCATCAGGGCTGCGAGCTCTGGTTACAGAATAGTGCAGAGCCTTACATGCGCGATTAAATCTGGCTTCCCTCGATATCATGGCGCATGCAACACATTTAAATTCTACATGAGAATTTTCTACTTTAAAGCACTATGGAGCAATTCAACAATTCAAAAGGCTAAACGGCCTTGATATTCTGAACAGCGCTGACGAGGGAAAGAGAAAACACCTGCCCTGCACCAAAATCAATTACAAGACTTTTCACATCTACACATAAACACCCTTACTAACATTTATCACATTAAACTGTAACACAGTTGTTCAATACAACTGTGGAAGTTTAAAAAAACAAAAAAACAAAACAAAAAAAACACGGATAGCACATACTCTCCTGTCGTTGGTATATAAGTATTTTGGATTGAAAGACTTGCTTGATAGTTGAGTAGAGATGACAAACTGTCATTGTAGTGTTTATCTTATTCCACAAGGTAATGAGCTGTCATCAAACGATTTATGATCACATGTATGTGACTTTTTTTATTATTTATTTTTCTGTATAATTTTTCTAAACAACTGAAGTACCTTATTTTGTTGTGGATGTCCCAATCTGGATACTTGATTTGCACTTTTCAGAGAGCTCAATAAAATATTCAAATTATATTTTGGTTGCTTTTCTGTTAAAATATAATTGATTGTGTAAAATACAGCACATAATATCATAATGGTTGTTTCCCTCCCAAAACCCTGTAAAACCCATACCCAAACTACCTTAGTTACGGGCCCGCTGGCTTGAATTTTTCATTTCGAAGTAGGAAGTATAATGGCAAAATCGCTGTTGTGTTCAAGGCATTTCACACTTGAATACTTCCATCGAAAGCATCAGTCGGATATGAAGAAAGTGGCTGGAGTTTATTAATATTTTTTTAATGCAGTTATTTTTCAGAGATGTCTTGGAATGTACAGCATGAGAAAGTGTTCTTTATTCTTTATATTTAGTGTATTGTGATAAAAAAATATTGCTTGTTTCTTATTCATCTGCATTGGACTTGCACAACAGCTCCAACCTCATCTTAAGCAAAGACCGCGATGTGCTATGTGCATTTGTGGGCTGGTTATGTATTCATTTTGTCAGCAAGATCATTATTCTCAAGTCAGTGGAAAAGCTGAGATCGGTTCTCCGTTTTTCCAGTAACTGGCTCTGGCATGAGCACCGCGGTGGAATGGTGTGTGTGTGTGTGTGGCTGTAAACTAATACCTATTGGCTATTTTTATTAAAAGAGACGAGCTGTTCGACATGTCCCGCTCTACTTCCTCTTTCAGCAGGAAATCATCAAAACACCAAATAAAACTGCGTTCGTCAAGGCACCTCACTACGACTTTTAAATATTGCTTCAAGATTTTTTTAAAGTGATTGTGCAAATACATAGTAATGAAGAAAAAAATATAAAATTCATAATAAATAAAGAGCAGATGGTGTTTTAATTTTTTTAAAATATTGTTTTCTGATTGATATAATATAACAGATGATGGTAGGTCTTTTTATATCACAAGGCCTAATACACGGCCCTTGTGTTTATTCATTCAGAAACAGTTGTGTTTACAACTCACACTCACAAATACACATGAGCATTTGAAAGCAGCTGTCTGTAAATTAGACAGTGTGCAGGAACTTAATTGAGTGTCGTTACATTTTTTTTATTAGTGTTGACTTGGTATAAAATACCGGTAATTATAGCATCGGTAGCTAGTTGATTTTGTTAAGTCAAACTAAAACATAGCATGCATTTTATGGGTGATGCAGGATGTACAATGAAACTTTAAGGAAACGTTCACCAAAAAATGAAAAAAATTTCAGGATTTACTCACCCTCATGTTGTTCCAAACCTGTATGACTGACTTCCGTGGAAAAGGAGATGTTAGGCAGAATGTTAGAGATTGATAGCCTCTATCACTGTTCACTTTTATTACATCCTTTTTCTTTACAATGAAGGTGAATGAGGCTGTAATTCTGCCTAATATCTCCTTTTGCGTTCCAAATTCGAAATAAATTTATACAGGTTTGGAACAAAATGAGGCTGAGTAAATGATGACAGAATTTTCATTTTTGGGCTAAACTCTTTAATCTCTTCAACCTTTGCATGCACAGTTTCAGGATTAGACAGCACGGAAGTTTGAATTAAACCTTGCTTCGTAGAGTACCCTCTGGATCCTATAAGAGACTGTTGCTTACTTCTATCATCAAATCCAGGTGGACTGCCCCATCTGCATCGCATCTTGTTTAACAATACAGGAATTGCTCATAGCATTAAAAGGGAGCGGTTTTATCATCTTCCCAGCGTGTGTTTGTATTTGTGTGGGTGTGTTTTTTAAGCAGACCCATTAGGCAGTAATCTCTTACTATGCAGCACCTCTACATTACCTTCGGCAGACACTCTTATCCAAACCAACTCTAATGAATGCAAACACAAGCACATGTAGAAGTAAACTTTTAGATTTACTTCCAACACAGAGCTGAAAGGCCCTTCAGGGTCTAACTTTAACCACCTGGTCATCGTCTGGACTCCACAGACACACCGCCTGGTGGGGACGACTTACTCTCTTCCTGCCATGAGTTAAAACTACAATTAAAATTTCATCTAGCTGACCAGACCAGGCCAGGCTTATTGAGGAAATCCCCTTTATTTGTTGTTGTGTGTGAAACAAGATTTCCTAAATGAGTTTGACAATGAAGATGACATATTTGGAGTCACATTGCCTCTTCACAAATGAGGCCCTGTGTGAATGTGGCCACCCTTTGTGATTTCAGAAAGACAGGCCAAGAGGAAAATGGTGCTGTCATTCACATCGATCTGCCTGTGTGACATAAATGTGTGTGTGTGTGTGTGTGTGTGTGTGTGTGTGTGTGTGTGTGTGTGTGTATGTGTGTATATATATATATATATATATATATATATATATACCGATCAGCCACAACATTAAAACCACCTGCCTAATATTGTGTAGGTCCCCCTCGTGCCGCCAAAGCAGCATCAACCCTGAGGCGCTATTCTGCTCACCACAATTGCCGAAATTGCCGCTCACTGGATGGTTTTTTTTGTTTGGTTTTTTTGGCACCATTCGTAGTAAATCCTAAATCCCAGGAGATCAGCAGTTAGAGAAATAATCAAACCAGCCCGTCTGATTAAGTTAGAAGTTTCCACACACACATTTCATAAAATGCTAATTATTTGTGTTTGAGCAGATAAATTGTTAATTGTCATAAAAACTGTCATGGTGTGTCACTGTTGTCATTAGAGCATTTTATTTCTCCGCATGAATGTTGCATCTCTGCATTGTCAATTGTGATCGTGTACATAATGTCTTTTTTATTTTATGTGTGTGTGAACTTCATAAATCACACAGAGCCTTTTTTCATCACCATATTAACATGACAGTGATGAAATATCTGTCAACAGGTAGATTTTCATCTCTTAAAGAATGTCAAAACATTATACGGCTGATTTAAATCATGTGGCAGATGAAAGAAATTGGCAGCATTTTGTTTATTCACTGCATTCTCCAAGACCCCACGGCATTCTTAACTTAGTAACACTTAGTTAACACACTCGTACAACATGTGAAAATTGTCGTTTTGCAAGCTCGTGTAGTAACACGCACATATCAAAGTTGAATATCTACGCCCCGTGATTGAGCTCTGGCTTCTGTCATTACATCGCATTAAGTGTTGTAAAGCACTCGAAGGGACAGACCTGTTCTATCTTCTCTGCTCTGAATGCAGACAGAGGCTGCTGTCTACATTCACCCCCTCCCACCAGCCCCCTCTACTTTTTTAATTAAGGAAATGGGTTGTCCCATCCTCTTTAAAAAGCATATTATACTTTATTAAGTAAGTTCTTGAGTAGGCACAATAACAAGGAGCAGTTTAATATAGGAAAAGAACAGAAGAGGGTGGAATGGAAAGTGAACTAGTGATTTGAATTGACTGCTACAGGAACGCAGCAAATGCCTGGGAGCCATAAAACCAAATTATTCTGTCTTTTTGATGGTAGATTGGAATGGTAATGTCTTCTTTCCCTGAAGTTTCAATGTAATTGCGCACCATCAGGTATTAAAAACTTTTTTGTCCTCCCACTCCATTCCATTTTATCCCCATGTTGGTAAAAAAAATTCCTAAATATCCTTCTCTAATGAAGCTAAATTTTAGTCTAAGAAAGAAAGAAAGAGAGTGAGAGAGAGGCTGCACGTAAAGTTTGTTGAATGAATAGCTAGCTAAAACAGGTTTTCTACAAGTCTTAAAGTCTTTAAAAGTCTTCATTTGTTTTTTGCTTTTGTTTTTTTTAATTGAGCCCTTAAAAAGTCTTAAATTGGAGCCAAAATTCTTAAATTCATAATGTAGTAGTTTTAAATGTTGTATGAGAGAATACAGCAGTTTTTATTGATTTCTCATTGGATTTAAGTAGCTTTATGGTGCAGTGTGTAATTTCTGCCCCATTAGCAGCAACAAACAAAACATACTTCTCTGATTAAACTATTCTTTTATCCTCAAAAAGAGAAACAGTGAAAGAAAAACGGCTAGTTCAGTAAATAAATATGAGATTTTTATGAGATTGTTTGGTGGCCAAATATGCTGTATAGATTTTTTGATTGAATCACCCTGATCCATAGTCTTTTTCTTTTGTGTGAAGTGATGATTACCATCTTGTTTTTTTTGTCATTCATTTTGATCAGTTAGCACGCCATGGGCTGTTCTTATTTTTACATCTGTGATTACATTTCTTGATATGATACAATGATTATATGCTGTTTATATGTTTAATGGAAGATTAAGAATGCAAGCTTTCAAAGCTTTCATCATTTGCATCACTTACTAGTCACTCTTGGTAAATTCTTCTTGAAGCACAAGCTCTTTTCGGAGGTAGTATAGCACAAACAAGTGCATTTCTCAATTGAATTTTAAACGGGTAGCACATCGACTGAAGTGTGTCAGAAGCTATGAAACCTCAGATTTGCAATGCGAGGATTGCAAGTTGGAGATGCTGGGAATGAAATGACAGGGCGTGGTTAGATTTGTGAAATGGTGGTTTAGATTATATTTTTTGTCAGCTTTTATTAACTTTGCTCTGGTTAAGGTGTGGTCCCCTGCAAAGCTTGAATTGCTTTATTTAATATACATTTGCTTTGTAGACTAAATGAGGAAATTGCTCTCGATGGTCTGTCGAAATAATACAGACCCCTGTTTTGTTAGCAAAATCATGAGAAACGGTAATTGCCTGTGTGCAACAGATACACAAACATACACGCACACACTGTGCAACCAACTACTAAATACAAAATGATGTTTAGTTACATACTGATAAATCTGTTGTATAACTTCAGTTAGTTTAGTTTATGCCAAAGAAAAACCACGTTAATGGGATATTATAAGTGCAGTTTTATTTCCTGTCTTGAATGAACAAACACGTATGACCTCATTGAGCACTAATGGTAATTTCTTGGCATGAATCACTTTATAAATTCCAAAATGTTTTCTCTCTCCCTATCATCTTTAATTTTGTTAACAGATTTAAATGTGTGTCCCTAGGCCACATCAGTGACATAAGTGCACAGATTTTATTCATTAAAATATCATCAACAAAGGCCGGCGCCGATATAAGAACCTCATTGCTGTTTATGGCTCGAGCTGGAAGACTAGACCTGTTTCTAGGGCTTTTCGTCTTCTGAAAATGATTTTTGAAAATCAAAGAACAATTTAGAAGTTCTTATACAGAGCAGAATAGGCAGCATTGGCTCTAGAAATGTTTTTAACATGTGAGCAGACTGTACCACATGCTGAGTGTGTTACTTGACTAATGACAAGTCACTAACAGTGGTCTTTTCTGTTGGGTTCCAGATATGGTGCGGAAAAAGAATCCCCCTTTGAGAAGCTTTGGCGGTGAGGAAGAGGAGGGTGAGGTGGTGGCTGCCGAGGCCACGGGCCCAGAAAACGGAAACACAGGGAGCCAGGCCTCTGAGCCCGATAGGCCGATGGGTGAAGAGCAGGAAGAGCCGTCCTCCCCTGGCCCCATCAAACCCGACAGGCCTGACTTGCATTACTCCATCCACAAAGAGGCTGCCAACGCAGTGTCCTACCCCAGCCTTGAGGGCTCTGATACCGGGTTGCTAGACTCCGCCACATCCATGATGCAGTCGGATCAAGACGAGGAAGGGGACCGAGCGCAGAGTGTGGCTAGAGAAATTGAGGATGACCGGAATGGTCTAAGGCCTATCACCCGGTCAGGCTGCGTCATTGTACAAAGCTGCACCAGTAATGGAGATGAGAGGGACTCCACCCACAGCCCACCAGCTTTGTTAGGCTTTGACAGCCCTCGTGGAGCTGGTGTAGAAGGCTCCAAAGTCCCACCTGTTACACTTCATCCACAGAGGCACATAGGGGGAGTAGAGGAGGCCCCTAGTCCTCTGGGAGCTGAGACAGGAGCTCCCCCACCCTCCTCACCCAAACTGCAGGACTTTAAGTGCAACATTTGTGGGTATGGTTACTATGGCAATGACCCCACAGACCTGATCAAACACTTTCGTAAGTACCATCTTGGCCTGCACAACCGGACACGTCAGGACGCAGAGTTGGACAATAAGATCCTGGCACTACACAACATGGTGCAGTTCACAGCCCAGACACAGACCAAAGACTCAGCGCGGCCCCTCGGCCAGTCAGCTCAGAGCGGCTCTGCAGCAGAAGCACGGTCACCCGGTTCCTCTGTGCTTAACGGTACCTATGACATACAGGTAATCACAGGCCAATCTCATATGCTGTGTTCCAAAACCTAGTGATTGACCTATTATAGTCGCGCTCCTAATACGAAAGCTGTTCCAAAAGACACACTGAATCAGTATTTTTGTTTTGTTTTCCAGTAAAATTATCTAAACATCCTTGAAACAAAATAAATTTTCTTGAGAAGAAAAATGACAAAAGATATTACATCTTGTTTTCAGAGTAATCTAACATAATTTAGTGAGGTTAACACTTTAAACAAGAATATTTTATGGAACACTACAAAACTCTGTTTAAGAAAATTATTTTTTTACAGTTTAAACTAGGGCTGGGGTATTGATACAGATTTCCCGATTCAATTCGATTTTGATTCACAAGCTTTCGATTCTGATTTCGATTCAACATTGATTCATATGGGTATATTTCAGTTATGTCCCTTTTGCTTACATATGAAAAATATTCTCTCCCAGCTAATGCTGTTAATTATACAGAGGACCTTCTAATTTAGGTACATTATGAAAATATTCATTTTACTAATTACATTTTATTAGTTTATAATCATTTTGGTCACACTTTGGCTTTTTTTAAATGAACAAATCCATGTATTCAATCAATAAATAAGATATTGTATTTCATATATTATTTTTTGTTAC
Organism: Myxocyprinus asiaticus; assembly: GCF_019703515.2. Taxonomy (NCBI): domain Eukaryota; kingdom Metazoa; phylum Chordata; class Actinopteri; order Cypriniformes; family Catostomidae; genus Myxocyprinus; species Myxocyprinus asiaticus. The sequence goes on along the minus strand of NC_059377.1, from coordinate 28,297,297 downwards.
ATGTTTATTGTTTAATTGCATATTTTTACATTGATTTTTTTAACACATGCTAAAACTGGTAAGGTCTCTTTAACAAAACCAACATTTCTGTAAAGAGCGTCTGCAGATGAGCTCATAAATGGACCTTTTTACCCTATATTTGTGCATGCAATGTGTTTTATGCTCATTAGGGTATCATGCCAATTCCAGAAAGGTACACTTTCTTTAAGCCTGATAGGGCTGATTGTCAGCTTTAGTAACTTTCTCAATTTCAACTCAAGTTCAACATCAAACTCTATTGACTGTGCAGACAGTCACTTAGGTTCCATGTCAGTTAGGAAGCTGCCTTAAATTTACACCAAATGCTTACTTGTGTCCGTCTGCACTGTTTTTAAATCGTATTCCTATGTAAACCTGCGCTGTGTGAAGTTAAAGTGAAAAAGTACAAGTTATAAAGAAAGTCAAGTTTTTAAAGCATGTCTCGAGACTCCTATTATCTGTTTCACTGCATCTAACTGTTTTAGCTGCAAGTGTGCATTCATACTAAACAGCTCCTTAGAAGGTAGCTGCCTATGTGGGCAGTAGGCCGCGAAGCTCGCTAGGTTTTGGAACAGACGCAGTGTCAAACCCATGGGTTATTAAGGCTTAAAAATTATGTGTGCACTTGCAGATCTGAAACTAAAATGTATGTCACAGAATAAAACCACTAAAGAGATAGTAGCTAGACATAATGCATGCAAAGTCATGCACACTGAATTCACACAGTAAAATATTTGGGTGAATTAATCCAGAAATTTTTATTAAAATCTCTATTTGTTCAGAGTTAGCAATGCATGTGTTTTAAAATAACATCATGAATAAGCAATCAAACAGCTCAGTTGAAATTGAAATGCAAGCATCATTGGTCATATCACTTTGGTGATTTCTATCTCGTAATAACAAACAAACAAAATATGTGGGAGGAAATTAGTGTGGATTATGCCAGCACTCTGTATTTGGCTTTGTGCTGGGACACAACTTTTGGCTGATTTATTGAAGCACTACTTTAGTGTATCATGTTTAAATGGACTATTGTGAACGGTTACCTGGTTCGCACATGTGCATGTAGTCAATCAAATGAACAGTGCATGTGTTGGGCAGTTGGCAGAACTTAGAACTTAATGTGTTTTTTCTTCTAAAAACACTGTCCTCAGTCTTTCAATTCAACATCAGCACCTCTACATATTGTCATAATACCATATAAATTCTTAGGAAAAAAGTTTGAATAACGAGTCTGTTCAGAATTCGTTCCTATTGGAATTTTCCATGTAGTAATATCAACAACTGCGATTTCTCATTCTCCCAATGAAAAAAGGGGGGAAAAAGAGTGTAGGGAAGCCGACGAGGGGAGCCAGTAAAAATACAGGAGTCGATTTATTTTAAATGATGGGTAATGAACAGATGTCGTAGTCATTTATCTGCCCAAATTTCAGCGCGGTTTCACTCTTCACTTCAACAATGTCATGTTTACAGTTTGAGCGGCCTATTTAAGTTCAGTGTTTCTTCAAAATGAACCACGTTTGGAAGCTTTTAGCTTTAGCCAATGCGGGAATAATTTCCATTTTACCCGCCGGATGTAATGACTTTTTATCGATGCTGTCTCCCTGCTGATCTATCTGTCTGTCCGTCCGTCCCAAATGGCAAAAACATGGATCTGGGAAGGATGTGAAACTAGCACCCGCCACCCGGGTGGTGGTATATGCGTGGATAAATTTGCTCATCTACCTGCAACAGGTGGGTGACCTGTAAGACGTCTCAGAGTGTGACACATGACAAGAAATGGTGTAAGACACAAAGACACGTGCTTGAAGAAACACACTTTATTATAAGAACAGACAAAAGAAAAGCGTCAGTGCTAGTGTCTGATTCGCTGTTTGTTCAGAGGCGTGCAGCACATGCATGTCGGTGTGCCACGCAAGCCTATTTTGTGGAACAAGTGCATTCTTTTTCTCTGTTTCATTTATCTGAAAACTGTTTTCAAGAATAATGTCATCTATGAGAATGCTGCAAATTATCTCCGATCATCTCGTGAAGTGCTGTGAGTTTAGTTCGCTTTATTTCAACGCAGTTTGCATACATTGTGAACTCAACTCTGCAGGTTCAGTAATATAAATCTTCGTAGTAAAGAAACAAAGATGAAAGTGATTAAATCATAAAATAAGACATGTTCACCGTGAACCTAAAATGTAGTTTTCTTTTCTTAAGGCAGCATTAACTCTATTACTTTAATGCAAGACAAACACATTCGATAAGAACACACATTTGGCAGCATTATTTTGGGAACACAAGGGAATTTATTAGGCTTATTTATTTTGATTATTATTGTCTTTACATTTATAATTGTCTTTAGTTCTTAATCTATAGGCTATTAGCAATTTTCCACCTGTTGTCGTTGACGGATGCTTGCGTGATGACAAATGGAGCCGTTAGGGACTGTAAATGTTTGGATTTTGGGAGGTGGTTAAATACGATTTTTTGATCACTTCGTTATTTTATTGCTTTGTTTAGTTTAAATTGCAGTTTGAATTTGACATGTCTTTTATGTTTTTTTGTGTTTAATAAATTAATTACATTTTTAAAGTAAAATCAATAAAGCAAAAAAATTAACCGACCCTCGGCAGGGGGGGTTGACGATATAATCGTATACCGTGATATTTTTTGAATGCGATTATCACTAAAATATTTTTTACATATCGCCCTGCTCCTACTCTGTACATCTGTCTAATCTCTCTCTTTCTCTAAATTATTTTATCTGTCGTGTTTGTTATAAATAAAATAATGTTTATTAATATTTATTTTGAAATGAATAACATTTTACTTTTAAATTTGATACCAGATAATTCCTTTGCTTAGTGTCATACCTTTAAATTTGTAACTAACTTTTATTGCTGTAAGGGGCAAATTATGGATGTTGTTGCATATCGTTATTAGAAATGATAAATGTGAAAAAAATCTGCATTAAGAGGAGGCTTTTGTTGTCTGTGGCACAAGTGCACCCAGGTTAAATGCAACAGCTTAAAGAGATGATTCAGTACAACCAGCTGAGACTTCAAATTAGTTCACTTTGTATCTGTAATACGTATGTGTAGAATTGCAGTCAAGCACATATTACGCTAAGCAGTGAGTGTTTATTTAATCATTGCTTGAACATAAGGCTCAGGGGCTGCTCAAGGGAGAGAGTCTGTCTGTGCAATGACATTCCTTGAGTGTTTTGTCTGGAGCATGACGTTGAATTCCCCCAAGTGCATATGAAACTCAAGACCTCCCACTCACCTGGATATTATTAATCCAAAAAGATCCATTTGGTCTCTGTATGTATAGCTGCTTTACTCTTAGACTCTTCTGCAGGTTTCACACTTTCCCTGTCTGCACACTGGAGGCTTTTTGAATTCTCAGCACTGAAAAGTAATAAAAACATAAAATGAGCAGTAATTTGCCTTTGAGTAGTGATAACTGCTACCTCGTCTTCAAGATTTGGAGGTTATTGAAAATCTGTTGTCTGTCTTATAATATCAGCCTTCTATTTCATCCGTAATTCTCTGTAACTCACAGTTCTTTTTCTTTATCTCATTTTCTTTCTTTATCATCCATTCCCCTCTCCTTCCTTCCCCCACTCTCTTGTTCACAGGTTACGTTAGCTGGCACTTTCATCGGAATTGGGAGGAAGACACAGGATTGTCAAGGCAACACCAAGTACTTCCGTTGTAAGTTCTGTAACTTCACCTACATTGGAAGCTCCTCAGTAGACCTAGAGCAGCATTTCCTGGCCACGCACCCTAATAAGATGAAGAGCCCACCTCCATCCAACCCCAACCTTGAGGAGAAGTCTTCTGAGCAGAAGGGGAATGGCATGCCATGCATAGGGGCAGATGAGCAGGGAAAGTGGGCTGATCGAGTGGCGGTGAGGGCAGAAGATGACTCTGTAGCTGGATACTCCATGCCAATCAGTGCATCAGACTCCCCAAGCCACACTGGAGTCGACAACTCAGCTGCGTATTACTGGTGTAAGTATTGTAGTTTCAGCTGCGAAGCCAACAGCACGTCTAGGCTTCTGGAGCACTATGAAAAGAGACACGGTCAGGCGGCCATCAGGGAGGGAAGTCCAGGGGACAGGGACAGAAAGGCCTGCGACGGAGACTCCCATTTACGGAAGAAGGAACACCAGAGTGGGAAAACCGGGACGGCAGGTGACCCAGAAACAGTAGTAACCAGTTACAACTGTCAGTTCTGTGACTTCCGTTACTCTATGACCCACGGACCGGATGTAATCGTCGTGGCTCCGCTTTTGCATCACTACCAGCGGGCTCACAGTATTCACAAGTGCACCATCAAGCATTGCCCCTTCTGCCCACGTGGACTCTGCACTCCTGAGAAGCACCTGGGGGATATCTCATACCCCTTTGCTTGCCGTAAGAGCTCGTGCTCACACTGTGCTCTACTTTTGCTGCAGTTAACAGCCGGAGGGACCACTACCCCGTCCCCACCACCTAGAGCATCCGTCACCCACCTGTGTGACCAGTGCCTGTTCACCTCAACCGATATCGATTTGCTTCTGTTGCACTATGACAGCACCCACGCCCCTCACACCTTACTGGAAGTCAAACCAGAGGGGGAGGGATTAGGGGATGGAGAGGCGGGGCCAGGGCGGGACCATCCCAGAGATTATGCCTGCACTAAGTGCCATTTCTTAACTGAAGTGGAGGAGGAGATCTTTCGTCACTACAGGTAATACTGTGAAACAGGCCCTGCTATTTTAACGTCCTCGCTGGACCAGATTTAATTTTAAGCTTTTTTTTAATTGTTAAAGGAATAGTTGACTCAAAAAATTTAATTCTGTCATTATTTACTCCACTTCTTGTCGTTATAAATCCATATGCTGTTATTTTTTCCATGGAACACAAAAGGATAATTTTTTTTTAAATCTTCTTGCAGGTCTTTCCCATACAGCAACAATTTATATTTGTTATATTATATTATATTTATAGTACGTTTGGAATGACGTACTATCCATACTCCTCTTACTACTACTGCCATATCTATCTATGGCAGAAATAGAAATATTATGGTAGTATGCCATTTCAAACTCCGCCATAGTGACCATGTCTGTTGAGCTCCAAAACCGACATAAAAGATCCGTAGAAGTACGGATACGACTTGTGCGCTACATTCCTAGTCTTCTGAAACCTTACAAATGCTTAGTGTCAGAAACAGATTGAAATTAAAATTAGTTTTTCACTGATAATCTTCTAGTAAACTTTTCACTCAAGAACTGCTTGGGACCAGATCATTATTCACTTTCACACATACAGCATAAACTGCAGTTTTCAGTTTAGAGGTCATGTGGGAATACGATGTGTTTGAAAATACTGGTAAATCAGTGCTGATAATTTCCCTGAATGAGAAGTTGCAATATTACCTGAAAAGTTTTGATGCTGTGTGTAAACATATTCATAAGATAAATGGTTTGAGCACGTACAATGTCAGGATGTGCTGACGTAAGAAGTTTGCTTTGGGCCAATTACAAAGTTCTGATGGAGATGATTCAGTTACTCTGTAGTCAAAAAAAGTCATCAAACAGATAGTGAAATTATTTCGTTTAGTCAGAGAATATCTAAAATATCTCGTAATGTATGATGCTCCACAATTCAGTCTGAAGTCATTTGTGTTTCCATGTGAGTTTGTGATCAGATCGACTTGATAGCTGGTGTGATCCTCGGTTATTTGGTGTGTGATGCTCAGTTTTTGTCTAAAGCTCTTTAGTTAGTAAGTGTGAAATATCTAGCCGAGTGGATAAAGAAATTTGTAAATTGAAAAAGAACTGGAAGATTCCTGCTATGAACTATTATATTTAAAAGTATTATTTTTGGACAGTTTTTTTATTTTTTTTTATTTAACTGTAAAATCATTACATCTATTCAGTTATTCAGTTGGTATTTAGAAGGTCTGATCTATTGGATCGATATTTTATAGTAGCAACAGACATACCATAGCTGGGCGGTGAAACCAGTGAATATATCTAGCAAGCTTGCATTACACAGCTGCAATAAATAAATGATTAAATAAATAAATACATAAATAAATATTAAATAAATAAACAAACTGTTTCTGTCTTGGCTGTTTTGCTTTCATAATGATAGGTAACAGGTTTTCCTTTTTTTGCGCCTTTAAGTCGAGCAACACAGCTGAATAAACTGAAAATGCTAAATGTTGGGGAGTAACTTTCCCTACAGCATTCCCTCTTTGGTTTTGATTTAGTTTGTCTTGAAGCCATGTGTGCATGTAAGTGTGTGCATTTTAGAGTTTGCTTGCGTGTGTGCGCATGTCCTTGTGTTGTGTTTGTTTGTACTTTTGGAAAACACCTATAACCCCTCCACAATATACTCTTTCTTTCAGCAGCTGTGTGGTATATGCTGCCAATGCAGTAGATTATGGCTCTGCTTTACCTTCACATAAGATCTCAATTACTCTCCATTTTCTGCTAGAGTTTACAGGCATGTCTACATGTGCTGGTTTGAATTTATTGATAAAAATGAGTTTACTGCACCACTGAAATTCGTATGTCCGCTCGAATTTGGCACAGTAGACAGAGAACAGAAAGGCACTTTGCTAAATCTAATATACATGTTGTGTAAATAGTCCAAACCGCCTCAATGGCGCATATGTTTGATATTATGATATATTGCGCCATATGATGCCCAAGAAGAACTTTTGCAAGCGATTTTACTACCCGTGTTTACATGGAAAACTAACCCAACAAAAAATGTTTGCGACGCAATTTGAACAAATACTACCAAATACATGTTTTCAGTTTCATGGATGTACAATATATTTGTATTTGTTGGATACTAAATGAATATTGACCCTTTGCTAAGCTCTGCCCCCCTTGGTTACCATTGCTCGCTCTGAAAAGCTTTGCAGATCTTCCCATAGGAGTGAATGGGAGATTGCCGTGAACAGTGCGGTTTTTGGCTAAATATTCTCATAAGCGGAATTGATAATATTCTTATGTGGGCTGTAATGAAGAGTGACATTTTAAAGCATATTTAACTGATGTTTTTTTGTGAAAGAAATTGTTAAATTACACAGTAGTTTTATTGAAAACTGTGGAGACTGTGAATCAGAATCAAGGCAAATGATTATCACAGTCACTTGAAGAGAGGAAAGTGTCATTTAATAAAGATTACACACCTGATAACAGTAGTGTAAATGAACAAAACTGCTCATAATGTCTCAACACACTCACTTTAATGCTGTGAACTCTTTATTGACTATGGCTTTTACTATGACCTGAATCAATACATAAATGAATCAACCTTAAGTTATTAGCTTTTATACATGTTCATTTGGGACTGAGGGCTGACACAGTTTAATCCATAATATGCTCTTCTTGAGATTCATTTAAATATAAAAAACAGAAAAAAAACAAAAACAAACAGTTGTGTATCCCCTCTAGCTACCTTGTGTCACTTACAAGTGACCCAACAAAATTTTTACATAATTTCTATGAAATTTACATAAAACTACTTAAACACACATTACTCCTTTAGACTCTCATTAGAAAAAACAAACGCTTGTCAGAGAAATGACGGACGGCAACAAGTCAGAAACGCTTTTAGGGGGGACTTAGTGAAGGGTCAATTGATTTTATTTATTTTTTTAATATTTTTTTTAAATATAAATTTATACAAATTATTCTGGTATTGAAACATTTCCCCTGTTTTCAGTTGTGTTTTATAAAGTTGCTCTATGTTAATGATATTGACAAGCATGTTACCCCTTCTTTAATGATACTATATGCAGAAGAAGGATGCATTTTAAAGCCAAATGCCCCATCATCATATATTGTCATTAAATAGATACAGTGTAGTGGAGTTCAAATTCCATTTGTGAAACTTCATTTTTGCATATTTTCATTTTCATTACAAATGATACTATTAACATGAATAATAATAATAATAAAACTCATAATCCATGTTATCACAGCATTATTTGAAAAAGATCCAAAGAGCATATTGTGTACTTCAATGGAAGCAAGGAAATCTGACCTTTTCTACAAAGGATTTAACATGGAAAATGTCACAAATTTGCTTACATTTAATTAGTGACCTAGAAATAGTGCAACAACAGTTTCTTATTTAACCTCATAACATCTCTTTGTTTGAAACTTTTTCAAAATGTATTGTTTATTTCCAGGTTTGAATTACATTTTGGAACCCAGAGTCCAAGTGGTTCCGAATAGGTTTAAGCTATGTCACTCACAGCTGCATGATGGTCACGGTCTCATGCTGTTTAAAAATTATTTTGGAAATTGTACAGGTTCACATTCCATTAAATGAGCAATGACCCAATCTAACTTGTCAAAGTTACCGGCCAAGTAACCATTTCTCAAGTTGGCACCCTTGTCAGAAAACACTGGATTTAAGGTCTCATGCACACACACACACGCCTGTCTCATAAGAGCATGTGGGAAGGTTTTTGTGTGTTTGAGCTGTGAGTGACGTCCATCATGATCCAGCTGCCTGGGGCTGGTTGTTTCAGGTGGATGTGAAGCCAAGCCGGGTTGAGTGTTTTCAGGCTGTGCGTGCGGCCCTTCTGAAAAAGGCCCTGTTTGTATTCAGATCCCACAGCCTGGAACCCAGCGAGGAAAGAGACGAAATAAGACCTGTATGACCTCCCCGGAGAGCTTCTGCTTCTTAACTCAAGTGTGTGTATGTGCGCTAGTGAGAATCTGCATGTGATATTTTGTTTTTAAAGTACTTTTTCCCCTTCACTTTCATTTTTTTTGTCTCTAAAGGTTTGCATGAGATTGTGTATACTTGTCCTAGACTAGGTCTTAGTATGTAATAATCTTCTGGTATTAGAAACATTTATATGTGTCAGAATATCCGGACCATTTGATGTCCCTTTTTATATTTCCGAGTTTAAAACACGGTGAACTTTTATAGACGCACAAGGAAGACCATAGCAAATATAATTTTTTTGTGTTCCCATTTGCTCCAAAAGCAGAAGAAAAAAATCCTCAACTTTCCAAATGACGATAAAAAAAATAAAAAAAAATAAAATAAAAAAGTGTTTTGGCAGACAGAAGAGAGAATGATGCCAAATTTACTGTCACTCTCTCAGCTGCTGTATTTGAAACCCCATCGCAGTAGTGTTTACTCATTTTTATCGATACCTGTCTGAGTAATATAACACAAAGAATAATGATCTTGGCCTGTCTAAAGACCTCAGCTTTAGTCCTCCATTCTCCAACTGATGTTGCTAACAGTCATTTCCTCACTCTCTTCCCGTTTTGGAGTCTAAAACAGCTGATGGACTCGCTTTCGCTCTCCCAGTGCGATTCTTCTCAGTCTCTCGCTTCTGTCACCTCTCTGTCTGCTGAGAATGATATAAATGTACACTTAATCATACAAATTTTGCTAGATTTATGCTTCTAAATTACTATGGAAATGCATCATTGCAGTCTGTAAGAAGGGTCCATTGACTTATGATGAGAAATGTATTAAGTCAGATAATATATATAATATATATATATATATATAAAGATGGTTGGGGCAATTGTGACATTGATAATTTTCATACTTTACCAACAGTTAATATAATTGCTTTGATATTGTTTTCACATTTCTAAATAGTTTTCACCTTTATATGGAACCAAGTCTTTTAGCTGTCAATAATAATATGTGTTTAAAGTAAAAAGTCTAAGTGGTACCAACATTATAATCATTTCAAATAGTTGTAAATCCTTTTTACTAAAATATATTGATAAAGTGTATGTGTTTTAGAGTTTTCCCTCCACCTTATTTATTTTGCCCACCAGTTTTATAGGCAACTTGAGAATATTGTATACGCTTGAGCTGGACAAGATCTTAGTATGTAGGCTACTGCATGCATGTTCTCAGGGGTTTGTCTTCCATGTTATTGTATGAACATCTGCGTCATCGTATCCAGTTTCATTGTGCAGTTGTGTGGAAGTGTTCAATGACCTCTGTGTGTGCATGGCAGCGATTGTGTGGTCTGTCCAAACACTGATACATAATATTTCCAGTATGTGTATATGTCTCCCCTGAATATCTCGCTATAATGTAGATTTATGAGCAGAATCCTGCCCTCTAGTCTCTAAACAGCAACCCACCCACTATGAATGTGAACTTGATATTGATGCCATAGCCTCCCACACCTTTTGCCCACCCAATTCACTGCACACTCAATATATCACACTGCCCTCTGCTTAGGAAAGGGAGAACTTTTAGGTGCAAGAACTGAAATATTGAGAATACACTGCGTTGGTTGTTGGAGATGCTGAATTCACACTTTGTCTCATGTTGAATTTCAGTCAGTTCAGACTGCATCTTGTTTAAAGTTGAAGTATGAAATCTCTTCACCAGCAACTGCAAAAATTATGACTAATTTCAACAGGTTTCAAACACTCCCCCTTCTTCCATTGCTTGGAAAACAGGTGGTCCAGCTCCAATGTTATGTCCGGCCAGGTTGGGCCACTTAAATCTACTGTATTACAGTTCCTTTTGTTAGTGCATACTTTTTTTTTAATTTATTTTTTTATGTTAAATACCATCTCTTATCCCAGCCTAAGATGCACAACAATAAGAAAGCATTTTGTTGCGATCCGTATTATTTCCCCCCTAAAAGTATAAACACTGTCTCTGTGGTGCTATCAAAACATTGCTTTGTTTGCTTAAGAATTCTGACCAGTCCGACACAGTCTCTTTGATAACCCTTTTTTTTTTTTTTTTTTTGAGAGACGTGAGGAGTTTAGTTTAAATTTTGTCATCAGGCATCTTGGCCTGTCTCTAAAGACCTCAGCTGTAGTCCTCCATTCTCCAGCTGATGCTGCTAACAGTCATTTCCTCACTCTCTTCACCCATTTTGGAGTCTAAAACAGCTGATGGACTCGCTTTCACTCTCCCAGTGCGATTCTTCTCAGTCTCTCGCTTCTGTCACCTCTCTGTCTGCTGAGAAGGCAGCCAGGCGAGTGGCGAGCCGCTCTGTGCCTAATTTGCCATTTCCTGTGATGTCGTGAGGACGGGACTGGTAATGCTAATGTAATTCATGGATCTTTCGCTGCCGTTCCATGTCCTGTAAAATGGTGGTATTGAACGGGTGTGCTGGTGCATAGCTAAAGGGCTTTCATTTTCACAAGTGCAAATTACTGCCACTCAGCACCATTATAGACATTGATATTGGTTCTCATTCATTTGTTCATGTTTTCAAGTATTTTCCCCCAAATCGATAGTTAGGTTGTGATGCTTTGCAAAATGAAGTAGTATAAAAATACAGAAATTTAGTTGAAAGCCTGTGATTGCAATTCAATTGAAAGCATTGAGGAAATTATAGTGTAGGGTAGGTAGCATTTAGTTTTGTTCAGGATACACTCTCACTCAGACATACACACACTTACTTATGCTCAATCAGTTTCGAATGGTTACATTATATTTACAGGCATAGAAGTTAAACGTTGACTTCTCACACAGTTTTTACTGCTGTGCTTCAGGTGTTAATGAAACTCAAGTTTCATTAACACCTGAAAAAAGAGTGAGAAATTGAAAGATATATATATATATATATATATATATATATGGAATTAACACTTTATTTCATTAATGGGCTTAATGTTTTTTCTCAACATCTCAGGAAATCTAAAAACAAAAAACAAAAACAAAAAAACCTGCCTGCATATTAATTAAAACACATTTGTGAAAGTCATAATTACCTTTTATCTATATGTGATGCGCTTTACTTGTGACTAATGTTTTTATTGATTTATTTGACATTTATATATAACAGTTTTAATTTAACCAAAAATATTATCATTTTACATCAACACTTATACATATTTTACCTATCAAAGTGACATCTTTTAATGTTGAAAATTATAAAAGTAAATATGAAATTCAAGCAATATCTTAAAGCACAAACAAACAATATATACAGTATTGTCAAAATGAAAAATAATCTTTTGTTGAATTTTTTTTTTGGTAATGTTTGTCATTCTTTTGCATATAATTCTTTTCAAGGTGTTGAGGAAATCAAACAAACTTAAGCCATCTTAACACTGCAAAGGTGGCACTGAAACTGCATCTGAAGTGGCATATATACCAAGAAAAGATGTATTTACACAGACTGTTTAATGCTGCTTGGAGTTGGCATAAATGCATTTACACAGCTATTACAACTGCATAAATAATGTTATGAGACCAGTGTTTTAAATATAAAATTATGAATATAGAAATAAGAAATGAATGAAAAATATGATGTTATCCTTTTAAATATTAAACTATAATTTATAAGATAAATAATCATAACAACAACAAAGTTTAAGGATGCTCTGATGCAGCATTTCATTTACACAGAACCAAGGCAGCATCAGAACTGCCTTTGATACTAGGGGCTGAAGCCCAATTTAGTCTGGCTTTTATGCAGCGTTGTGTCTTTACACAGAATTCTGAGTAGGCAGGCAATAGCGTTAACTCGACTGTGTAAAGACGAAAGCAATCAGTTCTGGGTTACTAGGCTCAATAAACATATTTGTGCTCCGTTTCAGTGACCAAATACGACGATTTGTGTTGGAAGCACACCATGCTTTGGTGGAAAACAGATGTAGTTGAGTTTTTATACAGAGTGAAGTAGCTAGTTTTTGTCTGTTACTGATAAATGATAACTGAAGGGATCTGGTTGATGGTCACTAATGGTAACTGGTCCTCATTTAGCATCATCTAAATTAGAGTGGTGGTGTAGTGGACTAAAGCACTGACCTGATAAGCGGAAGGTTGTTGGTTCAATCCCCACAGCCACCACCATTGTGTCCTTGAGCAAGGCACTTAACTCCAGGTTGCTCCAGGGGGATTGTCCCTGTAATCAGGGCACTGTAAGTCACTTTGGATAAAAGCGTCTGCCAAATGCATAAATGTAAATGTAAATCTTCAGTTGTCAAGTGGAAAAAAAAATCAAAATTTTAAAAAGGCATCTTGAGACCCCTGCATTCCGTTCCATTCTGTTGTGCTCCATGTGGCTGTATTTGCAATAACACGTCTTATATAAATGCCCCCTAAGGAATGTGTCCAATTAGTGTCACGTGAACCTGAAACCAGCTTAATTATACCGGACTTCCTTAAGACAGATACTAGAACTAGTCGTTCAGGCAACCGACTAATAGGTTTTTAAAGTATGTCGTTTTGCACATCCCTAGTATGTGTGTGTATTAAGTGTTTGATCTGCCCCATTCTCCGTGTACCTAAGCAGAAAAAAATTGACAGCGCTGCATGTTGGGTAAGTCAGGTGGCAGCAATGATAAAATGCACTTTTCTCTGTCCCTCGTTTGGTGCAGAGAGCGGTCGAGATGTCATCTAGCTGTTTTGCTCTCTTTCTCCTTCTTGTTTTTTAACCATCCTGGTCAACACAGAGTCAAGAGTCAGTTTACTTCAAAACAAATCTCAGCTTTAATTTGGTTTCTTTTTTTTCTTTTTTTTTAAGCTGATTTTTCCTTTTCACAACATAAAGTAAATTTTACACATTCAGTTTCAAGGGAAGGGCTCTAGTGGGCATTTATGATAGCACCACAATAACATTTAGATTTTTCCCTAGTTCAGTATTCAGGCTTTTAAAAGTAGAGGTAGTGATCTGTTTTTGTGAAATATTATCTATTTAATGCTGCACCTGTAATACTGGATGTCATTTCATTGAGAGTGCAGTTGGTGATGGGTGCTGGGAATACACTATTCTTAAAGGGATCGTTCACCTAAAAAGTACACATTGTCGTTATTTACTTTCCATTATGCTGTTACTTGACTTCTGTGGAACCCGAGGAGAAATTTTGCCGATTTTTGATGCTGCTCTTTCCCATACATTGAAAGTGAATGGTGACTGAGGCTAACTTTCTTCTTAACATCCCTTTTGTGTTCCACGAAAAAAAAAAAAAAATCCATACAGGTTTGGAACGACATGCAGATGAGTAAGTAATCACAGAATTGTCAGTTTTGGGTGAAAAATACCGTAAACACTGAATTTTGTCCATCTAAAGTCGTCATGCTTGATAAGAGATAATAGAGAAAAAGGAAGACATTATTTTTTTTTTGTTTTTTTTTTTACAGAGATTTTAATATATTATGCCCTTGAACTGTTAATACAAAAAACTTTTTAGCTTTTGTAACCTCTCATGCAATGTAAATACTCCACTGCTGTACAGTTGGCTGTAAGTGAAAGCTAGCAATGAATGGCCATTGTTCAAGCGCATCTAGTGATGTGTGTAAAATAAACATAGTTTTTTGGGTGGGGGCACTCTCATCCTCACACTTTGTCACTTTGTCTGACAGTGGTCAGTTTCAAACAGGAAGCTTATAGAAAATCACTGCTGTTCCTGGAGGGAATATCACATTAATTTAAGGTTTGCAAACTGTTCATTTACTGTGGTTTTGCAGAGAGTTTGGAGCAGCTCTCCGTTTCTGTTATTTGGAACAGAACAAAGAGCCATTATGCAGATGAAAATAGCTGACTAAACTGTAATTATACGACATTACAGAGATTCAGACCTAGTTTGGGGGGGGGGGGGGCAGACAAGTCAGATAAGGAAAAATTACACTTATTCAGGATGTGGATTAGTGGTGGGTGCAATGACCAACATTTTATGTCACAGTAGGAGTATTTTTATTTCACAGTAATGTACAGTATATACATGTTTAGATCATGATTGTTATTGTTATTTTGACTGGAAATTACTAACAATGGTTCATATTTTAATAACCATGCACATTTTTGGATTATCCAGTAAAACTAAAATAATAAAACAGTTCCCAGTTTAAATTCTGATTGGATGAGCCATGTTTGAACATGTTGTACAATAGACGATATACACATCCGTGATGCACATCAGTGTACTGCATATTAATGCAACCGCAAACAGCTAATCTCAGCTTTATGTTATACCCATTAATTCTTTTTGAGACACATTTTGCTCTGTATTTTTATATTATAATAATTATATAATAATTTACAGCAGTCCTATCCACAATATATCCACTAATATAAATATATACACCATGGTACATACGGTACAGGTTGACATACTGTATTTCTACCATCACACGGTATATACATTCATACCACCCAGCCTTATTTTAATTTCTTTTTGTTTCTCAAATAGGTCTGTAGGGAACAAATAAACATGGTAATATGCAAAACAGAACATGTTTTGTACCACTTGTTACTCTTTGAAATGATCCATTAGGGATGATAAATTGGTGAAAATGAAAAGATCCCTGACACTACCTTTCTTCCTCTCATTTGATTTGCAGAAGGGTTCACGGCTGCTGTCGTTGCCGGCACTGTAGTTTCACTGCCGCTGACACCACAGCACTACTGGACCACTTCAACTCCGCCCACTGCCAGGACTCTGCTGACCCAGCTTCCGTCCCTGCCAACGGCTGCTCCGCCCCTTCAACCCTTCGCATCAAAGAGGAGAGCAAAGGTGATCTGAAACTCTATAACCTGGTGCCTCCAGAGGCCAGCCGAGCCGAGGGTGTGAAGAGCGAGGCCCAGGATGAGAAGGCCTGGGTTGAAGCACTGGTCCCCGGGGGTGGAGGAATCAGAGGTGGTGAGCAACATGTGCAGAGCCTGGTTTGGGTGCCCAAAGAACACGCAGGGGAGATTCTTAGGGGCAGCCCATCCCCATTCCCACAAGCAACGTTGGGTCTGCTGAACGCAGTTGCAGCCGGGGTGAAAGACCAGCAGCAACACAAGGGGGCTACGATGCTTAGAGACTCATCAGCACTGCTGTTCACCCTCAGCACTGATGCTAAAAGTTACCTGCCTGGGATGCCACCGAGCAGTGCAGAGAAAGCCGGACAGTACCCAACCTCTTCAGAGAGTAAAAGTGCCAAGGAAGAGTCCCAGTCACTCTTACGGGTAAGAGATTCTTGATACTTTTTGCACCTCTACTTTTGTACCCTTTTAGAAATGTATATATTTCTTCCTTCTGACATGAAGTCATGTTCACCTGAGCACATGTACTGGTGTTTCCATTTCCGATTTTGTCATCCAATTGCTCAGCCTCATTTCAAGTTCTTTCCTCTGTGGAACACAAAAGGTGATTTTTTTTTTTTTTTTTTTTTTTTAAAGAATATTCTGGCCACTCTTCCATATAATGAAAGTGGATGAGTCCTGGAACTTTCAAGCTTCAAAATGACATAAAGCACCATTAAAGTATCATAAAAGTGATCCAAACAATGTGTGCTATATTCAAAGTCTTCTGAAGTCATACATTAACTCTGTGAGGAACACACAAACATTTAAGTCATTTGTCACTGATAATCGTCCTCTTTAGTGCTCAGTTAACCATTGCACCTGGATAATTAAATTAGTGGCTGCACTCGAGAACCGGATCAATCTGATTCATGATCAAGTCAATTAGACCCTTTTTGTAAACTGGATTAAACAATTAATTGAAACGATGAGATTCAGAATTAGTTCACGAATTGGACATTGCTACTTCTCAACTACCCCGGATGTTAATATTATAAGTGAATAACAACTTAAATTTCGGTCTTTTCCTCACACAAAGCTATCATATGACTTCAGAAGACTTATAATATAGTCTTTTGGGCTACTTGTTTGATACATTTATGGTGTTTTTTTTGTTTTGTTTTTTTGTCATCTTGAAGCTTTACAGCCCCAGTCTTCATTTACTGTATTTATATGAAAAAGAGTGGCACAGGATATCTTCAAAAAGTCACAGTTTCATGTTCTACACATCAAAGAAAGTCATATGTTTTGGAACGACATAAGGGTTAGTAAATGATATCCGATCTTTCATTTTTGGTTGTCTATGACATTGAAAAGTTGTAAATTGGTTCTTCATGCCTATCATCTTGAGCAGGCTACTCGGTGGTATCATTGTCCTTCCCCCTGAGCTTAAGTTGTTTGTGTGTCTGGCTGTGTGTGATCATCCTTACTTGAGATTTAATGAAGTCAGTATGTGCAGAGACCCTCTGCAGCTCAAAAGCCTGGCCAAACTAATTGAAGCAGTTACCCAGAGAGCTGCAGACACAACAACAGAGCCATTGTGGCCCTCAAAACAGAGAGACAAACAAACCAAGAACTGGAACATATACCTGCTCTGAGCTTTGAGTAGTGGACTGTAAACCCGAATCTAGGAAGGATATGATAGTTACTTCAAGCGTGTTTCAATAAATGATGAAACAAGACCTCTAACCTTATCTGTGACATTACTTTGAATGCATACTCGTCTATGTGTGGATGATAAATTTCAGCTGGTGTTGTGCCCATTACACACAGAATCCGGAACTCATTGCTCACCACATCTCTGTGGTAACATTACTGGTAACATTACTCAGCATTGTATTGATATTGTTCAGACTTTCTGATTGGGGGTTTTTGTGAACTCCTATACTAAGTATTAAACTGCTGCAATTAATTTTGCCCAAACGGCTTAATGTACAAACTCTTTTCCAACTTTGTTTGGGCTGGGTAAAAATATAGATTTTCCAATGCATCGCGATCTTCGTTTGAACGATCTAGATGTCGATTCTTAAATTCCAAGATCGATCTTTCACTATATATGGTAACCCTCTATAATGCAAGTAAATTGCTCGTATGTGCAACCAAATCTCACGCTATGCGACTTAAAATGTCTACGATTAGCCACTGGCTAGTAGGGTTGTGGTTCCGGTTTCACGGTATACCACGGTATGACAATTGACGGTTATCATACCATGTATATTTGCTTATCTACGGTATTGAGAAAAAAAACGCAACTGGACGGAGAATCTCACCTGCGCGTACGCATCTCCTTTCCTCCTTGTCTGCCTGTCAAACTCGTCAACTTGTGCCACACACACACATGCAGCGGAGAAAATGTCAGAGAGAAGCGAGGCGAGGGGGTCTAACATAAGTGAGTGTGTGTGAGTTAAAGCAGTGTATCTCAACTGGTGGGTCGCAGGTCTGTTCAGACTGGGCCGCGGACAGCAGGGAAAGAACAATGCCATGGTTCTTCCATTGAAGATATTTCAGCGGCCGCCCAAGTGATAGCCTATTTAGGACTGCTGAGGCAGATTTAATGATAATCTTGCAATCAGCTAAAGGCTTCTCATCTGCACTTTTGCACAAGTGTAATGGAACTAGCTCGCGATCATGATCTGCTCTTGTCTCTGGCGCGCGTGCAACAACCAGGCTTCCCTCGATATTGCGGAGCGCAGACCTCAAAACTGATGTGACCAATTTCAATTCTAGTGAGACTTTTCTAGTTTAAAGCATTACGGAGGAAGTCAAGTCGAATCTCTCAAACAGTAGGCTGCCCTGACATGCCAAACTGCATTGAGGAGAAAAAGAGCAACACTGTGCTATGTGCAAATTTTTTTTTTTTTTCATTAAACATCATCATCTATAAAATTGTTTCACGATTTTACATGAGTAAAAGTAACTGTTATATTTTGACAAAATATTATAGTTTCATATGAAATAATCTAAAGGTAAAATCTATTAGACATCATTTTATATCAACAGTGGCATTTGTAGTTAAAGTTTCAAGATGTGTTTCAGCTAGTATTTATTTTTTCATAAATACTATAATTTGTTATTATTATTACTATTATTCAAGACTAGCTACACTGACCTAACCATGGTAATGAGGAGCCTTTCCTCCTGTGTAATATGTATGTTCTGTTTGAATTATGTTTGAAATTCAAGCTTAAGCTTATTCACAGTGGTCCAAAAGTTTGGTTTAACTCATTCTGTGTCCAAAGACAAGATCCATGGATCCATATGTCATTGAATAGTCATTTTAATACACTTTCTGTTTTTTACAGTCAGTTGTTGATCAAAAACAACTAAAAAGAAGCATTTCATTCTAATCACACATGGATGCGCTAAAGAAATTACACGTCTTCTCTCGTTATATGTGCTTACTGGCTGATGCTGCTAGTCTTAAAGAGACAGTACGGATTAAGCATGTGTTCTACATATCAATGTAAATACTTGTCAGTAGTACAAATTATGCAAGTAAACAATACAAGTGTAACAAAAATATATATGGAACATAATTTATGCAATTTCAAGATATTAATTCATGAAATACTGAATTTGAAAATTTTTCAAAAACTAAAATGTGAACAATTGAGTGAAAAACTACTAATAATATATAATTTGTAAAATTTATATTTTCAAATTGTACCTAGTATGGTTGTCTAGATTATAATGCCTACATTATAACAGAAATGTGCCCATATGAATCAATATAGAATTGAATCGAGATCAGACTCTAATCGAATCGAGGGCTTGTGAATCGGAAATTAAATTGGGAAATCTGAATCAATACCCAGCCCTACTGACTATGGTAACATTTTTGCAAAATGATATTATGTGGTTTATTACATAAATCGCAGCAATTTCAAGTTGAAATGTCCACTGTGTGGTGCAAAAAGTGAGTTAAATGTTCTCCCAAACAGATGAGGTCTTTAAGCTTAAAGCTCTATATAGTTTTAAATCAACAAAACCTACCTCCCTACCCTAAACTGTAAACATAAACCTTACTGATAGTGTCATAAAAAGAAATGTGAGATGTGCTTCTGTGACACTTTCGGATCACATGTTGACTCGTGTGCTCTTTAGGACTCGTACCCCGGTCCTGAAAATTCCTATTAGTTTCCCTCTGCATCAATGTCAGACCATGAAGACGTGATGTGAAATGCGTGTTTATGTTATAGTGAGCAAAACACAAAGACTTGTATGTAATGAATGTATGCATGTCTTATATCTGTGCAACAACACATCTGAGCTATCTGCCTTTCCATATGCCACGGTTTCTGTCAGGCACGCCAATCGGATAACATGGTGAATCTACCACAGTGGCTTCAGCTTCACAAAAGCATGTGTTTTGAGTGTATAAAAATCAGCATGTATAATGTATTTAATGGTACTGTGAAACGAGTAGCAATCGGGGCTATTTTCAGAAGCTTCAGTTGTTAAAGGTGAGCAGGCGAAATATGACAGGCATAGACTGCTTAAAGATGCACAGCTAGTGAAAACAAGTGGTCCACAAAGGTGCTTTTATGTAATATATTCACCATTTGACATTTTGAGCAGAATTGGGCTTCGTTTAAATGTCTTTGTGCAAAGCCAAGGTTGTACAATCGTATATACATTGGTGTGGATTCAACCGCTCTGCGACATGTTTTGTATATTTATGTGCGCGTAAAAGCTCCCTGTTCCTCTTTGATCTCCATGCTGGCTGACAGCAGGGGGAAGGAGTGGCTCTCCTGCAACTCTCTGACATAATTTCCGTTCTTTCTCGCCTCTGTGTTTGCTTACGTTTTAAGTTGGTCCCTTCAAAGGCGAGCTCTGTGTAACAGAGGCCCCTGCCGGGAATCGTTACTTCCTGTGTTTCCCGTCCAAAAAGCATCACTGTCTGATGTAACACATTGGCCAGAGAAAGAAAATGATTTTTGTTTTTTTGAAAGAAAGAAAACCCTCTCATTAAAACTGACGTTTGTAGTTTTTTCAATGTTAAAATGTGATTATTTTTGTATTTTCATTTGGTGATGCTAGTGACGCAGAAATTACAGATTTAAAAGGGGACAATGGGAATCGGTTTGTGATCTGTACGTCCCTTGTGCTTGCTTACTGCTCTCTGGATGGTTCTGGAAAATGGTTGGCAGGGGAGAAAGCCGGGCGTGGTACGGTCGGTGGTTAAGTCTTTAGGCAAGGCGTGTCCGCGAGTGTGTGAAAGCTTCGGGGCGGAGGTGGAGGCCCCACTCTAGCCCTCAGGAAATGTTGAATCAGAGCATTTTTTGGGACTGCTAGGGCTTAATGGGACTCAGCAGGGCTCTGAGGTCCGTCACAATATTTTTTGAGTTACCATGACTTGGCGTGTGAGTCATCTGTCGTATTATGAAACCGGGCTCAGCCAGGGAGGGGTTTCTCACCAAAGAACCTGAAGAACCCAGTCTTGAGCCAAGGCTCACACAAACCTGTTTCAACACTTGGACTCTGAGAGGAGATTGATTGGACTGAAGTTAATAAGGGATTAGCTGCAGCTGTGGCATGAACAGTCAGATAACTGAGAGTGAGACCTTGTGATGACGGGAACTTGGCTTGGGAGGTGCCTTAGAAACTGGAGAGCTATTTATTTTTGTCTTTTTTCTACTTCTCTACTTTTTGTCTTACTTTTTGTTGGACTTTTGATATCAGATACCGATTTAGTGATGTAAACAGTGGCCTACTGTCTCCTGTGGAACAGGAGAAAAGTTGGAGAAATGTTTTAAAGAGACTTATTCCAATATCTAGACTTAAGTACATAATTAATTTATATAATGATTTATGATTCATTAATTTTATTTATTTGTTAAAACATTTTAAAAGGGTCATGACCTAGTCTTTTTATCATTTTATTATCTTCACTGAGGTCTGCTGATAATGTTAGTAAAGTTTTTTTTTTTTTTTTTTTTTTTCACCAAAAGAGTCATAATTTAGTAATATATGATCATTTTCCACCCTGTCTTTGGCCTTCGGTTTGAAACTCTCGGTTTTGGCCTAAGCACCTTCAACGTAAACAACCACTGTTATGATTGGCTAACATTGTGCAGCCTCTCAAAAACAGCCATATTTGAAACTCAATCAGAAGAGAATTAACCAGCTCCACAACATTATAAAACTACATTCAGAGTTTACACATAACGCACACTGTAAGCACAGCAGCGCCATTAACTATCAAACAATCATGACATTTGAAATATTCATGAATTAAACTGTTGGTTAAACTCATGGTTTTGCGGTCGGGTCCAATATTGTTTTTAACTGCCTAATCATTCAATAACAGTTCCTTTGCAAAGCTTGAATCATATTATGACTGGTTCACATGCAATCCACGCCGATAAAACATACAATCTACGCTGATATGAACCAAAAAAACATACAATCCACGCTTATATGAACCAAAAAACCACACATACTTAGTCCAAAGCACAATGAAGATGCACACACACATACAGTATCATCGTGCACTTTAGCCGGGAACACATCAAAACGGTGAAAGACATCCATCTAGTTTTTTTTAACAGATACCAATAATTAAAAATAGCACAGATGGGCGAAAGAACAGACGTCTGTCAAGTGCATGTTTAGATACAAAAATAATTAAAAATTCCAGATGGGTCCCCTTTGGTGTTCAGCCCCTTTGAATAGTTAAGCCACACTAGGCCTGTTTGTCCTGCTCTCTCTCTCTACAAACAGAGTGCCAGTGGGCGGGGCCAAGGATGCAGTGACGTAAAGTAGGCGTTGATCTTGTTGCTGTAGAGGCGGTCATGAATTAATGGGCCCCCAAATTACATAGGGAAGTCACGGAAGAAGAAAAAGAGGTGTTTTTGTAGCTTGGTTTCAATAAATGCTTTTATTGCATTGGGGATTAAGTGTTGAGTTCTGAAATTTACAGTATGTTTTTATAGTAGAATGACCTCTATATATCAAAATATCAAGGAAAATTTGGTTCATCATTACATGACCACTTTAATAGAATAATGAAATAACAATATATTACAAACATAACTATTTTTGTACAGAATAATTTAGAAATGATTTATCCTTTTTATTTATTTATGTATTTAATTCCACCTCCACAAATAAAAACATGCTTGTAAATTATACAAGATTTCCATTCTGTCAATTCTTGCCTTTGTCCCACTTTTATTGGACAAAAAAAAAAAAAAAAAAAAATATATATATATATATATATATATATATATATATATATATATATATACTGTACTGTATTTTTTTTTTTTTTCAATTAAAAAAAATAAGTATATATATTATTAACTTTGTCAGTGACTAATGAACTCTGTGAAACAGAATGGAATGAAGTTAAAACCTTTTATTACCACCGTTGTTTTTTTTTTTTTAACAACACACGTACTTTTGACCTCACCTTTACACTGCCCCTCGAAATGAGCCCTGTGTCATTAATAAAATGTAATTATTAAAATCACCATACAAATGAAAATTGAAGGTTGTTTTAGGTGTACTATGAGTCTTGTTTTTAAACAGTATGTGAGTCATCATTAAGATGCTGAATTTCCCCAATTACAACTTGAACATTTGACTGTGATTCTGGAGCATAATTTCCCCTCAACGATGAATCACTAAGCAATATTGTAAGGGAGATGAAAGCCAGACTTTTTATTTGGAGTGGAACTGTGTGTATCGTTTGACTAATCATTACTGCCTTTTGTCCATTACAAAGCACACAAACTGTTGTACATGTGGAATATGTATATATTAATGTATTAAGGCACCTTCATTGTACTTTAAAGGGATTGTGCTCCCAAAAATGAAAATTTGGTCACCATTTCCTCACCTTCGTGTTGATCCAAACCCACATGACTTTTTATTTTTTCTGAAACACAAGGAGATAATTAGGCAAAATGAAAGCCTCAGTTACCAGTCATGTTTACTGTATGGAAAAACAATGCAAAATGCATAAAAGTGAATGGTGACTGACATTAACATACTGCCTAACATCTTCTTTTGTGTTCCACAGAAGCAAGTCATATGGTTTGGAACAACACCAGGATGAGTAAATTGTGACAGAATGTTTATGTTTGGAGAAATGTATCCTAAGCATAGCATCTGCAGACTCTCGTTTTTTCTCTGGCGTCTTAACTGTATATTAAGCATCCCTGATAAAAATAACACATCTGTAGTTGTAAGGAGGTCAGCTCAGGGTTGACAATCAGCTACTCTGAAGTCCAGCTTCCTCTAGTCTTAAAGATGCAGCATGCCCATAAAGAGGCGTTATCCCGCTGTGGCAGCACTCAGTCTGCTGATGTCAGAGGTCATTACTCCTGGTCCAGTATTTTCCTGCCTGCTAGGATCTGCCCGCTGGTGCCTTCTCCAGCATGTCCAGTGATCAGCAATTAACCCTCCTGGTGCATTGTGGCTGCACCCTGCCTCACAATCATTGTTTGGGGTTATGTTAATTTTTTGCAGTTGACCTCCTGCCAGTTGCGGGTCATGTTAATTGCCCCAGATTGATATTCCCTTTGTGCGTTGTGCTGGCATTAGTCAACCCCTGGAGCAAACAGATATGTGTTTTTTTCAACTACGAAGACTAATCATGTGGTTATCCTTTTATGTTGCCCCTTAGTGCACTTCAGCATCTCTAAAGATAGTCCTATTGTTATTGCCGAATTAAGCCTCCAGCTACAACCGTGTAGATCATCCTGAATTTAACTCAGAGATTTTTCTTTTTATTGCGACTCGGTCCAAATGAGCCCCTTTCATAGTTCCACTTTCTGACCTTACAGGAATATTTCACCCAAAAATTAAATATATCATAATTTACTCTCCCAAACTTTATTGTAAACCCGTATGACTTTTTTTTATTCTGTGGAACACTTAAAGGATGGTAGGCAGAATGTTTGCCTCAGTCACCATTCACTTTCATTGCATATTTTTCCATACAATGAAAGCAAATCATAACTTGAGACTTTCTTTCTGGCCAACATCTCATTTTGTGTTCCACAGAAGAAAGAAAGGGTTCGGAACAATATGAGGGTGAGTAAATGATGACTTCGTAGCGAGAAAAGCACTGAATTGCATCGGATGCTAATGTTGCATGAAGATCTTTAAAATAGTTTTTGATATCATCTGCCTTAGGCTAATCTTCTTTACCTTTTATTCAACTAATTTATTTTGAAAACTTTTTTTTAAACCCCTATGAGTCAGCAGATTGAGAATGCTACATATTGAAATACTACTGAAACACTTAAAAGGTAAATATAGAGATAATAGTGTACTATAGAGATGGAACCCTCTTATAAATTGCTTTGAAAGGATTGTGTTACTGAAAATGATATTTTTTAGATTACTAGAATGTTATGGCCGTTTCTGAAAATATTGAAGCTACTGTGTGTCATTTCTGTGCCATCAGTGGCACCAAACGGAATTACACATACAATTCTATTGTTTAGCCAAACCGATCTGACCACATGCTCATGCAATTGGTTGAACCATTGCTGCTATGTCTCTAACAAAGAGTAATGTTTTGTCCCACAAGGCTACAAAGTTTACACATTTTGTCAACCTACAAATGGCTTATAGTTGGGGTAGGAGGTGGTATTTTATCCTTTAAAATAATTACACAGTTTTAAGAGCTGGAAAAGTGTGTTTTAGCGTCATTGCTAATAATCATCAAATGTCAAATCGTCAATTACCATGCACCTTATTTTAATATAAAGCATTTTTATGCAAAGTCCTTGAAGTCTTATTTACTGTATGGACAGTGATCTTTTTAAGTCATATGTGCAAGAGAATGCACAGGCAAATGTGTGAAGCAAACTTCTGGCCCTCACTTCTCTCCCTTCACCCATTTCCCTTAATTTTTCTTCATGTGTGGTCACCTTCCCTGAAAGGTGTTCCCTCTGCTCTGCGTTTCCAGCCCAAATTTCTATTTAGATGCGAGTCTGGTCTTGGTTGATCCCAATCTGACACCAAGTCTGGCTGTGGATTCCAGTGTCCAGTGCCGCCTGTCCCACATTAAAGATATAGGAGCCCCTTTTTGTTCCTTAACAAATGCAACCTTCCATTTAATTTGCAGAGTGTTGGATTAACCGGTCCTTTGAGGAGGGTGACATTGGGGGTCTGTTCCAAAAGCTTGCTATCTTCTGCATACACAGGCAGCTGTCTTCTATGGCTGCATTCTAACTGAAATGGAGCCTCTTAAGAGAGTAATTCGGAACACTCTACATAGGCGGAGACTCCGTGCGTCATTCAAATAGTGCTCCTCAAGGGCAGCGCATGGAAGACTCGACTCACAACTAATTTTAACACAATCAGCATAAATACACACAGCACACAAACATTTTGGGTAAAATTGTCCATTTTCTATTATTTTGAATAGTTTTTTATTGATACTTTTCAGCATTGAATGGATACTGCATATTTATAATCAAAATTTATCTCGTTTCATCCACCATCTTGGATTTATTTTTCTATTGAGCTCAACACAGTGCATTCTGTAAACCGGGGAATAATACATACGATGCTACCATAGAATTTGGCCAGAATATGGTATCTTAAGAGGCAGAAAAATTAAGATACCTACCTTTTGGAACAGCCTATGATGCCTTAAATGCTGCCTCTGAAAGCAGCTAAACCGCTTTATAGATGTTTTGGAACAGACCCTCAGCGTTTTCTCCCCTTTTTTCATTTTTTTTTTTTCTTCACATGCCTCTGCCACCACCTTCAATCCCCTTTGGGTTGTAGTTCAACCAGGTTCAGGCAGGTGTTTAGTTTGTTTAACATGCTGCACAGAAGAGTGGGATGGAGAGTCTGGGTTGCTACTGATTAGCTTTACTGTGCTGCCTAAGGAAGAGACTGCTTACCTATTAGCCTTTCAGAATCACAGAGTTCATGTGTCAGGCCTTAGAAATTGGGAGTTAGGAGATGGCACAACTATGGAAGCCCACCCATAGCACCACGTTTACACCTGGTAATATTGTGCGTTTTGGAACATCTGTTTGAAACAGGACGATGCTAAAGACAGGTGTAAAAAGGGTCCTATATGTTTTATGAACTGTCTACTTCGGCCACATTCGGAGTTGGTAAAATGTGGTTGAACACGCTCATCTGCTCGAAGGCACTCGAAAACAGCAAAGCACCACCTGCTTACCTGTCAATCAACTGCTATGCAACAACAAAGAGTTTTTAACCTTGATGGTTGTGTGCAGTTTTGAAAGGAAAAATCGTCTGAAATATCATCTGATGGGAAAATGTAAAAAAAACACATACGTGTACAAGAACATTAATGAACTTCTTTAGTGTGCCTGATATCAGCATGCAGAGACACAGATGTGAGGCGCACACACCTGAAGCTCAGTTAATACAGGTACTCCGTTAAAATAACTGAGAATTCTGCTCTAAATGTCATGTTTGTGCTTAGATTAAATGCAAGTATAATTGGGTGAAATTTAGTGAGTTTCTTCTTTTACTTTTTTGCGCATTATTTGTTACTTTGTAACACAATGACATAGTGATTGATATTTGTCATCATAAAATCAGACACCTTTACCTTGAAATCCAAACACAAGTGGCCAAACGAGACACTTATTGCAACCAGGTGTAAACGGTGATGTGTCTCGCCTGTCCACTTGTGATAGTATTGCCCAAAATGCAACTTAAAGGAATATTCCGGGTTCAGTTCAAGTTAAGTTCAGTGGACAGCATTTTTGGCATAATGTTTATTACCAAAAAAGTAATTTAGACTGTCCCTTCCAAAAAAAAAAAAAGCAGTGAAGTGAAGCACTTCCAATGAAAGTGGATTGGGCCAATTTTGGGGGGGGGGGGGGTTAAAGGCATTTTAGGGGCTTAGGGTTTACAGTGTTACGTCTTCATGGCAACTCAGTTCTAAAATTGGATATAACTTACACAGAACAGGTTAGTAAGCAATTTGTATTAAACTAAAATCATGTTAACACACATTGTTTACATCTTGTGGCTATACTGTTGAAACAGTGACTATTTTAACATTTATTGACATTTATATTTGGCCCTATCATTTCCATTGTAAGTGCTTCACTGTTTTTTTTTTTTTAAAGAGTCCAAATAAATGTTTGTAGTAATCATCATTATGCCACAAATGCTGTTGATTGAGCTTAACTTGTTTTGAACGTGGAATAATCCTTTAATACCAGGTGTAAACAGGGCAAAGAAATCCAGTTGAGATGCAACCGAGGGCTAGAACGAGCTCCTGTGCAAAGCCAGAGGCCTCTAAACAAACACACAAATACAAAACAGCTGTGCCTGGCAGCAAATAAAATGCATGATTACCTAGCGGAATGCAGCAGGCACATCAGGCAGGTGATGCGTCAGGGTCCACAATGACATGAGAACTGGAACATCTGCTGTTTTACCCAAAGGCCAAGCTTTCTTGCTTCGAACCAAGGCTTTGTTGATATTTCAAACCTGTTCTATGTGGCTGTTGGATTTTAGTTGCCGAGCCACTGGCATGTTTGAGAAACCATTGTGTGCAGACTCCGGGGCATTGAACATACAGTCACTCTCAAGCCCATTGTGTGGATGAATGTGGGAGATTATGAATGAATGGCCATGTTTGGCATAGCTGACGTGAAGTAGCAGAATGTAGGAGTGGGAGAGGTTTGGAGTGAGTTGGCACAGGGGAGGAAGTTTAGCTGCTTTTGCATCGTTCTGCAAGACAGATGGTTCTTCCCCAAGGATCCAGACAAAAGCAACCCATCTGTTTATCCTTCTCTCGCCTCTCACTACAGTTTCTACAAGGTAAGGCTTCTTTCCGGTATCATGCTGACATGGCAGCCCTTTCATGCAGATGCAGAGGTTGAACATGGTGAAGTGTTGCCCAATCTGACCATTTTAGCCCCTTAGCAAGACATACAGTCTCCAGCCCTCCAGAGGTTTTACAACCCCTCTAGGTGGGAGCAACCAAGCAACTGGTGTCATCTTCTCCTGCAGATCTCCAAATTACCAATTAATTTCTCCCAGTAAGTTCTCCCAGCACCAGGGTGACTGCTGAGAACAAAGAAGCGGCAGAAGTAAACTTCTTCGTAAACTGAAGAAACCAGTAATTAATTTCCCCTTGTACAGTGTCCACAGGTCTCTGAATGCACGATTAGTTCTTGAGTATCAAAGAGTGATTCTAGCTTAGAAGCAGTGAGCCACAACATGCACAGAGCTAAAAGGGCAGATGATTGTTATGAGCATTTAGTTCAATAGGGATCTATAACTCTATGTGCATATATCTACAGTGGGGTCCAAAAGTCACCACACTGAAAATATGGGATTCAAAATATAAACATATTTAGATTTAAACCTGGAACAAAACAAAGTTTACGGGGGAAAAAAATTACAAGATAATTGTAATAATAATTATGAAGATATTTTTACAATTCTTTACTATTTCTATGTCAATTTGTCATAATTTGTATTGAAAAAAAAATTATAATTGAT